>NC_092814.1:316833990-317173990 GCF_023375885.2 Dermacentor andersoni | reverse complement strand
ATCCGAGACATCTTTTACCTGAATCTATACAACACATTTATAACGGCAGACATCTTCCGTAGATGTCGAATGCCACGCCACTGCCGGTTTTCGTAAATCTCGAACCAAACACATATTAAACAAAAAAAAAAAAACACGCAAGTTCATGCTGATACGGTTATGGCGGCATACGCTTTTTGCTGCGTCGTCTAGAAAAACGGGACGCAAATAATGAAACGAGAACGAGAGACCGAGATACATAGAGGACAGGAGTGCAGAACACAGCAGTAACCGACCGTGGTGCCATCATGCAAAGAAAAAATAGCTGACGCATCTCGAAATAAGTACACCGCTAACATGTGCGTAGTTTTGCTTTTCCCCTGCTTACGTATGGAGCGAACCTACTAATAAAAATGCTAGTCGATGCAGCGTGCACATACTGCATACTGAATGACGAGCTCCGCATATTGTAAACGGGTTTCGCTTTGCCACTTTTTGATTTTTTTTTCTCTCTTTCTGCAGTCCGTTGCGAATTTCAGTCTTTGCCTAGGATTTCGCAAGATTCATTGATATTAGATTTTATTGGCGCAAGAACATCTAAGGCCAAAGAGCGCCATTGGATTTTGGAAGATCTCTTTTTAAACGTTGTACAATAAAGTATTAACTTTATGATGAATAATTGTCTTCACTAGGTTTTCTTTATTTTATTATTTAGTTGAGCTGGGCTGGAGTGGAACATTATCTCCTCGGTGTTGTTATAATGAACAGAAAGTTTCTATAATCGCCACCGCTTGTGGAAAGTCGGGGTGTAATCTAGAGGACGAGCTGGTTTTATGCGTGTTCTTCCCAACAAAATTCTCAACAATATCAACCGTATCCCCTAACGGATCTAAATGCGTAACGTTGAAAGAGCGTCTTGAACCCTTTAATGGCCCAACGCAGTTCCACGTTAAAGAATATTCGAATAACTTGCTCACTTTTATTTCTGGCCACGGAGAGTATACGTCTGTGAAAAAGAAGAAAACTAATGCTATTTGAGCAGTAATTGAATTAGTCCCTTAGCAATTGGTTTGCTGAACTATCCGAGACTGATAACTCTCTCCTGCATGCATAATGATACGTTGGCCATCACAGGGTTAACAAACAACCATACCTTTCAAGCAGATTCAGTGGATGAACTATTGTGCGTGAACCGCTGCGGCACACACTAAGATTACCTGCACCCGCATAAATACCTGTACAAGTGCGTACAGGTACTTTTTATGCGCACGTACTGGATAGAAATACACGGACAATAAACACCCAAGAAAGCGGAGAACACCGCACGCGTGCATTGGGAAGCTGGGTTCGGCTCCCAACAGCGGCAAATCGTCTTTCACCTTAACTTTCCTTTTCCTTCACAAAGAACAGGAAATTGATATAAAATGAAAAAAAGGTGAATTTCATGTTTGCTTCAGTCGACATTCATTATATGTCTGGCTTCGCGTGGCTGTTGTAAAAATCGAGTCTGATTGAACTCCCTCCCCCCTGTAGCGCACAGAAAAATTTTCGGCGCTTGCAGGCGGGAGCCATCTTTTTTTGTCCGAGACTGCGGGAACCACGGAGGAAGGAAACTAAGGAGAAGCCCTGACGTCACTCTTTGTGAAGCAAAAGTGAAGCCGGAATTTGGCGTTGCTCATGGCGATGCTCCGCCTTTTGGGCCACCCTCCTCTCTTGTTTACATCTTTCGCGAAACCACGCCGCGCTGCGCGTGGTGTCGCGCGCGCTCGCGCAACATCCGGCAGAGCACGGTGCAGGTAACACAGCGCAACAAGACACGGTGACTAACGCAAATCCGCCCACTCAGCGCCTTTGCCACGGCCTGAAACCTACCAGAGCAACACGTGTGAGCGCTCAAAACCATAACAACGCCGCCATTGTGGCCCAAAAGGCGTGGCCATAGAACAAAAAAAAAAATAAAAAAGCAGCAAAAAAATGAGAACCCACTACGTCATTTCCGCCACACTTTTCTCCTAGCGCGCGGAGGGGGTAGGGCCTCTCCTTAGTTTCCTTCCTCCGTGGCGGGAACAGACAACCGAACGGCCGCGATAGCGTCCAGCCCGTTCTTATCGCATGTTTGCCGACATTGTTCATTCTTTATCAGCTACCAAGTACCGGCAGCCCATGCGCGGTCCGCACTGACAGAGTGTGATCGAGATTAAGTTACAGTGCTCAGGGCCGCTATATGGTAGAGATGCCTTATGCCTTATTCTATGTTATTCTTATCATCCACCACACACGGCCGCCTGATCCCGTTGATAATGTGGGCAGACCGTCGCTCTGACCACTGGCCAAGCGCGAAAAGCCTGAAAAAGCATAGAATCGGAAAAGGCATCGCTACAGAAACCGTCCCTGAAATTGAAACGCGATACTCGCACCGCAAAGCGGCTGGCGCTTCTTGCGCCAACGGTGAGCGCTGGGTGATCGCTGGGGGTGCAAAATGCAGTCACAGTGCACCGCAAAGCCTATCGCTTTCACGAAGTACACAAACCCATCAACTCGGGTGCCGCAGTGGCAAACGGTGGCGCAAAGGGACGACAGCCACGCGAAGGCGTTTCAATCGTCGAGCACTGCATGTTTGCTATAAACGAGGGTGCGAGAGTAAAAAACAAATCTGGCCTGCATGCTATTGAGACCTGAAGACAGTTCAGAGACGTAACCGCTTTTGAAGTCGGTTGCTATCACGGAGCGTTATCTTACCACTCAGAAGTGTAAATTTTCTCGAACGCTTGCGCTAAGAATATCACTAAACCACTTTCACACATTTTTGCATACACCTGACATGTCACGTAATCCATTCCTAGCTAATTTTCAGAAGTACTGAAGGTTTAGTGCAATGTATTGTACGAACGAACAATTTACCGCGGCTACAGCTACACCACGGCACCAACCATACGAGGTTCGACACTTTCCTCAACCAAACGAACAGCGGCGTTTATCCGACAGCTGGCTGCAAAACACCCCACCCTACTAGCAATTGTAAAGGTGCAACCGGGAAGGCGTCCGTACGCAGTTTTGATTAAGTTCGGTTCACGCGAGATCTCCCGCCCACCATTTCGCACTGGCAAATTCTAACGATAGCCGCCACGAGACGCGACAAGTTACGCCATCTGCTGCGGCGATCATCAAACCACCCAACGGCGCGAAGCGCGAACTACGCGCACGGGGACACGCAAGCGCTGCCGCCGCACGGTCAATGCGCCTTTCCGCGAGGGGGCGTTGGTTCAGCAAGCGCAAGTTTACGCAGAAGTAGCAGAAGCAGCGACGCTGTAAGACTGAAAATAGTGCGGGTCCCACGCACTGTGGGAACCGATGTAAGCGAAGCTTTCTGTGTTGTTTGCTTTCACTGACGATAATTAGCGGTGATGTTAACGGCGAATGTTTAATTTCTCCCACGTTTGGTCCAACGCGAGAGTGGCGAGTGCACCGCTGCTGTTCGTCTGTGTAGTACACAGAACACACAAGGGGGAGGAGTTTGCTTGAGGCGTTCTTGTGCACCATAATTCGTGACCTCCGAGAGGGCTGAGCACATTCGTTGCCTCATACAGCACATCCCATCGTGGCAGAAGTGTTAAACGATAATTGAATTATGAGTCTATACCTGCCGAAATCACAATCGGATTATGAGGCACGCCGTAATGGCGGACTCCGGATTAATTTTGACCCCGTGGGGTTGTTTAATATGCACTTAAAGGTAAGTACACCAGCGTTTTTCTTTTTCTTTTTTTTTTTCCGCCCCGGTCGAAAAGCGGCTACCGCGTTCGGGATCAAACCCGCGACGTCGAGCAATGCCATAGCCACAAAGCTACCGCGGCGAGCACATAAGTGTTGATTTGACGTGTGACCGCTTCCGTAGTGTCGCCTATGCCCTACTGTGTGCTTTAATGCGGCTCTACTTCTGCACGCCCTGCCTAAGTTGTCCGCTTGGCAAATTTGCATGGTGTGCACATTGTGCGCATTCGACACGGTGCAAAGGTCAAATGCAGTTCCTCCCGTCGTCTTTCCTCTATGCCGCGTTCCTGTCATGTATACACATATTTCGTGAAGCGGTTAATTAAACGCTACAAAACTGTTCTTTTCTATTTCGACGGACTTGTCGAAAAATTTAAGTAAATGCATGCAGCCCTTTGATGTAGGTACTGCAGCAACGAATTCGCGCATTTGCTGCCCGTTGTCTAACGGGTAAAGTGATCTGGAACACTGGGCTTTAGTTTGGCCTCCCTGTTCATCATCTGCATAGCGTGTTGCAGCATAGCGATTACGTGCCTGCCCGCGAGAACACGGGGACTCCCCACGACGCGACCGATGCGAACGCGGAACACACTGTCTCCGGGATCGACCCAGTTTGCTACTACACTATCTCCAGGACTGGCCCAACTTCACAGAAAGGTGTGCTTTAATAAATCAGTTATATGCGCTTCAAGTTGCGTGTTTCAATGAGGATATTGTTTTACTACACTATACTATACTATGCGTTTTACTATACGCAGTTCCGTAGAGAACGGAGTCGGCATCCGGAACATATGCAGGAATAGTACGGACGGGAACATACATTATAAACGGATTCGTTATATCAGTGCTGTCCTGGGCACGTGCAATCCGGCAAGACAGCAGTTATACGGTCAGCAAAGTCCAGGAGGGCTCGCCCAGCAAGGCCAGCATTGTGAAGCCATGCAAGGGCGTGTGCACTTCAAGGAAAAGAGTCAGGCCACCTTCAATGCGAGACTTTCCGATTACCTCGATCTTATTTATATTTACATATATAATAATATAAATAAATATATATTTCTATATTTTCGAATCGGGCCACGCTAACGTTCATTGTATCTGCCGCGATGACATTAATAGCGACACACACGACAGGAAAGCATACGACACAATGTGGGACCAATGAAGCACTATACTCGGAGCCAACCTACTTCGCCGAAAAAAAGATACATACTCCAGCAAACACGTGCAGAGCCTCAATGGCAACTTTATCGGTGCTCATTCAAATTTCGAATCACTCGCACGGCCTAGCGTTCAACTTTCCAAGGCAAACGTCGGCAACGCTCAAGGGTGCCGCTCACGTAGGGCGAAAGAATGCGCACACCAGAGCGGGAAAATAAAAGAGAGCGAGAGAGAGGGAGATAGACGGCCAAGCTTCCTCGACCGCGCAGCACGATCAGTGAACGCATAACTGATGCGGATCAAACGGACGGCACCATTACGCGGTCGGGTCCGCGCGCCAGCCGCATATGCGTATACGTGGGAACTTGGAAGCGCCTTCCCGCCTTTTATATAGCAGTATTACCTTCGCCTCGGCGAACGCGCCTGCGGGCGCCAGAATCGTAACCGACCGGTTCTCTGCTGAGCGGCGTTATCGCAGGCACGGCAAGACCGCAGACACACGTCGCTGCTAAAAAAGTGGCTGGAATACACAAAACGACGCCACAGAATAAGAATGTACGTCACGATATAAAAATGTAAGAAGCAGCCATACGGCTAAAGCCACGCGGGAGTAGCACTGATACACGAGGCTCCCGAAGAATATATATATATATATATATATATATATATATATATATATATATATATATATATATATATGTGTGTGTGTGTATGTATGTATGTATGTATGTATGTATGCGTGTGTGTGTGTGTGAGAGAGAGAGAGAGAGAGATTAATGAACAAACTTTTTCTACAACGTGTTGCAGACTGACAACTTCGTTTCTTAAATTAATAATGGGGTTTCACGTTGCGGAAACTGTACAGTTGGGTTATGAATGACGCCCGCATGGGGGGAGGGCTACGGATTAATGTTGACCACCACAGGTGTCGTTGACGTGCAAGCAACGCGTGATAGAGAAGCGTTTTTTTTTTTTTTAAATTTATTATATAGAGATTTTACCCTTCATGGGAATGCGGACGCCGCGGTTGGGAATAGAGTCCACGTGCTCAGCAGCACAACGCCAAAGGAGAGAGCAAGCTTTAAACAAAAAGCACGCGAGCGTAGGGAGCTCCTCCGCTTTCCAGAGGGTGGTCCCCTCAGTCTAGCGGAGGTAAACCGTGAGAGCTCTTAATTCGTGCCGACGAACTATGGTTCATGCAAGGTCACTGTTACATATCGGCATGGTCTAACGGCGCACAATACATTTTCGGCGCTTAAAGTGGAAGGACTGACGCAAAAGTACGCGTTTTAAGGAAAGGAAGGAACTATGCCTCAAAGAGACCAAAAAAAAAAAGGGAAAAAAAGTCGAGAACCTATGCTGGCGAGTGGTCGGTGACAATAATCTCAACTGACCCATTTGTACACCAAGGACAGTCTCCGTCGAACGGGCGCGTATAGGACACGAAAATTGCGCTCGCGTCTACATATACACTCATCATACAAGTCGTTAAAAATTAAATTATGGGGTTTTACGAGCCAAAACCACTTTCTGATTATGAGGCACGCCGTAGTGGAGGACTCCGGAAATTTCGACCACCTGGGGTTCTTTAACGTGCACCTAAATCTAAGTACACGGGTGTTTTCGCATTTCGCCCCAATCGAAATACGGCCGCCGTGGCCGGGATTCGATCCCGCGACCTCGTGCTCAGCAGCCCAACACCATAGCCACTGAGCAACCACGGCGGGTATCCAAGTCGTATAGCCAGAAACGAATCACGTTCGTCGACTCATTTTAGGTTCAACAGAAAGCTTAGATACGAAACACGTTCATTTTCTTTGGTGGTTAGTTAACTTTCCTTTCAATATACCTGCCGTTAAGGAAATTATAAACTTCGATGTGCGACGACGGGAAAGCCTGGACTTGACTCATATACCCTAAACGAAAGGACACTTGTTCTGAATCAAATACGAACGCTGAAACTGCACGTGTGATGCAATGAGCAACGAATTAAGATTTATTTTAAGGATGTGCACTGTGAATAGAGGCGGTTACTTTTCTTCAGGAAACACATTCACGCTGCGCCGCCGTACTTTAGAAAATGTGCCCTGCCACTTAGGCCGGAATCACGAGAACAGCACGAACCTTAAAAAAAAAAAATAAATAAAAATAAAAATAAAGAAAAACCAGAAAGAAAGAGACAAAAAGCAAAGTACTCTAAAATTTACCACTAACCACACTGCTGATCCACTTTATTCCGCAAGGCGCACATGAAATGTTATGTGCGAAAACGATGACGTCGAACGCCAACGCGTGTTTCGTCGCATGGTTGGAGAATATCCTCTCATAATTAGTGCCACACTCACGGTTTCCAGTAAGCTGAGGCACCTCGAGCATAGATTCAACCGCTCCAATATTACATCTTCGAAATGTGCCCTAAATTAAGCAGTTTAAAAAAAAAGGACAACGAAATACAGAAATTTTCATTATTTACTTCGGTTATCACAAAACGTATCGTGTCCATGACACGGCAAGATCGCACCTATGCTGGTACGGCAGCCAATCAACGCAGGAAGCGCAGAGCATGCGAAAACACCCATTAACAACAAACTTCCGGGCGTGTTGAGAGCCTAAAAAAAAAAAAAAAAAACTGAAAAATAAGAGGAACCCGCTCGGCTCTTGAGCAAATACATGCGCGCTGCTGTCACCCCGTTATAAGACTCCATCAATCAGAGGACTGCAGGGTTTGTTTTGCCTGCAACGCACATCCTGGTCGCGTCGATAACTCGCAAGAAATTCAAAAGCAAAACGGGGGGAGGGCCTTCTCGACAGCGTCGCCTTTAATTTTCCTTCCAGGTCACGAAACGAATCCGAAAGCCGCACACGTATACGTCTAACCGCGAGCCGCGTTCCTGGCATGCCGCGGGCTTGCCACGGGAGATAGCACGGCCGCACTACAAAGGGTACACAGTCCGGTTGTAATCCCTATATCTCGCACGTGGTTATTGGCGAGCGACCACCGTTACGCAACGACACGAGAACGGCATATATACCGTAACAATCTGCAGATGCCGCGAGCCAAATAGGAGGAAAAGAAAAAAAAAGCGCGCGCGACACCAGCGGCGCCGCGCAGCACACGCGACCTCATCGAGGTCTGGTAAGCCAGCCGGCTATATAGCGGCGTGACAGCATTGCCAAGGAGCAGAGTTTGCGCGGAAATGTCACACACTCCTCTCTCGGTCTTCCTTCGCCCCTTCGAGCGGAACCGTAAAGCGTTTAAACGCGCCTATAGTACAGCAACACCGGCGCGTAAATCGAAAACCAACGCAGCTGCTATGCTTGCGCCGCGATATATGCTAAAGCCGAATTATTATCCGCGGACACAGACTATGGTTCCCCCGCACGTATTGATCGCCGCCAGCTACTTGTCTCGGCCCGCTTTTTTCACAAAACGTTTAAACCGCGGGTTCATAGGATATGTCGTTACTAGAACAGGGTGTATGTAGTTAAGTGGCCTCAGTGCCCCTGGATAAGCAATATATTAACGTACTCTAAAACGTTATCACGATCAGACATACGATATCCCTTTGTTTGGCACACTTTGATCACACAATATAGGCTCTTGCGCCAATAAAAAAAAAAAAAAACGTATCGATATCGTTCCCACAGCCTCACTCCTTTTCTCGCTTCACGCAGCAAGCATGCAGTTCCATCTCCCAGCACTGCTGCCGTCGGTGCCACACAGCACCAGCCATTTAGAGAAATAATTATACGGCGTACGCGACTACATTCTCCGCACCGCAGCCACGATCAGCGGCGCTGGAAGCCAACCTTGGTTCTATAAACGCCGGCCGTGTACGCGGCGTGCAAGATTAGAGAGTTTTAGATTAGGGGACGCAAGCGGCTTGCGTCCCCTAATCTAAAACTATTGACCCCGATGCGCGTGCTAACAGCGTACGCATCGAAGCACCCCACATCCGCACTAAGCTGTCCCAACGGTTTGCCAGCGACGTCTGTCAGACAAGCAAGCGCAAGCTTTACATTCTGCAGCTTGAAAGACGTCGGTCTGGGTCCCAACTTTCCAACAAACTATATGCCAGACTCAACAGGTCAGGTAAGAGTCAGAAGCGCTGGCATTGCTCGTTCAGGATGAGACAAAACAAGCATCGCACCATCGCGCGAAACTTAGGTTACGGCGGCGCCGCTCGGGGGCCGCTGTTGTCACATTATATCATTATATCACATTGGATACGCATTTAATTGACAAAGTTCAGCGCGTCACCTGACTCAATACACATTTAATCGACTAAAATTAAGACGGCGTCAATTGAGCCACACTCGATAGCCATTTATTGACCTGTTAATGAACACCGAAAATGTGAAAGTCGAAAGGAATTCGGATCGCGTCGCTTATCTACAGGCATTCACTAAAATGAGGTTATATGTTAAGATTATGCGTTGTTAACGCAATACGAGACATCGCTGCTTCTCTCTAACAAGTGTTCCTTCTTTTAGAGCGCGACTAGCATACGCTTCTTTTGACTGACTCAATAGACGTTCAATTTACATATAAACATATTTATAAGTAAAACACAGTGACCAATCTGTTAGTGTAGCTAAGCCAGAAAGTTCAATGTAAAATAATTTACATGCCAATACAGACTTTGGAGAAAAATTGACAGAAGATATAAACTAAAACTGCCGTCGATAGAGCTCGGCGACACGCCGCCACGCGTTCGGTCACTCCTCAAGCCTAATCACGAAATGCACGTCGTCGAGTTCAGTCAATGAATTCACAGGCGAGTAACGCGGCCATGAACGACAGCCGATACCGGTCATGACACGAACGTCTTTTGGAGACGCCTACCACGGCCACCGCGAAACCGCTACATGATTTACGGTGCACGCTTCGACGGCCACGGCATTTCGAGGGGATTAGCTTGTCCGCTCGCGAGAGAAGGCATTAGGCGCTCAACGAACGGCGCGATTGTCCAATGGATAGAAAATCGGGCGTCAGTGGCGACCGTAGTGGTCGTGGCATCACGCCGTTCAAATTGGGACTACTCCAGTCCGGTCCCGCCGGATGACTCAGGATCGGGCCGCCGTTACGACAAAGACCACCCTCACCACCGGCGCCCCCTACTGCACGGCGACGAGACTTAGGACTTATCCTACTAAGGACTTCAGACATTTGGACTATTACCGCATACGTTTCTCTTGGGCACATCGGTCATGTGCGGCAAGCGACGCAGTTGAAAAGTGTGGACTTTTTGGCGTGCGTCGGGAGTACACACGCCGCAATGGTGTGTGAACTCTGGATTCCTGTCGTTTGAAAATGTCATATATATAAGAAAATCCGAAACCTCGCGTCAATTTCTCTCTTTCTCTCTGTATGTGCGTGTGCGTGCGTGCGCTTCGTAGTAATGCCGTCATGACGTTTCGTTCGCTCTGTACGGATCACACAGGAATGGAGGTTTTACAAAAGCACGTTAGGAAGCCCCGCCACAAACTAGGACGGCCCGCACAGAACTTCGAACAGCGGCCGAGACTCACGGCCGCGAGCCACCACCGAGCGGCTATAGCTTCAGCCGGCGAGAACGCGCACATAGAGAAAGACTAATGACAGCGAGCAGGGCGAGAGAAGTGCGATCAGATAGCGCAGCTAACGGCTCTCGGTCACGGTCGAACGCTCTTCTCGCCAGGCCGCAAGCGCTTAGCGCGCCGGTCGCAGGACACCTATCCTCCTCCTCGCCCCGGCAATCCTATAACCACGTCTATCTCTCTCTCTCCTTTCCCAGAGGAGCTACAGGGTCCGCTTTTTTGTCTTCGGGTGGAATTGCTCTCGAACCAACTATCTCTCCGTGAACAACAATGACTGCTACTGGAACGACTCCTGGGGCCCCCGTTTCAAAAGCGGCGCGTCCCGCCAGCGCGGACGCGGAAGACCCCGGCGCTGCGGTATAAGGATTGTTGTCTCCCGGCCGACTGCGAAAATCGTCCCATTGTTGCTGCTTCTAGTGCTGGGAGCGCGAAACCGAACGTAGTACGTCACGCTCGAAGCAGCAGCCGGCGCTCTCTCAAACCGCCCGAGAACAGTGTCGCAGGCGGCTTCCTTCCTTCTTCCTCTCTGGGGTAACAAGACCAGGTGCATACAACTAGAGCGCGCACATACATGTGTAGCAGTTCCCAAACATCTGCAGCACTTTCGCCATATTCGAAGGGCTAAAACTTAGCAAGGTGGCAAGCAATTACGTTCGTGTCGTATTTCGAGCTGCGCACGACAGGTCGTGCTGTTAGTCACGAATTAAACGCCGTTTACGGGGCTGCTTGCCGCTTCAAGTTATTCGTGCGCTATCTAATCAGCCTCCGATTACACAGCGCCGGGCACTTCGCGGTGTGAAGACGCGGCGATGCGTTACATCAGCTTGACAACAGTTCGAAAGAGTGCAAAGCTGACAGCCCCTTCTGCTGGCACGAAGCAGAGGTATGCTAGTCTGGTCGTTTCCAACTTCCGCCATATTATCAATCTCTGCAACGGTGGCCAAAAAAGAAAAGCCGTAGCAGCAGCCCCGTGGGCCAATCCGAGCTGACAAGATGGCGGAGTCGAGAAATACGTGGCGGAATTCTACAGACTCCAAAATACCACCCCAGGTCGACACATGCGCCAGGTAAAGCACCCGCAAAGTGGGAGGAAAGATGAACGGTGTATATAACGGCATGTCGAAAAAGATGTCTAACGGCCAGCTCGTTCGTCGCATGGAGTATACGGTCGCCGACCTTTTGGGAGAAAGATTCAAAACAAAGAGAACCAACGAGCGCTGCGGCCTTCCAAGCATTTGCGACAGGCCGTACAACGTGTAACGCAGGCGCAGTAATGGGAGGAACCATTAAGCGTGAGAAGGACGCGGGAATACCGCGGCTTCATCTTCGAGCCACACACACCTGACGGCAAACTTACAGAAACAAGCCTGCGGTTGCACGCAGGCTCGGCCATAGCAGGGAGGAAGCGGACTAATAATAGGCGCCGTTTGTTGAAAACCCAGCGTTTACACGAGGAGGGGGGGGGGGGGGGGGCACCACTTAGGTGTGTCGAGAACGGCGGAAGCCGCTCCGTGAATGAGTAAGCTTCCGGCTCAGTTTGCATGGCTCGAAGCAGCAAGCGGCCTCGGAACGAAACAGCACTGGTTTCAATCATTCTCCGCACAATAACGTGTGAATGTTTGACGTACGTCATAACGCAAGGTAAGAATGAAACATGCATCGGCCAGTAGATTCGGATTACATCATTTGAGAGTATGCCAAACTCATGCTACATGGACGTCCCTCGCTCACAGCGACCACTGAGATGCATCTGCAGGTGACCGGAGAGCCGAACCTGGATCCCTGCATCTATACTATACCAAACCTTTTTTTTTTTGTGTGTTCCTTAGCTGCACCAAATTCTTAAGCATCACCTTTGGTAGACACCACAATTCGAACGTTTGAACTAAATTAATCGATGAGACGGACATTACTTCCACGAGCAATCAAATACATAATGACAAATTTTCACTAATTAAGTTGTTTTACTAATGAATATACAGCACATATTGCAATTTGCCAATTGCAGCCAGTGAATTTGTAAGGCATATCGACTTGAAACAAATTCTGAGGACGGCGCCAGTTTCGAGATATGGGCCGCCAAACTTCCGGTAAAAATGCACTTTTGTTCCACTTACTTTTTCAAGAAAACGCGGTTTTATGCATTCAAGCACAAAAGAAGCTAAAACGCCAACGTATTTCATCGCAGACTGAATATTATCACAAAACTGGCGACACCTGGAGAATTCGAAGTAGGCGGTGCCTTGCTAACTCACTGTCTACAACTCGTAAAATTACAATATCTGCCATAAAATAATTAGAAAAGTTTGTTACTGAACTTTTGTTAATTAGTCGATGAAGTATTCGATTTCTCGTAGAAGAAATTTGCCTCATCAAGCATTTTAGTCCCAAGGTTAGAATTGTGCCGCCACAAGCGATTTTCAAACATTTCGTACAGCTAAAAATGTTAATGCGAAGTCGCAACTCATCCGCGAGAAGGTGATTCGAGCTAATGCAATGAGCGCCCATGCGGTTCCGCGCGTCCTGCGAACGCTTCCTCTCTATGCTGAAAACGTCAGTCGTTGGTAAATGGGAATCAATACTTTGCACTGGACGCTGTCGTGCTGATCAAACACTCGCGAGCGAGCTTAATTATGCCAAAAGCAACAGATTTGCAGCATAGCGTAACCGTTCTACCGTCACCGATAACGCCTGTCGCCGAATGCGCAATTGGGGGGAATATGCATCGGGCGAACGTTAGCGTTATGCTACAAAAAATACTCTATAACATCGCACAAATTCGCAATCGACCAACGCTTTCTTAAACATCTAAGGACTATAGTGCCTCGAAAATGTTTCCCAATCATTTTTTTTTTTAGTTTGATTTTTTTTTCCCGCAAGAGAGTGGAAGGCCCAAGCCATGCAGATATCATGTGAAGCCGTCTTCCACACAGTTTTCTTTCGAAGACCACGACAGTGGTGCTATTTCTTCCGCTCGTCCTCCTCCCCCTCTGCTTTGCTTTCCCACAGCAAAAGCAAGGACAAAGGCCGGAAGGAGGTTTGCGGCGACGACAAAGAAGCCCCCCCCCCCCCTCTCCATCCTTTCGAGAAAGAAAAAATAGGCGGCCGGTTGAAGGAGGCAGTCGGAGACAGGCGCGCACAAAACTGATCCACAAGGAGGTCACACACGCGCGCGCGCACGCACACACACACACACACACACACACACACACACACACACACACACACACACACACACACCAAAGAGACAGAAAGAAACGGATATATTATACCGGTCCATTATCGCGTCGGACGGCCCATTCGAACGAGGCGACATCACGGGGTATAGTACCATGAGCGTTTGTGTGTGCGTATATATACACACATAACGAATTGGGTAAGATTTCTTGCTCTTTTTTTTTTTTCGGCACTCGAAAGCGCTAAGTCCGAACGCACCACGCTGAGTCTGCGGCCGCATATATAACGCCATGGCATTTCTGGCTGCCCTTTTCCTCTCTTCCAACTCGCACTTTTTTTTTCCCCCGTGCAGCCCTAAAATGGCGCCTCGCAAGCGCGACAGCGCGCACGCAGACAGCGACGTAAGGGCGCTGCGAACGAATTGGACACGCGCCTCGAGCGGTACACTACGTCTGGCCCGTCGGGCTCACACTCGAGACAACTTCGTCGTCGTCACTCGGTCACAGAACGCTCGACATGAAGTCTAGAAAAGGACGATAGAATCGCCAGAGCAAGACTACGGGAAAAGAAACAAAGAAAGTAAAAGGCGGAGGGAGAGAGAGAGAGAGAGAGAGAGAGAAATTGAATTATGGAGCGGCAGAAAAGCCAAGCACACGTGACCCGCGGACAGGATGAAGCCGAGTGCGCCAACCAGACACCACCATTAAAGCACGTCTCCTACCCCCACATCCTTGGAGTGCTTGTGCCGGATGTATGATCATCCCGCACTGCAGCGCGCAGCGAGAGATACGCCGAACCGATTATGCACGGGCTACAGTTTGAGCCGCATATGCACATTCAAGAAAGCGCTGTGGCGTTCCCCCAGCCCCGCGCGAGTGTGTTGCTCTGAATCGAGGTAGACGAAGACTAACATATCCTGCCCCCCCCCCCCCCCACATACACACAGCATATACCCCTTCGCTTGCACTGTTGCACGGCGTGCACGCTACAACAATGCGAGATGCGACGCCAGGAAGGTGGGCGAGGACTCGCCGCGTCACGGACGAAGCCCCAACGAAACGCTACTCCCTCGTCCAACCGTTCACGCTTTTTCTTGGCGCTGCAGCAGCTGGCCGCTTTTAGCGGCATCAGAAAAGGAGAGAATACGCGCGACTTGACCGGCTTTATTAAGATGGCGACGTCAGTTGAAGCGAGGCGCAGTGACAAAACTAAACGAGTGGGGAGCGGTTTTTCAGATTCTAACCAACTTCAACGCTTCATTACCAGAACTTTCGCCGTCGCTTGCCGACGCACCAACGTGCGTGGTTGCCTGTCTAGTTTCCCGCTACTCTCTAGAGAAGAAAGCTCGTCGTCAGACAATTAACGGCTCATACAGCCGGTTAGAAAATATATTATTCCACTCCGTAGCTCACGACGCGGCGATGAAAACGGGATCTCGGATGTAGCGCCGCGGAGCCAAAAACAATTTATACGCGTCTTTTAAAGTTTGGAGGCGCGCGCTCTCGGCATATATCGGCGTGAAGCTGCTGAGAACGGGAGAGGAATCGGCGCCTTACGCAGAGAAGCTTCGAAGAGACTTGGGCGTTGCTTTCCGACATCAATATGGTGCTTGAGGTGTGCACCGACGAGAGCAGACGTCTTTGAGGCTATAGTTTCTTACAGCTCCACACTGCTGAAATAAATTGGATGCTTCGAAGCCGGAAAACACTTCTTCGCGAGTATCTTCTCGCCCGACTCCACCAAAAATAAAATGTCATGACTCCGCAATCGTATGCGTCGACGCAGCCAACTCTTAAAACGGTGCAAACACGAGGTCCGCCCCAATGTATACGGTCTTGCGTTCTGCCGTTTTTCATTACGAAAAATCAAACAGCATCATTTAGCTTCGAAGAGGCAGCGGGTTGCGAAGGACAATGCCTCCTCTGGTCGAACTCGGATGGTGTGAACGGATTCCGAAAATAGAGGAGCACCTTCGCACGCAAGGAGGTCCAACACCATAGCACCACGTCCACTGTTTCTCTTGCCGAACAGCGAGGAATGCAGCGGAGCCTACACGGTCGCTCCGTACGGGCAGCAGCACACTCAGCGGGCCACGAGGACAGCTGCGATTCCGCGATCAAGACGCGGAACAACACGGCTGAAAGCTGCTTTCGGGGGTATAACGTCTCTCTCGCATCTCAATATTTAATTTGCTTGTTCGTTAGCTTGCTTCTAGCGCGAACGTCAAGGCGCCCGCAGAAGACCATAGTGACCCTTCGGAGAGGCATGCCTATCTCCCAAAAATGGGTACGAAACACAGAGGGGAAAGAGTAGAGGATGCCAGGCGCCTTGCCATACATGCGCACGGATGCAGCCCCGCGCGCGTGAACGCGATGCGTCCCCATTTTTAGGAGCGCGCACGCAAAGGGCGGCCGACGCGACTCGGCCGACGCTGCGCGCAGTGCCGTATTTACCCGAATGTAAGTTCCATAAAACGGAGATTCAGGCCAGTTGGGCCGCAGACACAGAGCGCTGGCTTCCAACATGGAAGTCAGCGTGCTGCGCTTCTGCGGTCGTACGTGCTGGCTATAACGGTAGCTGGGACACACGGTATACATATATTAATATAATGCTCTGCGCGATTTACCTATATTCGAATGTATAGGCAGATACATTATTATTTTTTTTTTATCAGCGAATGTACGAAAATCGGGGGTTGACTTAGATTCGAGGAAGCGGTTTAGCCGCAACTGCCCGACATTAACACGTTACCTCGCGGCCACAATATTCTGGGCCTTTCTATTCCAATACTCTCACTGCAGCATAGACCTGTCGGCACGCCGTCATATCTCAGACAGAGTCCACGATGGCAGGTGACGGGCGTCGACCATTTTGCTTGAACATATATCGCCTTGTCGTTAGCGAGGGTCAAGCGATGATTTCAACATCGCCGGCCAACACTGCCAGCGATGTTGATGCAGGCGACGACGAGCGAATGTTGCACATGCTCGGGACGAGCGTCGAAGGCAACCGATCTTGACCTCTTATTTTACACTTTAACCTAGCCGATTCCTGGCCAATCCCCCAGAGTGGGTACGTGCTAGTAGATCACACGGTTCTACAACCAAACGCGTGTACTTTACGCAGTCAAATGCCTGCTTTCGTTCGGCATACATTCGACGAAGGTTTTTTTCTTTTTCGCTGACCTTTGGAATTTCGGGCGTCGGTCTAGATTCGAGTAAATGCGGTATATACGCGCCACGTGGGAGAGACAGACAGTCCAAGCTGGCACCGAAGGAAGCCGACGAGGAACCAAACACTCTTGCGGCGCACGCACGCATATGGGCCATCGCCGTCGACGCCGTGCACGCAATCGGAATGCCGCGCGCGCGGTGTGGCGGCAGATGCAACCGCCGTCGACTTCCTCGATCGGCGGCTCCTTGCAAGAACACACTGACCGGCCGCCGTCCCTCGTTTTTTTTTTTTTCCCCTTTGTATATATGTATATACGGCGCTGTTTTTCGTCGGCGTTTTCTTCGCTGCCGCTAGCCACCAGAGATGGTCCACGGGACCTCTCCTCGCCCACTCAATATGTGTCCGCGCAACAGCAGCTTGCGGCCGACCATATCGGCAGGCGTATATCCCAACAGGAAAAATAGAACCGCCAATAAATAAAGGCACGCGGGATGTGTTGGCGACGTTGTACATGCTCGTCTCTCTCCGCAACATTGATGGGAACAAACAAAGAAAGAAAGAAGGAAAGAAAGAAAAGAATACCAAGTCTGACCCGCCCGGTTTCGAACTCATTCCCTTAGACGGCATCAGACTCTCCCAGCGGACACCGAGCAATCTTCTCAGAAACACCGTCTCTGTCATAGTATATACGCGCATACAGCGCCGTCCTTTAGTCCGCCACAGTTTTGCCTGCTACTCCGTCTAGAACACACGCGCAGACGCCACCATTCTCAGGGCCTGTGTGTCGCGCAAAATCCGAACCAATTGCGCGACAGCGGAGTGGCAAGCGCGTCCAGCTACCAACGCGCATTGCTGCAGGGGTACGTCCGAGATCGCGAATCCAGTGTTAAGCAAATGTTTTTGTTCTTTTCGTGCGTGCGTGTAGCGCCATGAAAACGTCGGCTTGACGGATACAGCAAAACCAGTTTGGAGCATTTAAACTAATGTCGCCGTAATAATAAGCTGCAGTGATTGGTGCTTGGATTCTGCAACTGAATGTGGCAGAAATTAAGAGGCTACATAAACTACAATGAAGTTTGCTAGTGATTCTTGACATGAGAATGAGCGGAATATTTAATAAAATGCTATGTTCCCTCGGCAAATGTTATGACATGAAAATGAAAAAAAAAAAAAAAAGCCATGCGCAATTTCCGCGTGACGGCTATAATTATGATCGCGCGCGCTAACTTTTCGTCACGGTGTTTCACATTTCAAGCTCGCAATGCGGAAAGAGAAAAACTGTGCGCTAACGCTGCGATTCTTTGCGGCGTCAAACAGCAGGGCAGCTAGACTGCAGGAAGCGCCAAAATAGAACGAGGACAAAGATGACCACTGCACGGCGCGATGGTGATATACAGTAATTAACCAAGCTTCATTAAGAATTCGAGCAGCCGTTTTCCCATCGGAGATGACCCCATTAGCACGAACGAGAATTGCGACCTCCCCGAGAAGGCGCAGAAAGGATTCGCATTGCCAGCACGCCGTAATGCGATTGCCCGTTAACCAATTATTCCTGTAAAAAATGTTCTGCAGGAAATATCCGACAGCGAGATAAACAAAAAAACTATTCTCAGAAATGAGAATGTTAGCTATGCTAATTACGTGATCTGCTGGCTTTGTGCCGCAGATAAATATGGCTCGATGACTCACAAATGATGTATAGGCTTCGGAGCTGCTGCCTGTTGCATATCCCCTGCCTTAGGTGACACAAAAGTGGTGTTCAAATAATAAGCGGCCACATCAAAGCGAATTATAATTGTGAATTGAGAAGTCTGAAGAATCAAACGCTGCTTACAACACTGAGTTGTTTCCAGTTCACGAGATTCAGTGCCAAAAAATCCAGACGGAATTTTTTTCCCCTTTGAGTAATGAACAGATACTTGACCAACACACAACGACCAGCCCGACTTATGATCTTGTTGCACTGTATTTTTTGTCTTGTCATTCACGTACACGTAATATAGAGTTTTCACTTCATTTATGAAATTCGGATCGGAAAGTGAAATACTTTAAGCGGAGCAATTCGAGTATCGCCCAGAAATCACTGTTCGCAAATTGTCAGGTGCGCCGCGGACCATGCGCGTATAAAAAGCCGAGACGTCCGTTACTATTACTGCATGAAGGAAACAACAGGCAAACGTGAGGTCAGCACAGGACAAGCGGCCAGACTCGAACGAAATATGCCACACAGCTCACAAGAATTATACGACGTTATATTACCAACATACAGCCGAGTTCACTCTAATCTGATCTTGCCGCTTCTGTATACAGTGCGTTGTCGTGGCATAAACTTCGATCAAGTCACGTGCACGTTCTGTGTTTTGCCCGATGTCTCCTTCGGCATATTCGTAGCCACTATAGTTCAACCGGAATCAGGTTGTAGCACCTACGCAGAAGGGCCAGCCGACAAAGGAGACCGTTGTTGGACGGCTGAAGGCAGTTCAGCTGCAGGATAGCGATAATCGCAACAATTCATTGCATTTTTACGGAAGCAGAAAAGACGTGCCAGGGACAAGCTTTGTCGACCCTAATATATCGGTGACGTTATTTATGTAGTGTGTTCCACAAAACACAGAAGAATAAATGAATTAATTAATAAATACATAAATTCCCTTCACCACTACGCACCAGTCGTAAGATCGGAAGAGTAAGATCACGCTTCTGCTCTGAAAGACGTGCA
The DNA here is from genome assembly GCF_023375885.2 of Dermacentor andersoni. NCBI lineage: Eukaryota > Metazoa > Arthropoda > Arachnida > Ixodida > Ixodidae > Dermacentor > Dermacentor andersoni. The sequence continues at coordinate 317,154,432 of NC_092814.1, read as the reverse complement.
CTTTATGAAGATAGAGGAACTCACGGCTTACCCCTCGCAGACGCTCGGTGGTGATACGGGCTGAGAACCAAGTCGACGCCGCGTTCGACTTGCGACCGCTTTGCGATCGGGGCGGTAGGCAAAACCGCTCGTGCACGATTAAAAAAAATTAAAAACGTGGTTGTAATTAAACCACATCTCCCAACTACATCTCACAGAATATAGGCACCTCGCCGGAAAAAGCCACAGGGGTGGCATTTTAATATATGTACTTTTTTATTATTAATAAACACCTTTCTACTAGTATCAGCAGCGCAAATAACGGACACGGACCCAAAAAAAGGAAAGGGCCCCGGCTTTTATCGCAACAGCCAAAAGTAACGCTGGCTGAGCAAAAATAATAAGCAGCGATGTAGCGAGACCTTGTTCATCCCGCGGCGCCACAGAAGAACTGCTACGCGACTGCAGAGCGGCCTTTTAACACACGCCCGTCTGTGGGTCCCTCTGCCGCGGTAGACCAAACTGCTGCGGAAGGCTCGGCGACCACAACGCAACATCGATTAGTCCTCTCCCCCCCGATGCACGCGCGGTGACGGCAACTGGGCGTTAGCGCGCCCACATTCGAAGAAAAGCCATTGTGTCCGATACGCATCGAGAGAGGAACTGCGAATCATTACGGGACTGGCTGTGCGCATCTCGATGGGTACACGGCGCATGCTACTCCCATTGTGCGGATGATCAAAAAATAAAAACACCGCGCGCGAGCGGGAACGTCCACAACAAAGGCACAGCCGTTTTCTTTTCCTCGTCGATGGCTGGCCTTGAGCTAAAAGCGTGCTCACCGTGCAGGCCTGCAACTAACGCGCGCGTGGAAGACCTACGCACACTGTAAACATTCGAAATATTGTTAACGTGACTGGGGAGGGTTCGAAATGCCCTTCCGAACGTCGAGAACTTAGCACCTCCCTCGCTTCTCTCCATATATTGTACATCAACTGCTTAGGAGCGAAACTAACTGAAATTCGATTGCCTTGCAGTAAACAGCAAACTGCACTGATTGGCTGCTGCATAAGTACGATCACCGTCAAACCAACTTGATTACAAACAGTTTTCTTCGCGTGCCAGGTACTCTGGTTGACAGCGGTGGCCACGAGGTCTCCAAACTACAGAAGATACAGCGACACTTTCAGCCATGGAAAGTAGTAGGCCTTTGCCCAAGAAAGATCACTGGAGAAAAACTCATTTGAAACATACGATCAAAAGCCTATCGGCGTCGAAGACTGATCCGTATCACTCACTGCCTCATCGCCCAAGGAATGGCGCACAGCAGATTATTAGGCGCAGGTACGGGGAAACCTCGGCCACAGCATATACATACTGTCGCTAAATTATATACAAGAACATGTCCACGTATCAAGACCCGATCAAAAGCGGTCTCCGACGACCGCATTCGGACGTGTGACCTTTGGATCAGCGAGACAGCAAAGCACGTACGGGGCCAAACAAGGTGCATTCACCTTCCTCGAAACGGCAGCAGCACGGCCTACAGCAGCCAGATCCTATTCCGTCGAACAGGAAAGGTAGAAGTACTCATAAGTGCAGAGTTCTGCGGCCTATCGCAACGAATTTCGCGCTACGAGTTAACTTTGCTGACCCCGAATATGGTGACCGGCCGCGATGACCCCAGCTGATGTGGTGTTCAGCCGAGCTCGGAGGTTCGATTCCCGCCGGCGAGGCGCAAAAAAACACACGCATACCCAAATTCTCGGTAGACACATTAGGGAACCCGAGGTGCTACGAATTAGGCCCAGAACCCTACAACGACTGTTATTCGTAGCAAGGGTATTAATGTTCGGACGTTAATAAACCCCGCCATAATGACCTTGACGAAAAGACGAAAAAGGCCAAAGGTGGGCTATTCATTCGCGCGCGCGCGCGCACGCACGCACACGCGCACACGCACGCGCACACACACACACACACACACACACACACACACACACACACACACACACACACACACACACACACACACACACACACACACACACCTACCTCTGACGAATGATTAGAAATTCCGCCTCAAATGCAAAATGCGCACATTTAATTTTCGACGAGGGGCTCGAACTAAAACGGAAAATAGGCCCGTCAACAAATGTATCGAGTATTACGGCTCAAAGCTGTACGAGTGGGCCATGAGGCATGCGCCGTTTGGGGTTAATTCTGACCACGTGGGATTCGCTAATGTGCGCCTCAATGTAACTGAGGGGGAAACAAAAATTTCTTTCCCTTTAGCACAGCCAACGGAATCTGGCCGCCGAAGTCTGGAATCAAACTTGCGACCTCGTGTTCAGCAACGAACCGCTATACATCCACTGCGCGTCCGTTACGTTATAATCAATGGATAAGTCCGCGTATAATATTTTATAATAATCTGCGATCGCAGTCACGGGCGTTAAACAAAACTGAATTCTGGTGTTTTACGTGCCAAAACCACGATGTGATTGTGAGGCACGGCGTAGTGGGGCGGGACTCTGGATTAATTATGACCACCAGGGGATCTTTAACGTGCCCCCAATGCACGGGAGGCCGGGCGTTTTTTGCATTTCGCCCCCATCCAAATGCGGCCGCCGCCGCGATTTCGTCCCGCGACCTCGCGCTTAGCAGCGCAACAAAACCGCTAAGCCAGCGCAGCGGGTGTAATTAAGACTGCATAGGCTATATAAGAAAAAAAAAAATCAGATATAGTTCGCGCAATAGCCCCAATAGCGGTTAACCTTTAGACGATGACCACCTTCAACGAACTATTTTTTTACTTAACATTTTTCGGGCGACAGGGACAGTTTGCCGCCAGCATAATCGGCCATCCGTTTCTTCGCTCGCAGCGGGGGGAAGCAGCACAGATGCAGACACACTAAACAGCAAGAAACGCGGGCAGACGTAACGTAGAAGCGCAACGTTTCCTTCCTTTTGCACCGCCGAAACGGGGGCAGAGAAGACGGGGCGTGGCGCGCGACTGGTGCGGCACAAAATGCAGCAGAAGAGGTGAGACACGGTAGCACTTGGAAGCGCCACGCACCGTGACGCTCTTGCGCATTCGAGTGAAAATATATATATAACAGATAAGGTGCAGCAACTGGAGTAGAGCGACAGTCGTCTGGACCGGCATGCAGGCGCGCGCGTTAGCATCGCGCGCGTGCATCAGTCGTACGACCGCGCATACACGCCCTTCCGAGAGCACCGGTGGCTCACGATTTTTTTTTTTTTTTTTTTTTTTTTACGAGGATCGGAAGAAAAAAAAAATACTCGGACTATTCGGTAACTCTCAGGTACCGGACAAAAACCACGCAACTCGTGGCATTGAGACACGATGACGCTCGGAAAGCATCACCCGTCCCAGGGCACGACCTATTTACGTCTATATATTTAACTGCAATGCATCAAAACGAACATGCCCTTTGACGCAACGACAGTGTACGGGCAACTCGGTTGCTCCAGTCACTATTAACCGGACTCGATTTGGAGCCGCTTCGCGATCCCTTTGGGAGTGATTGAGCGGGAAATAAGAAAAAGAGGCGCAGCCACGTACTCGGCAGCGGAGGTGGTGGTGGTGGTGGTGGCTGTTGCCGTTGGCGGTCCCCCAAGGGCGTCGATAGATGCGGACGTCCTCATCGTGCTGCTGCTGATGGTGCTGCTCGGCCCAGTAGCGGGGCGACGCCGAAGGGATGCGCGGTCGGCGCCGCAGCGTGCCCACGTAGCTGAGCACGAGGCGGCACTTGGCCCGGGCCGGCTCGGCGGCGCCCGCGCTCCACGAGGAACACATGGGGCACCGCTCGCGGCTCAGTCCACGTAGGGGACCCCGGCGAGAACGGAGCGTGTAGAAGGAGGCGGCCGGGGCGGCAGCAGACGGAGCCACTATGGAACGGGGAGCGCGCGCGTAAGAAAACACGGCAGCTGCTGCTTGGGAGCCCCACCAGCTCTCCCCTCAAGAGTGCTGCGTGCACGACACGACCGAGTACAATGTCCACGGCGAGCGAGCGCTGCTAGAGTTCCAGGACGAGCGCGCAGAATCCGTTCGCAGGAGGCACTCTGACAACGTCTCCGTCGTGGCTGCACCGTCGTTTGCTCTCTTCGCGCATCCGAAACACCGCGGAATAACACGTCGCGACTGTCGGAATGCCGAATCCAACGCTTTCGGGCTGTCGCGGGGTCTTGCAACTGTACTTCCTGTTCAAACGATGACGATGCACCAACGTCACCGACAAAAGGCGGTCACTCGCAATGTTCGCACAATTTCAAATCGAAGCTGCCGAATTCTTCACCGCAACACACCAGCCAGGCGCCGGTGCTTCCAAACGAGTGTCGAACGCTACTACAGCGGCTGCCGATTCATGCGACCGTGGCCGGTAACCAGAGCAGGCGGCAGCACTGCGCTGTCTCAAGAACGACACGCGCCCATACACAGCTCGGCTGGCGGCAGTGATGGGCACCAAGACAGCGAGGGGGGCGGGGTCACGTGGGGGTGGGTTGAGGACCGCAGTCCACGATGCCGTTGAGGCCTGCCAGGCACTCCGGAATCGCGTGCCACTCGAGATCTTGCGACGCACGGGTGGAGGGGAGCGGGAGTGCCAGCGGGGAGAGAGAAACGGGTGCGCGGGATAACGGAGGTTATAGACGATGTAGATCGGAAACGACCACGTTCTCTTCCTCTTCTTAGTTACGCCACCCTCCGGCACAGTTCTGGAACAAAGCAGGCAGCTACGGCGATGCAGGCGCGTTGAGGACCAGGGTCCACGGATTCAAGCAAGCTCCCTTAGCAGGGCGAGGACGCCGAACTCGAAGGGCGATGCAGAAGAGGCCGGATTGTATGTATGCGCACCACAAGGGGCCTGGAGCCTAGATGCCCAGGCTCCCCCCGCTGCTCCCTCTCAAACAACTCGGGGAAAGGAAAAAAGCCGCTCGCCCAAATATAGCACAGCGGTGAGCGCGGGAAGTAAAGCAGACAACTTGCAGATGCGAGATGCGCTGGGTAGCTACGCAAGTCACCACTTATCCTCCTGGCCGACGCACAGGCCTACTGTATCCCTGCATGCAGCCGCCGGCGATTGTGCGTGGAACGGACGACGGCACACACGGTGGGCGCACGAAAACAAGGGGGGGGGGGGGGGGGGGCACCAATCGATGACGTTTCGTTGCCAGTCGCGAAACCAAACGTGGTGCCCACAGCACAGCGTTGTACTATCGGTAGACGGGCCGCCGGAATGTCCTTTCACACCGAGAGAGTACGTGAAGATCACGGATATCAACAGCGCGTCGATCCGTCACTTCTCTTCGTCCGCACGGTGGTTGACTACCACACAAAAGAAAAGCCCGCAGTCCATGCCGCGTTCAACGCACTCACGACTGAATAGCCAAACTAGAAATCTGCCTCGATGATCGCCGCCGACAGAGACGGACCGCAGGAAAAAAGAAGAAACGACACGCGCACGGCACACACACAACAGGCACACCAACGCGCGCCGCGGCGTCTACGCGATGGTCTGAAGATGGTCGCGCGCTGGCAGCAAGCGGGCCACGCTCGCGTACGCTAAGGACGCTGTTGTTGTGGCGGCCGAAGACGAGGAGGAAGCAGCCCCGGGGAGGAGGAAGCGACGCCGGAGACGAGAGCCGGCTACGGGAGACAGAGGGAGGAACAGAGAGCGAGAAGGAAAGCCTCGCGGAGGGAGGCCCGGGAGGAGACCGGCCGGACAACTCCGGCCGTTCACGGATGGGCGGCCCAACGAAACGCGTGCGTGCCGGCCGAGACTGCCTCGCTTCCCCTGGTGCCGCGCGTGACGTTGGCGGGATGAGCTTTGGAGAAGACGGGCACAGCCGATGCGGGGCTACTCTGAGAGACCAGGGCGCGAGATGACTCGCCAGACGCGACGCAACGGGGAGTCGCACAGAGCGGCGTCTCTCTCTCTCCAAGGAGATGGAGATCACCTGTGATGCGTCCGCAAAAACGTTCTTGCGAGAGACCTAGTTGGCCTCCGAATGTCGCGTTCGGGACCTTCGAGAGTCACCCTCTCGGGTCTCAGCTTCCACAGGCCAACTGCAGGGGGGCATGGTTCGCTGCCGCCGCGCACCACCGTGCGTGTCACCACTCCCTCCCCTTTTCTCCACCTCTCGCCACCCAGCAAACGCAAGGAACGGCGGCCACGGTGCCGGAGCACGCTTCGCAGCTGCCGTGGTACACGCCCCCACCACCATCCCTCGGCGCGGCACGGCAAAAGCGGGTCGTCAGACTCCACGCTCCGTGAGCCTAAACTGCTTCGTCAGGCCGGCTAACCCCGAACAGGGGTGGAGGCCAACGCTTCGCTGTTCGATGCACGCGCACAACGCCCCTCATGCACCACGCAACAAGCCGTCCACATAAGACGACGAGCACGGTCATCGGCGCTACGTGCCTGCTTCTTCGCAAGCCCACAAGGGCGAGAGAAAGCGAATAGGGGGCGCGCGAACCAAACGGGCCGAGCGGACACGACGTCGAGTGAAACTCGGGGTAGAAAAACTAACCGCTGCTATCGGACTTGGCCTAGTTCGAGGCCTCCCACTGTGCGCGGCTCATTTGCATCGGCGTTCGCGCGCGATTGCGGTGGCTCGCGCCAGAAAGTGAGCCCTCTCTCCGATGGGCGCTGAGCGATGCAAAGTGGTCAGCAGATACGGCGACCATTCACCCCGAGTTTAAGTGCTCAAGTCCTAATGGGGACGGACCACATACACTGCACAGCTCACGCTGCGGTGCCGAACTTGGCACCCAGCCTCTCTGCGGCACTTCCTCGAACTCGCCAACCCTACACCACCCTCCCCAAACCCTTCTTTTCTTTTACTTTCTCGTAACACTTTCTCCCCTTTTCCGCACAACACCAAAGTTCCGGTTTTTTGCTAAACAAAAACTTTCAGTTTCAGCAGCACGGACAACGTACATCCTGCGCTCACGATAGCCCGCGTGAAAAGGCTGTACGGAGCCTATGCAAACGGAACGTCAAAATCACATGGCACTCGGCGCACTACCTTCACCAGAAACGTTAAGCGGACTTTCCAGCATAACGCCGCCGTGCGAAACATGGCATCAACTTTCATCCAGTAAATCAAATAGCAGACAGCGACTTCACATTTCAAAGTGAGCAAACACTAATTTACTCCCTCGCGCAAGCGAAAAGAAACACAATGTGCACTAGAAACTGACAGCTCGCCAACATCGGATCGCCATGGCAAGGGCGATTAGGCATCGTGGTAAAGCGAACCTCCCAGGCATGTACGGACCAGTATAGTATTCCCAAATTCTACAGCAAGACAGCAGCTACAAATGCTTGCCAGAGTTCGTAAAGAAAGCGGAAAGGTAAAGAAAAAACGGAATCTTGAAGAGCAGCAGCAAACTGGGGCGTCGCAGGTTTTTGATAATGGCCGTACCTGAGCGACATTCGGCTAATAATCTCGACTGGCTAACGTAATAGTTCAGATCGCCGAATTCGTTATCCGGCGGTAAAAACTGGCAGCGCCGCATTTGCTCTGATTTAACCCCTCACCCACTAAATCGATATATTTAGGAAGGACAAGAACCGAAACCAGTTGGCAACTGTTACTTTAGTATTCGCTTCCTTAAAAAGTAGACAGGACAATCGAAAAGCGGCAGCCACACATACAAGCCACAAACACCTGCTGTTCTGTGGATTCCCCTTTCTTCCTTAGTTTATTTTGCACAGCTAACGTAGGTAGTGCAAAAGAAAGGAAGATAAAATTACGCAATCGAACGAATCCATCATTTCAAAGTTATAAGGAAGCGGCAGAACGGCGGCATCAGTAAGAGGCGGCAATCGATGCTGCATGCCGTCACTTTCGGTGTACCGATAACCGTCCCCTAGGAGCGCGACATGCGCGCACGAGCTTGTGGGGACCACCCAAATTACACAACTCGACCCATGCTGCCGCATTTATTGTCTTTTTTTTTTTTTAAGAGAAAGAGAGACAACATTATTGCTTGTACGCTAATTTAGAAAATAAAAGTTGAGAAAGAGCGAAGAATCGGAGTGCATCCAGGAACCAGGCGTACTCGCCCTATGGAAGAAATGAAAGACTAAGGGGGAGCATGGAGCATTACGTCACAAAATTGAAGCCAAGTAAAGTCGGTCCAACGTTATCGCGTCGCTGTTTCGTAGCGCAGCGCTTTATCTCGACATGATACGTGACACGTAAGTGCAGTAGGTTACAGATCCTCTGCGCATGCGTCACTTCTCCGCGCACCAGCGATTGGCACGCCGAGACATCAACGTTTTAGCGTACCGCGCTTGAGCGTAGAACCTTATTCTTGATGCAGTGAAAAATTAAGCTTTCAGAACGCCGCCCCATCGCCACCGCATCACGAACTTTGATGCTGTGGCGCCATCTGCTAGACGATAAATAACACTTTTCCGGCTCGGTGTTGCCTCTCTCTAGCAACGCCAAAACCGAACGACTATAACGATAAAACATCGCTGTAGCACTTTGTCTTCAGCGCGAGATGGGGATAAAGGGTTGCTTGATTACATCAATTATTTCTTGTCGTCAAGAAACATCAACAGAAAGCAGCAAGTGTGAATTCGGATCGTGATGGGCGGTCCAAACTCTTCTGGGCGCTGCCATGTTGTTGCGCAGTCACGGTAACCTGCGCGACAGTCAGCGGTATAAGACGTGCATGCACAGTGTGCCTAATGCGTCACGTATCGCAGTAACGTGTCACGAATAGCTAGATTTCTCTCGTGTATTCTCAGCCCCCGCGCTATAGCCGCGCTTTGCGCACGCTCTTCCGAAAAAACAACGGGTGCGACAGCACGTGCGGCTGCCGCACTTGCACGTTGCAACGAAAACGATAAGTGTGCACGTTGCAATATAAACGACCGCAGTTGCAAAAGTATTTCGGAAGAAATATGTGCACGGAGCGGGTCGCAAAGCATACGAACAATTGCGCGTCGATTAAAACCTACCGGGAACTATGCACCGGGTCACGTGCGTGGCCGACTTTTCGAGAGAGGAAGGGCTAAGGGGATGGCTACACGGACAGTTTGTTTGCGAAGGCTGGCTTCGTGAAGTAATGCGCCCTCCTAGATTACTTCCTCCCTCTATGATCTGTCGATCCGCTCTTTACACTTCCGCCGCAGTCATTTTTTTTCCTCTAAACTACGTGTCGCAGCGCCGCAGTCGTGTGTAACATTTACCTTAGTTTATAGAAAATCTGCAACTTGCTAAACAATCAAGCGTGAAAACCCTTGCGAAGTATAGCTTTTGCCAACTTGGATCCGTGCGTACTAAACGTGTCCCAAGAAAATGTACGCCAGCATAGTTTGTTTCCTCGTTAGCTGCGAGTTACCTTGCCCACCAGGAAATCGACGGTATCATCGTAACGTCACGTTCTGTCGCATGGGCGGCCGTCAACGGGTCATTTTTTTTACCATCGTTCACAGCAATCTTTTCTGTGACAGTGGGACATGCATGACTTGCGAGCGTATTACTGAACGTATTACTGAAGAGTTCGTTCTCAGTCCTTCTTCAAAGCCCAGCCACTTACAGACCATTGTCTTTATTATGGCCAGCATGTGGGGAGGAGGGGCCTGTCTCGCAAAAGCAGCTGGGTCGCTATAACTGCGACCACGACGTCCCATCTACCTTCGGCACGGAACTTCGGCAAAGGAGCAGGGGTTGATTTATTACGCTTTCGAGCGCAGTGCGATAACTTCAACGAAAGGTGCATTCCAAGAGACAACAAGGGCGATAATCCTACACAGTAACACAAAACGGCGAGGATTAATTTCCTTTTCGTATGAGGTCCGCTGCGCAGAGTGAGATAAGAGACCGCGAGAGAGCGAAACTCGACAGCGGAGCTGCTGTTCTTATTATATGTATAATGAGCCGGCGAGGCGCGATTCTGGGCTAATCCTCCCGGTGGTGACTTCGATATCGCGAGATAGCGAAAAGAGCAATCGACGCCTTCACGAGGAGACGCAGAAGAGGCTGCTCCTTTCTGCCTCCCTCCCGCCTCGCACGGCACGAACACCGATAAACCCAGCGACAGAATATTCACCGTGAAGCAGGCAGCCACCGGTGAAGGGCGAATGGGAACGACACGACTCCCATATAGTGCGCTGCCTTGACTGAAAAGTCGTTTGTGGACGGCATACTCTTAAAGCCTCAGCGCGCAGAAAACTTGAACCTCAAAGGCGCCTCCGTGATATCGAGAGATCGCGCGAACGGACAGACTGGAAGCGGGAGTCGTGTACAACACGAACGGACGACTACTGTATATACGTGCCAGAGACGTGGGCACCACAACAGTTGGTTTCCCTAGAATGAGCAAACGATATGGCCGCGAGAACTCCAGTTCCCGACGCAGACGAAAACCGGCGCGTGAAGAGAGCAGCTACCTGTGGTCTAGCGCGCTCACATGCGCCACAAGTACAGCGCTGATGAAAGAAAGCGCTCCGGCGTTGTCCATGGCTTTAAAACGTTGGAAGCATTTACACAGAAGCGACCTCGTGTGATTCTTTCAACTAATATTTCTTGCGTAACGGTGGTCGATGCATACATGCATACACGCTCAGGATACCTTAGACGTAGGATATACTTGCTCAACGTTACATTAGAGTTAAAGCGGTAGATAAGGCAGCACAGTGAAACTCCGGCCGCACACGGTTACGCGGCACTGGTGTGGCGCTAATGCGCGTACGCACGACGGGTTCCGAATCGCTTGCGCACGCACAGCTGTGTAGCACCCGCGCCGCACACTATACTCAGATCAACATCTAAAGAGAACCGTTCAAGCAAAAGACGAAAAAAAAAAACGAAAGAAAAAGAAAAGCACCGAGGTGCTTCGTGGTACCTGCGCGACTAGTACTCGTCGTAAACGAGAAGAAAGGGGGTTAACCGAGCGGCCAGAAGGTTACGAAGGCTGTGGGATCGTTCCCCACCTGCGGCAAGTTGTTTTTTCATCCACTTTCATTTCCACTAATGTATCGTTTCTAGAGTTCATTTATTAAAATAAAGCACAAGTAATTTCCCCTATGTTGTCCTTGGTGTCAGTGTTTGTTGGCTGCTTACGATAGTACACGTCGTGTAGTTCTCATATGCACACGTGCGACACCACCACATATCGCCCTGACCGGACCGCAGCAAAAAGCCCAACAGGTGATCAAGAGGCCAATATAGTTGGCCGGGAGACGTGTGTACGCGTGTGTGTTCCGCACGAGCACGCAGGCGCGACGAGAACGACCGTCCTGGCACGAGATGGCTCCCGAAACAAGCATTTCCTTTCTTAGCTTGCAAACGCCATGTAGATGTGCACAGGAACGCTTGGCCGGCCGGACCAGGCAGTGCACACACACACTCGCGCGGGCGGAAGCGCCACGAACAGCGCGCGAGAGGGGACCGGCGTGTCTTTGGAGCGTGCGGTGCCAGAAGAGCGCAGAGAGAGAGAGAGAGAGAGAGAGAGAGAGAGAGAGAGAGAAGATAGCCACAGGCGCAGCGCGTGTGCACGCGTGCCTCCAATTAGGAGGCCCGTAACGAATCTCGGAAGGAGCAGCCGAGGTGGCTGACCGAATCGGCGAAGGAAGAGCAAGCAGGCTGCGGGGTGAACGAGGGCAGCCACCAGAGGGGGGGGGGCACTCGGAAACGATCAACGACGACTGGGCGAGGGACACGAAGCAGAAACACACGCGGGAACCCGCGAGGTTTGTGTACATACATCCGCCCGCGAGCCGGCCGCGGGGCCACCGTGGCGCCGACGTTCAAAGGGAGAGACCCCCCCGCTCCTTCTTCCGAACTGCGCGCACATGCCGCAGCACACGCTCGCAAAGAACAGATGCGCGGCCCCGGAGGCAGAATACCGGAGGTTGTGTGTATGCGTTCAATAACGCTAGTCCACATCGCCGAACGCAGGGTTCGCCTTCGGCGGGACCATTAGTGAAGAGCAATAGATGCCACAGCCGTTACGCGGTCCAGACAGCTCAAAAGCACAAGGAAATGACTCGCTACAGCTGCGCATGAAGCGCGATCACGCGCTGCCATTGTCGCAGACCGAACGATGAGCGGGCGAGCGGTCATTTTCGTTGCATGCCTCGAGTTTGTCGGACTCCTCTGACAACCGATGTGAACGTGATTGATGTGATAGCGAATCCTTCCAAGGCAGGATTGCGAGCGGGAAATTCATTAGCAGATGAAGACTACTGGCGTTGCATAGAGCCACAGGTACAATAATAAAACCAAGTACAAGCGAATCCGGAACAAAAGCTCAAAGGGAAAAAAAAAGGGTCACCATGTCGTTTTTGTCAAAACTGAGGAAATGCTCACCTGTTTGAGGCACGAAAACCTCAGGCAGCTGCCGGCTCCGTATTTACGGAATGAAAACTTCATGTTCTTGAGCGCGCTACAAATAGCTACGTCACCTTTTAAAGCGACCAGCTCATCAGCTAAAACGAACGCCAAAGGCAGTTAGGGTTCGAACGTGAAGCATGCAGGAGGTCATCACGGAAAACAGTATTATTAAGTGAAACAAATTGGCAAGAATCGTGGTAACGTGGCTACCACTTCACGCGTCCGCCAGTCAGTCACCGAAAGCTTGCCGTGCGCTACCATCAAACCCTGCCGCAATCGAATTCTTTCCTACGAATCCTATTTGCCGTCTCTCCAAGCAGTAAGACGTGTGCCTAAACGAGTTTGGCAGATTCTTACAAGAAACGTCGGTGTTCCTTATGCGTTTGCTTCGTTATGTGGCTATACGTCATTGAACATTTCGACAGCAGCGGCAGCGCAACAGCCGTACCTAACGCCCCTCTAGCAAACAAAATTAAGCACTAAGGTTTTCCGTGTCAAAACAACGATCTGGTTATGATGCACACCGTGCTGGGGGGGCTCCGTATTAATTTCGAACACCAGGGGTTCTTTAACGAGCACCCGATGCGCGTGGTACACAAGCGTTTTTGCATTCCGGCCTCGTATCGGAATGCGACCACCGCCGGCCGGAATCGATATACATACGTCATAGATATATTCTAAACGATACATGAATTCTGCGTAATTTTCTGCCATATTCGACCTAAATGCATGCGCAAAGACGACTAACATCCTTACTCGCTATCAGCATCACTCGGCAACTGATGGATGATGCATGGAGAGATCATGAAAATTTGCAATCAGCAGCCGTTGGCGCAGAAATCAGTGATAACTCCCCTATATGTTTGCGGATCATAATACCATAACGAAATTACCAGTCGATGATGGAAGAATATTTGGCATATGAAGACAAATCCATGAGCGATGGAACTATTTCGTAATAAACGGATTAAGGCAACCGCCCCTTTACTCTCACCCACCTCCCCCTTAAAGGGGTCCCGAACCACATTTTACCCAAGTTAAAATAGACTACTTCACAAATACGGTGCCGCAAGAAGTACTTGGATGCGTTCAGCAGAAGCGCAGTTATGGGAAATCAAACAACCCTGTCGCGGTGCTTCCGCTCCTTCTTCAACGACTTGGATTGCGAAGGCTACGGCGGATCGGGGCGTGGCCACAACGCTCCGCCTTCTAAATGTCACCGTGGCCCGAAGTTCAAATTTCACTTTTGATGACAACGTAGACGCCACCATTACCTATTTCGGTGCCTACGGCGCGCCAAACGCGGTTGTCCTCCGCGAGCCGCAATGCGCTCAGCCAGCGGACTCGTCGCGGCACCCCGCGGCGACTTCAGTACCTACGCTACGTTGCAGACCGCAGCTACACGCAACTGTAGTGCGTCTGCGCAGCGATTGCTTTGGGCACGAGAGGGCTAGAGTGCGCGCTCGCGCTCATAGGCTACCGGTCTGGCCGTGCTACGTGGTGCGCGGACCGGCTTTGTCCTGCGCCAGCTTGAATTGACGGATAGTAGCCACATCCAACTTGCGCATTCTGAAGCAATAGCTCAATACGAAGCGAAGTTTGCCAAGGCGTAGGAGAGAGGCCAGTAGGGAGCCTGCGCTGGCAAGCAGACCTTAAGCTTCGCGTGGTTCGAGGCTAGCTTAGTGTTCAAAACTAGTCGAAATTGGCGAGACCGATAAGCAGGGTGGCTAAAGTTTAATTCCTATGCAGGCGGCCGTGGCCGAGAATACCACAGGCGGCTTCTCCCGGAACTACGTAATTCTTATCGAAATTCGAAAGCAGATATTCGCTTACTTCGGCCTGTTTGTTAAACTGCGTCGAGGAGTACACACTGTAATAGCAGGAAGAAGCGCACTGATTCGAACACCCTTCTTGACTGATGTCAGCTATTGGTCAATAGCAGCCGCGTATGGGAATTTGCTATATTACGAAATAAAGCGTCCAGAAGACTGCGAGGAGCAGGTTTCTGGTGAACAGAGCGTTTGAGAAAAATGGTGACTTCGCGCTCCGCTTGCGAGCTCCGCGCGCAGCGCACGACTGCAAAATTTGGTTGAAATAAAAGGAAGGAATTGGCATCCACTCGAATTGTAGCACGAAGCTACAGCGGAAACCCATACGGCTTTCTCAGAAAGAAAGCCTCGCAGTTGAAGAAAAAATTCGTCCCGGTTCCTCTGTAGTTTCGTGCTACAATTCGGGTGGGTGCCAATTTTTTCCCTTTCGTGTTCTTTCCTCCACCTTGCGGGCTTCTGCAGAACTGATTTGCCTTTTGGCGGACTGTGTTATTTCACTAATTCCGACGGGTGGTTCAGGACCCCTTTGAGGAAAAAACAAAGAAAAAAAAACCGAAAGAGCATCTAGAACATATCTCTGTGAGCAGACTGTAAATTACGGTCACTTCGACTGATGGTAATATCCCCGTGGAGAGGCGACGAAGTATAGGTAAACTTGCTCACAATATCGCCATACAATCTTGATTGAGCAGTACGCTCATGCAATGACAAGCGCCATCAAGCCTGCACAGTATGTTGCACATTGAGAGGAGCTGTCGTTTTTGTCCGATGCGCTTTACAGGACACGCGTGTCAATTTGGGGCACGCTTTTGTCGAAAACCAGGAGACAGAGATGACTCCGTTCTCCGCATAATGAGTTTACCGGCCTGCTGCGTCAGACCTGCCCGCTTGTTCCGCCGCTCAAGAGCACGGAGAGAGGACAGGCCACGGACAATGGGCGGCTTACGAACGAGCTTTCGCCTCTTTGGATACGGCTCGGCATGCACTACGTCGTGCAACGACTTTCTTTGTATCTCAGGTTGACGGACGAACCTACAGGCACAAAGAGGGCCTTTTGTGCTTTTAATCACCGTAAGGACGTCGCAAGAGCGAGATGGTAAACGCATACACACTGACGTACGTTCGTCAATCGCATCTCGCCGGTCTTTCAACCTCCTACCAAAACAAACGCATCTGCTACTTCAAGAAATAAATAAAGAGACAGAAAGAAGGAAGGGATCTCTATCCATGTCGAAAGCCGCTTTACAATGTCCACGCACTGTATCCCAACGCGCAGCGATGGTTTCACCTTCCTCCGCACATGACACCTCTGCGTGCAAGCATGCGACCATTACTGCGGCAGAGAAGGCTTCCGCTAAAATGTCACGTGTTTCGCCAGGGCCCTCTTTCTTGACGAGAACATCTCAAGTGTCGTTCCAGTCACAGAGAGCGCACATCTACACAACAGAATCTACACGTTTTCTTCATTCATGTAATAATTTTGATGCAATCCAAGTGAAGAACAACCTTTTTTTTCTCAGCGCCGTAGTCGGAATCGTTACGGAAGCAGTGCTATAATATCATGATGAGGATTGGTCATGTTTTTAAAAAGCCCATTATGCGCGAGCCTTTTGGTTCAACCCACGGATGCGCAATTGAAAACTACAAATAATGCACCTCCAGCAAAAGTCAAAACGTAAATAAAATAGAAATCACAGCCCTCCATCACGCGATTACATCAATGTGCAATGTGCGGTCACAGCGTAACCGATTTTCAAACGTGCCATGGTCCAAACGCTGGCTGGTGATTACGGGCCCTCAAGCAAAACGCAGCCCCATCAGAATACTGGAAACCTGGGCTTGTTGGTGCAACATTACGAAAATAGCTCAGCGCACAAGCAACAACGAGGACCAAAGAAAGACACCACGGCGTTGAAGCGCCGTGGTGTCGCCTTTTTGTCGATTGTGCGCTGTTTTATTTTTGTAATGGAGTCCCTTCGATTGTAAGCCCAACTGAAGGCGCAAAACCGATCTCAACGGTGAGACGCTTTCGCCAGTGCACGCGAAACTTTCCCTGAAGAAGTACCCCCACCCCCACCGCGGAAGTGATGGGCGGTCGCGACGCCCAAGATGCGTCCGCATGTGACACGTTCTCGTCAGAAGACATAAACGTCCCATAAAGTTCCCGACAACGTTACGGAGGCAGACAACTCGCCAGCCACCAATTGAGGCCACAGCGGGCCGCCACTGCTTCAGAATGTTCACCACACGAATAGAAGCAGCGAACACTGTACGGTAGCGCACAGCGTTCCTTGTACCATTAGTTACGAAATCAATGCAGCGGATAACACTGTCATATATATATAAAACAACAAAAACTCGATAACAGCCAAGTCAAATATGTGATCACATGTGTATATATCCCCGACGAAATCTACCAAAACAAGCAAGACAACATGGAGAGCAAGCGCGTCCTGTTCCGTGACAGCAGCAAGCGCTGTCTCACCTTCAAAGGACGAATTTAACAAAAACCAACGCAAAACACATCTACATGCAAGCAGGAGACAGGGGGACACTAGAAGCAACGGTGCCACCACCGTGACTCCTAGAAGGGCCCTCGCCGGGTGCACGGCGACTGGCGACACCGCGCGAGGGAGCGGGCTCAGGCGCCGAACACGAGCGCTCGCGGCGGCACACCGGTTGGCGACACCGACTACGGTTGGTGACACCGACGCCGCGCGACTGATCCATCACCGCAGTTTCCTCTCAGTCATTGTCCGCGTCGCTTCCTTTCTTTCTCCGGTATAGGGTTGCAGCCGTGCTGTCTCCGACTGGCTCTGACACCGCGCACCGAGAGAACTAGAAAGTGTCGCGCACCCAGAGGACGCGGCGACCTTGAGACGACCGCCCCACGCAACGCGCTCAGCTTCTGAAAAGCCATCGGGACGCGCGGAACGCCGAAAGCCTTCGATCACAGGCGCGACGACCGACCGGCAGCCCCGCAGGGAGGCTGGTAGCGGAGGAGAGGAATCGAGGCGCGACGCCCATTTTGTACAGTGGACGCTACATAACCTGCCCGCTGGAAGCGAAAAGTCTCCTCCCGCGTACTTAAGTCGGCAAGTGCAGTACTGGGAGCGGCGCCCTGTGCTCGGCTGAGACCACGTGGCTGAGACAAACCCCTCCCAAAACGGCACGCAAAGCGAACAGCGAGATAAGACCACTAAGGAACAATGTCTTAACAAGCAGTGGCCACGGGTTAGCGTTGCATAAAATGTACTAATAATAATAATAATAACAATAATAATAATAATAATAATCGCGGCAACTACGAGCGGGAATCAAAGTCCTTGCCCCTATTTTTCATTAGCCAAAATAAGGTACATACAGGTAAATACAAGTATAGTCCACATAGTCCCCACGCAGTCCCCACACCAGCTCAGACCCCCCCCCCCCCCCTTTGTCCCATCGCAGCACTAAATTTGAGAGCCATGTTGCCGTCAGTCAGCGACGCACGCGACCTCCCCAAACGCTCATGAGAGTTTTAGTTCTTGCGTACGCAAGCCGCTTGCTCTCTATTAGAGAGCTTTAGTTTAGGGGACGCAAGCGGCTTGCGTACGCAAGAACTAGGGGCGACGGTACTGCGCATGCGCAAGCCGCTACGTCTACTTGAGTCCTTGGGGCGGCCGAAAACATCGCTGCCCCTAAGCGGTCACGTTACCCACGTGACTCTCGCGGTGTACGAGAACAGGAGTAGCTAGCGGGTAGATAATCTCATAAATATTTCGCCAAGCGTCGACAGACGCCGTTTTTATATATAATAGAGACTTTTAGCGTGTCCGGTATCCGGCAAGCGCGGGCGGTTTGCCGGTTTAGCGAGGGCGTAAACGTGAGCGGCCAGATTGGTAGCGCCAGCTGGCGGCGCAAAGCTCAACCACACAAACACAAAGCTACCCTATTGAAAAATTTGTATGAGAAATTGAACGAGATGTATGCATGTCGTACAGATTTGACGAGAAATTGAACGAGATGTATGCATGTCGTACAGATTTGACGAGAAATGAACGATATGAAATGCATATTGAACGAACTCTCGTAGAAAATGAGCGAGATCTGTATGATGTGCTACGCAGACTTTTACGATGTGCACGAGATTTATGCGATCTGCGATAAGAATGCGTAGAACTTGTATGACATGTGTGCGATGAGTTGCGTAGACCTGACGAGATTATGTATGACGTGTGTGAGGTGGTGTGTGATGTGTACGCACTGTAGTCGTATGAGCAACTTGATCTTTGTGGATGACTATGAATTGCATACAAAGTGTGTGTACTCAAGTCGTAGTGCATACAAAAGCTCATTAATGACAGTGAGATTTATGATGAGTTGTTTGCAGTACATGCAAGAGCGTGATCAATGTGCTGCATGATCACATTGAACCATTGTGACACATATATACCAGCATAAACTACAGAGCAAATAAGATGTTCAGAGTTCAACTTCTGGAATTTCATGCAACGAACACATATACATCCCCATCAAAGCTGCTGTCGGTACTTTTGATGCAATGATTTTCACTTGGGGACATATTCTCGGATGAACACTTATGGCGATACTACTGCCTTTGCATGACGCATTCCTCGACCAGCCAATAGGCACTGGATAGCACCATGATATTGTCGAAAGCTACCATCAGAGAATGAATCCTTTGTTCAGAGTAGATCTGCCTAAGATTTTATTGCAATATAGGAGTCGGGTACCATCAAAGTTTCATAATAAAATGCTATATGTTTGTGCACGCAATAAAATAATCTGGCAATGCGATTATAGCACATTGGAAACACTTCAAACAAGGACGAGTTGGCAAAGTTTATTGCAGGCAGTTTGAGCAGTGACAAATTATGCATGCGCTTTGTCTCATCCTAATAATATTGCTTTGCATCAGAGATATCAGTCAGAGGTAGTAATGGGTGAACTTGAACCTGCATATTTTCCTAATAGCCAAGTGCGTCAACCACAATACTGTCAAATACAAATCTGCTAAGAGCATGTTAGTGCCTGTTTATGTCAAATTGTAGAAGGTAGGCATGAGATTGGCCATGCATGCCCACATATAAATATAAAAAGCACAACCACAAAACAGTGTAATAGGTTGGTGAACAGATAGCCAAAATAGCAAACAAAATCCATCACACTTTGTCACAAATAAATAAGAAAATGTGGTAATAACAATAACAATCCCTAAAAAGTCATGTGATCAATCGTGGTCATGATCACAGTTACTGCTGTGAAAAATTATTTGCACTAAGTGTTTCACAACTTGCTAAGAGGGCTTGACCTAGTAAAAAATACTCATATGTGCACAGCAGTGGCAAAAAACGAGATGAGCGTCGCAACTTGGTGACCATTATCTGCCTACATACTACACAAAACTGAATTTAAATTTAAAGGAGAAATGACAAAGCAGTTCGTGTGCCAAAGATGGTTAAGCGCACTGGAATGCCTTGCCATGTGTTGAAAGCTGACCTCCAAGCAACCAAAATGTAAGTGACCCTACACTGAAGCAGGGTCTTTAAATGACGAACGCGTATCACATCCTGGCGTTCGCGGACGCAGTCACCAAATGAAAAACACCTTTGCAAATCGCAATAACGACGAATGTCAAGCGCGCGCACACAGACAGAATGCGAGCAGTTTCCGAAAGCGCTCACGAAAGACTGTACGGACGTTCCTACGCGTTCGACGCATATCAGAAGCGCGCGCGTGCGCGCACACGCACACACACAAGCACAAAAGGCGAGCAGTTTCCGAAAGCACTCGCCGAAGACGGTACGGACGTTTTTACAAGAAAGCAAATCCCGCCGGCGTGGCACCATTTCCCGAAGCACAAACAACACCACAGTACACATCCGTAGAACGGCGCACAACAAGCCTGAACAAAGTGTACACCACTCGACGCCAAATCTGTCGTCGATTACGCCGCTGAGAATCACGAACACCTTCTAACATTCACAAACCAAACGACGATGTGCTGCGAACTCCAAACAGATTTTACGGCCCTGTCCGATTGATAGGGCTGCTCCACAGGTTGTCCTCGCTGTTGAAAGCAATGTCAGCAAAGTTGTTGAAAAAGGTCGCCTAAAACACGCAAGAACATCGAAATAATACGCCTGTACTACCCACGCTACCCATGCGATCACGGTTACCGGAACCACAGACGGCGAAGTAAACAAAATACGTCATTTCCCCTCATTTCGGACCGAGACCTATAATTACTTTCTCAGTTGCACGACTCTTCCTTTCGAGCAAGGCGCGACTTGTTGCTGGGACTGTGAGGGCGCTGCGGTTGAGCTCTGCACCAAGTGAGCGGTGCTGCTCTGCTGACATGTGCAGGTTAGTTGCGGGTGTTTGCGCTTCTTGTGCTGTAGCCGATTTTATTTTCTCACTGCGTGTGCCTTGTCACTGTCCTCGTGCACGTGGCTGGCGGTCGAGGTCTTTTGCGTCCGGTTCAAGTTTTGCGCTCACGGAGACGCCAGTACCGGCGAAGTGTGGGTCACCGAGCGTTAACATTGCGTGCGCACTTTGGTTTGTAGGCCCACTTTTTTTTCATCTCATTCCTTTCTTCGGACCTGTACCCCCAGCTATGGTGTCTGTAAAATATTATACTTCAGCTTAAACAACAACAGAAAGAAATAACGGCTGCTTTATTCAGCGAGCACCATGTAAATGCCGAGTGCCGCGACAAGCACCTATAACCGTGCCAGGCTATAGCAGACGACGCTTGGACGCTTGGCGCGGAGGTCGATGGCAGCGCTGCGGTGGCGTGAACGGTAGCGGGCTAAATGGTGCGCATAGGCTAGGAGTTGGGGTACTTAAAGAGGATCTATAAACGTTGTTGCGGCGGCCCGGGCGGTCGATGTGGTACTGATCGTTTGATCATATTTACGCGGTGCGTAGAGAACATGTGCTCATTTTTTGTGCGAATTAACGATCACTAAGCCCTGGGTCCTGTGCAATGCTATTAGCTCGCTGTATGTTTCTTGCTGTGCGCCGTTGTTGATTATCGTAGTGCGGTCCACACGCGCTTTCTTTGTGCCCGGCTCATGAGAAGTGTTGTACTCTCCCCGCTCCCGCATCGGCTCACAGTGCACGGAAGAATGTGTTGATAGTTGTGCTATCGCGTACTGTAGTTCACCGCAATTCAACACTACGTTGGACGGACTGTTGGTGCAGTCGATGCGGCGTGACCGGACACGAAGGAGCGCTCGCCTCAGAAGGTAAGTCCGGCGCCTAGCGCATTCTTATGGTTCATGTAGTGTACCTTGTCATGCGCAGCAGAAGATGATTAGTACAGCTACAAAAACAGTGACAGTGATTCCCTAATGTTCGTTCGATATCGTAGTGCACATTTAGGAAAACGTTTCACGAAAATTACCCCGAGATTGATGTTGTTAAGAGCTTCATCTATTGTTTATTTTCTTTTTGTTATGAAGTATGCTAGCGCCGGGGCATCGCTTGGTCTGAACGGGCACAAAAATTCAAGCAGGGAATGTCACTGCTTCTGTACGTAATTCCTCAGCAAGAAATCGTATAGACAATTCTAGAAGTACGTTGATGTGTTGTGCAAATGTTTTCACAGCTAACGCCAACGCGCGACGGCATCCAAATGATCTGACTCGTGAGAAGATTTTAGCTTGTATGCAAACTTTGATGCTTATAGATTGTCGCCAAGACAACCTGTATTTCTTGTGTTTAGTGTTCTGTTTGTTTTCGTGCCTTTGACACGTTTAATAACCGCCTGTGATGTAAGAATGAAATATTTATTTGTCTAAGCGGATGCAGCTTCTTGTAGCTGGCTGTACGAGAGCTTTCCACAATTTGACGCGATGTTGTTAAATCACAAGTTTGCAGATTCAGCAGTGATTACAATAAGGTGAACATTTATTGTTTAGGGATGTCACAATTTCCTGAGACGGAGGCATCTCTGCACCACAAAGGAGACTGCGGCACTATGCAGCCTGAACAGCACGACAAAGCATCTGATCTGCCTGCTTTGACAAGGTACGTACAAAACGGTCACAGCCATTTATGTGTTCTAGGTTCTATTTGTGTATTTGGTACCTGCCAACTTTCCCGATTAGTTTCTGCTTTTCCAAGTGTGCTGTTTGTGTACAGCGTGTCAAGGCAAATAGTGGTTAATAATGTATGCATAGAAAAATGTGGGCGCTGAGAGCAAGCTTTAGGAAAGTGCATGCTGTCTTTCCAACACAGGATTTCTGTCTAGAATTTTTGCAAAATATGAAGTGCGGAGGCTGGCAGGTTTGGCAAACAATGTTCAACACTTTTGCTTTAGATTTTAATGTAGCCAGTTCATTATCTGTCTCTAGTATAGCATAGCGTCAAGCTTGAAGCTGATCTCTGATGTCACGTCAGTTGCAGGATGTAATAACGTGGTATCACAAACTGCTTGTTACGCATGTCAGTCAACATGGTGCAGTGGTCACAGGTGCGAGTATAACCGAAAGCTGGGCATTCTTTGCCCTTCTGCACATGATGTGGGATAGAGCTTGAACTATGCTATAGTGGCACCATCTCCCTCACCTTCTCTTCCTCATTATTCTGTTAACTTGCAGTAAAATGCACAACTTCTGGAGGTTTAATTATGGTGTTGTCTGCTGAACTTGGCTGATGTGAATTTCAGTAGTCTGGGGTACCCTCAAAGCCATGCTGTACTTTGCATGCATTTTAAAATGGTCAATTTGAAATATGTGATTGGCTGTGGCATTCTCAGAGAAACAAGGCCTCTTGTGAATAATGCATACATGCATTATTCGCATTTTCTAATACTCTTTCAAGAAGCAGCCTATAGGCTGCTCCCCGAAGAAGTGACCACCTTTGCTTACCCTACAGGGCAGTCTGGTCCAGTTTACTTAACCTGTCTGCCATCTATGCACGAGGAGGACAGAAGCGAAAAAAAGGGACCTTCGATTAATGTTTTTGCACAGATGGCTCATACATTGCACTTTTCGTATCTTGCAGGCTTTGTTAACTCAAAGCTTTCTATGGGCGAATATCAGCATTTCATTCCTATTTATACCTAATAAGAATTACTTTGTTCATAGTGTCACTTTTTATATTATACTCTTGTGAGAATAAGCTCACTTGTTTTAATGCAGATGTGGCTGGGCCTGCAGAAAGAGTGTAAGCACACTACTGTGTTGCTGATCAGTGCTGGTGCTGATCTCTACGTCTGAGTTGGCCTCACAACGTCCAGGCGCCACTGTGCTTTGCTTCATTGACAAGGTAATATGATATAGACACCTTGCACGTCAGTATCAGTTTTGAGAAATATGCTAAGACACAAGGGTTGGCCTTGGTGATAAATACACTCGTGTTCTTTTTTAAAGCGTTCTTCTTGCAGTGTTCCTCATGTACATGTTTTCAGAAGATGCTTAAATGCAAACCGCCATGGAACTTGTTTATGCCTTAATGTAGCACTCTTTCACCAAAAGAAAAGCCTTATTTAATGCACAATTCATAAGAAAGGTGAGGAAGTGACAGGACATAAGTCTAACAACCATCCAGTTTTACTGCTTGCACAGCACTATAAAGCGAGAGGTGAAAGGGCAAGAACAGATAAATCGAAAATGCATGTTGCTCACACAACCGCGAAAAGGACACATGGCATGGCTACTATGACGCTTGTTTTACAATGATAAATAAGCAGTCTTGCTATATGATAGTCCACTGGAGGTGGAGCCAACTTGCAGATTCCCTGTCACACATATCAGGAAATCTTAACGAATTTCGCCAGCGCTATGGTCCTTATACATTGCCACGGTTGCACAGTTTTCAAACAAAATAATGTAAGTGAGCTTTGCACTACCAAGTGACCACGAAATGACCTGAGCATTCAGTTAACATGGTTGCAAATCCAGTCATTTATACATTGGCCTGTTTTGCCGACGTAGTGTCTACTGCACGACAGTGATATTTAATATCCATCAACACCCCTGTGCTCTACGTACTCTTTCTTGCGTGCTTTTTTTTCACAGGTAGTGGAAGATTACTTGATTCCAGAACAATTTGGTTTGTTCTACCCATGATAGTGAACTTGCCAGTCTTATATTAAACATGGAATTGGTTAGAAAGATGTGGTATTTCTTATGGTGCCCTGGTGCATTCAGCTTGTGCAGATGCTTCAAGCTTGTATTGACAAAAATTGGGATGAAGCCATAGGAGGAGAGTTGTAAAAGTGTAACGAAAGCCTCCTGATAGATATGCTGAGTTGTGCTGCTGTGCACACTTATTGGTTATCCCTACTGGGTAACGCTGTTAGGGTTATGGATGCTTTGACACTGTAGGGCCTACAAGATGGCTAGCATTACAGAACACATTAAAACGACTGTAGGGATGCGTGTCGTGCTATGGTATCATAATTGGCCCACAAAGTGACCACCTTTGCTTACACTATGTGGTAATCTGGCCCAGTTTACTTAACCCGACTGCCATCTATGCATGAGGAGAAGGGACTAAAAAAATGAAGGGACCTTCGATTAATGTTCTTGTACAGATGGCCCATACATTGCATTTTTCTTATCTTGCAAGCTTTGTTACTTAAAGCTTTCTATGGGCGAATATCAGCATTTCATCCTTATTTTTACCTAATAAGTATTGCTTTGTTCACAGTGTCACTTTCTATATTTACCGTATTTACTCGCATAATGATCGCACTCACGTAATGATCACAGCCCTGAATTTTGTCGTCCAAATTCGATTTTTTTTTATTTCCTGTGTTGATCACACTCCGAACTTGCCGCAGCGATCTGTCATGTGCCAAGTCTAGCTATTAATGATCGCGCTTACCATCTGTCGAATGCTACGCGAACAACTCTTCAAGACAAACCAAGCAGTCTGCACGCACCAAACATTCTTAAGCAGATGCCCGATTTCATTCCTTTCATCACTTTCCGCACTTCCATGACAAAAAAGCTACAACCAAAATTGCCTTTATTATGCGTAGGCTTTGTAATGGTTGTGGTCAAGAACAACAAAAAAGGCACCTTTCGATTCTTCTCATCTGCACTCGTGGGCACGCAACAAATCTTGTAACACTTGTAATACAGCTAAGATATTCGCCCACCCTTAGCGGAAACGTGCTGTATTAATATAGTAGTGAAGACAAATGCCGCAGTTTCCGCAGCATGCCCGCCGTGTCTTTCTATGTCACTGGCAGCTAAGCGCGCCCATCTGTTTCTGCCCCCTCATAGTGGACATGGCTACGTTATTGCCATAGACTTACTGATATTAATGATATTATTCATTCCGGATACGGAAGAAACTGTTTCAATGCATGTAACGTACTCACGAGAAAAAAAAAAATCGCATTCGGCGCATTTGGTGTGTTCAGCTTGCTGCGCCGGCCG
Source organism: Dermacentor andersoni (assembly GCF_023375885.2). NCBI lineage: Eukaryota > Metazoa > Arthropoda > Arachnida > Ixodida > Ixodidae > Dermacentor > Dermacentor andersoni. Next base: position 317,128,841 of record NC_092814.1, on the reverse strand, counting down.
CCATTTTTGTTTTGGTGTTCCGCACTACACTCAGTGGCAGCCACCTATTTGTTGACCTGTTGCCATCCCGCAGCAAACGCGGGATAAAAAAATTCTTTTTGCGGGAAATTTAACCGGCGTAATGATCACACATCTGAATTTGCGACCATTTTTTTTACAAAAAAGTCTGATCATTATGCGGGTAAATACAGTACTCTTGTGACACCAAGCTCACTTGTTTTAATGCAGGTGTGGCTGGGCCTGCAGAAAAGCTGTAAGCAGACTGCAGTGTTGCTGATCAGTGCTGATCTCCACGTCCGAGTTGGTCCCACAATATCCAGGCACCACGGTGCTTTCACAAGGTAATATGATATGGACACCTTGCACCTTAGTATCAGTTTTGAGTTTGACTTTTGATAAATATTTAAGAAGACACAAGGGTTGGCCTTGGTGATAAATACACTCGTGTTCTTTTTTTAAAGTGCTCTTTCGGCAGTGTTCCTCATGTACATGTTTTCAGAGGATGCTTACACTCCTTAAATGCAAACTGCCATGGAGCTTGTTTAGGCCTTAAACTAGAACTCTTTCACCAAGAAAAAAGCCTCATTTAACGCACAATTCATAAGGAAGGTAAGGAGATGACCGCCAGTGTCTAACAACTATCCAGTTTGACTGCTTTCCCAGCAATATCAAGTGAGAAGCGAAGGGGCAAGAACAGATTAATAGGCAATGCATGTTGCTCGCACAACTGCGAATGCGACACGTGGCATGGCTACTATGAATGCTGGGGTGCGATCGGAGGTGGTTGTTCGGCGTGTTCGTTCGGTTACCGGCGCGCGCGATTGACCTACTCCGCGCCTACGTCGCCAGCCGCGCCCCGCGGCTGGCGCCTTTCAGAACTGCATAGTCACACTCTGTAGTCGTGATGATCATGACCACGGTTTCGTTCGCAGCAGTCAACTGTGGCAAGTAGCACTTTCATTGTGACTTGGTGCAAGGCACGCAGTCTCACAAACATGATGGCTATCGAGGACAATAATTGTACTGTGGCCTGCACGCTGGCATCCAATCAGCCAGTTACATTGAGTTTGTAGAACAATCTGTTACAGCCAGCTCAATGGTGAAAAAATTATCGGGATGGACCCGTGGTAGTGAATAGCACGTTTCTGATAAAGATGTGACCAAGTCTTGTGCTATGACTGCACTGCAAAGGAGTACTTCCTCAACACCCTTGCCACTACAAGCAGTATAATCAGTCGTGAATTGACATTTGCAGCTCCCATACTGCTTATGTGTGAAATAGAAACAGGATTTCTGGATTAATTCAGTATAAAAGTGTGTTTGTGTGAACGTTTGTTTCTTATTTTCATACCCTTAATAATTCAACATTCCGTTAATTCAGAATTTTGTTCCAGTCCTGGGAAATTTCAATGAATGAGCTTTTACTGTATACACCCCTTCTTTCACCGCATGTGTAATTTGAGCTCACTGGGTTACTGCAAGAACTTTTTTCAGCCTCAAGGGTAAAATTTCTAGCTCGGACAAAGCAGCTCCTTAAGGATGCAAGAAGTTTTACTGTGGTTTTCTACTGTTCCCATCTGCTTCCCTAAACTTCTTCTCAAATGTAAAGAAAATCTAGTATATCCCGTACAAAAGGTGCTTGTCGCTGACTGTGGGATTAAATGTGGTGAATCCTCTGAGCTAGAATTGTCCCTGGCCCATTATCAGTGAAGCTTCATTGACTAGGGCTTTCCTACAGCCAGGATGTAAACTTTGAACCTTTTGCATATATCTTAGTTTTATCCTTGAGTGCCATCACTGTGTCTGGCAACCTAGTTTCCCTCAATAACTGTTACCTTTTTTATCCATTATTTCGGGAAAAGATACTTTTTCTGAGAGCACATATGCTATTTTTGTATATGAGTAACTAATCTCTTGCAATTTTCATCTTTCGTAGGTTCACAATCGAAATGGGTTATTTATTTGTGCTAGTAAGTGGATGTGGGTAAACCAAGCCAAAACGGACAGCACGTTTGCCTGGGAGATTGCCCGATGCTTGTGGCAGGCACAGGAATTAATCCACAGGAGTGTTACGAGCAAAAGTATGTATGCGAAAGCTAAAGGAAGGTGGCGAGGCCAAGCCAGCGTTGACACCACAAAATCTTGGTGCATATCTAAGTAAGTAGACCCTGTCCTGCTAGCTCATGTTTTCATAAGGATTGCAAAGTGTTTGGAAGTTAAAGGAGTAATGCCTATCACACGGTGCTTTTTCTGCACGAATATAATGGGCTGTCGGTAAGATCGGGTTGTATTGAGGTGATCTCTCATATGGGCCGACACAGTTTACATCTACACATCAGGGGCATGCATAGCTGTATGCGTATATTAAGTGCTGTGCTCTAGCTCGCTAACAAAAACTATCATTTAGTTTCTATAGTGGTATTAAAGGTGCATTAATCGTTCCTATAAACAATTCTGCACTGGCATCTATGCAGTGTTTTCCGTCTGCATATTCCGCAGTGCGGTAGCAAAGAGCTGTGCTATCTGTGTATTCACTTGCATGAGCTTGTTATACTTGTTCATTTAATGTAAAATACTTGTGGAAAAGTATTATACTATTTCTGTGGTCTGGTATTGCAATTCTGCAGCCATTTATATTGTTTGTAAAACACGAACATTTAACAGAGACAGGAACAAGACAATGCGAGGACGAGCACTTGCTTTCAACTGCTGTGGTTAATGTTGAAATATCAATTTACATAGGTAAAAAACTCATAAGCCTCCGTGTTTTCTATTTCCTGTTTCTCTGTGAGATTTTCACGCTTTACTCAATATCATGCAAGAACCAGCCCATTCAGTTATGCAGTGGAGCCACCTATTGTGCATGTCAGTTCCAATGGCTTGTTAGAATCTAACAGTGCCGGCTGCTTTGTTTACATTTTTTTGCAGAGGCATACGAGCACTTTGTTTCAAAAACGCCAAGCACCGTGGATACAGAGGCAAGGAGGCTGAAGGACCTGAACAAGCACCTGGCCACCATGCTTCGGGATGCAAAATAAAGATGGTTTGTGTTAATTGTGGGCCCTAAAAAGTGTCCTCTTTGTCTCCGAGCTGGCACATCGGCCGACTCACATGATAGAAATTAACTCGCTGTAATGTTGGCAGTAGATGTTACTGTGTGGAACTTCACCAAAAATATTGCATGAACAAAACTCATTCAACACAAATGAGAACACTTGTAGAATGCAGCTAAACAAGAATAGTGTCATTTTGCATAGCTGAACGAGAATATTTTCATGTAGCATACACAAACGAGAACGATATCGTTGAGCATAGACGTGCGAGAACTATCTCGTCAAGCATAGCTATGCGAGAATAATCTCGTTTAATGTACCCATACGAGAACGATCTCGTTCAGTAACGATGTCCTCTCGTACACATGTGACATACGACATCGTAGAGTCTACGGAGCAATAATAGCGTAGAGAAGTTCTCGTACAATTCTCATACATATTTTTTCAATAGGGTAATTACTATATTCTGCTTAGCTGCTGGTGTAAATTTTCGACAGTGGCGTAATCGTGTTCACAATTACGCCGCTGCCAAAAATTCGCACGAGTAGCGAAGCAGCATATAGCGGGTTACTGCAGTTTTAGCTCTGTGTTTGTATGGTTGAAATCTACGCTACCAGGCGGCTGCACCGCTCTGGCCGCTCACGTTTACGCCCCCGGAAATCCGGCAATCCGCCCAAACTGCTCCCGTTTACCGGAATATCGGACAAGCTAAAGGTCTCTATTGCTGTAACCAAGTCTATTCTACTTCGCTGCTGGTGGAAATTTTCGGCACTGGCGTAATCGTATTGCGGCCAAAATTTTACACCCGCAGCAAAGTAGAATGGACTTGGTTACAGCAATATTAGCTCTTTTTGTCTGTTTGAGCTTTGCGCCACCAGGTGGCTGCACCATGCATGCCGCTCCCGTTTACGGCTCCTCCCCAATGCCCCGTGCGCCTGCGTTTACCCGAATACCGGACACGCTAAACCACTCTATTAACTGCTTTTAATAAGAATAGTTTTATGTGCTTTACTTCATATGCATGATTTCATATTTAAAAAAAATGATAACGCAGCAAAGGTCAGAAGTTGATGGCGCTGCGAGCGCATCCGACCTCACTGCGGATTGCGTTTGGGGCCGCTAACATATAACGTGTTCCTGCTTGGGAACGAAAACGCAAACGCACCCAAGCGCTAGGGGCCCCAACGCCTTGCGTCCCCTAAACTAAAACTCTCTATAAGAGAGTTTTAAAATAGGGGCCCCAAACGTTTTGGGGCCCCAAAGAAATAGCGTCGAAGCCACTGCGCATGCGCAAGACGCAAACTGCGTTTGGGTTTTGCGTTGGGAACGCTATTTCACCAATTTAGCGGGAGCCCAAATAGCGGCCCCAAAAGCTTTGCGTCGGCAAACATGGCGGCACCCATCGAAGCGACGGCTCTAAGCTAGCACAAAACTGGGTTGGATTCGCGGTAACGCGTGAAGTTCGCAAGCTAGGAGAAGTGACTGCGGGTATCGCTTTCTCTCAACTAGCGTGTGTTATGAAGATTGACTCATTAGACGCTGCTGATTTTGAATTCTATTGTGCATTTTATGGCTCGTAGGCCTAACACGGCTAAGCTTGGCTGATGAAGGCACGTAAAGTTGGTTTGCTCAAAACTAAGTGCAACTAATTGTTTGCTGCTTACAGAATAACTTCTAAATTGTAATTAAACGCAAGTACCCGAAGTCAAACTTACTATTCCTATCATAAAATGGTATATTTTATTTAATTATTTCTAATAGCTTTTCTTTGACGCCGTAGTGGCGCTGTCAGCGCAAGACGCTATCCGCAAACTCAAAGCCCTATTCTAAAACTCTTCACTCCTGCGTGCTCCAACGCTAACATCCGCAAAGCTCTTTGGGGCCCCAAACTATTGGGGCCCCTATTCTAAAGCTCTCTAATAACTCTACTCAACAAGTGACAGCAGCGCCGTGCCGCGGAGCTAACGGCAGATAATGCCGGGCCGGACCAAAAAAAAGTCCACCGCTGGGAATGGATATGTTGACGTCACATTTGGGAACGTAATTCGGCTAAAAAAAAAAGCGCGATGACTTTCCGATTCGCCCTCGTATATATACGTATATTGTCGATCGACAAAGGTCAATTCCCTGGCGAAATTGAGGGCGTCGTATATATACCTCATCTCGATTCAAGCGCTCTTGAAAATGACCGTGAACGTGCGGCGATTCAAGCCAGCGCTGCACTACGTGTGCAATAACCAGAGAAGATAGGATTGCGACAACTTCGCTAGTAGCTTGAATGTTTGCCGAAAGTCGAGACTAATTGCGTTATACGAGGGAGTGCTGGTAAGTATTGAGCTTTACGCAGAAAAAAAAAGTAATTGAGCTAGTTAGCTGTAAATTGCACACTGTATTGGACAATTCGTATATATTCAATGGTGTAAAAATCAGCTACCTGTGTTTTCAGTTTATCTTTTTTTTTTCAAGTCAAAAGTGATCAAGCCAGCACGTCCAGAAAAGTTCAGTGTGGAAGAGTGTGGAAGACCATAACCAAGTTCCCGTTCCTACTAGGCGTACGTGCAAACCATATTGCCCGATGAAATGTCCCAAAGGTAAGCCGACAATGATCCTTCCTGTGTTACCGTTAAACGTCAAGTTGCCGATTTCAAAACTGGCCATTTCCCCATTTCAGTGTTGAAAAACAGAAAACGAGTGACTGTACCAGCAAATGTGAAAGCCACCCACGACATGGCCACGAACGCTCCTTCTATCACCTTTTATCCCTTCCCCCCCCCCTCCCCCCCCAAAAGAACCAACTAAATGGACAACAACGCGGGAGTGTTCTGGAGGGAATTAATGCTGAAATTGAGTGGTTACACAAGCACACCGAAGAGTTATTTGCAGAGATTCAAGAAGCTACAGGACAGATGTCGCAAGTGCATTGACTTCCTTGGGGGGGGTATGTATAATAGTGTGGGAGTTGCGGATTCCTGCTCAACATTTTTTTTTCTTTTGAGGGGGGGGGCGCAATATACACTAGCACTCCCTTGTAGAACCACACCATGTAGTCCTCGATAAAAAGACGTGTGCTACAATGCTGCATCTATTAGGAAAAAATCAGCCTTTGAATATACAGGGTGTTTCAGCTAACTTCAGCCAGAGTTTAACCCTTTGAGGGTCAATGACGTAAATATACGGCGCCACCTGTACGCTTAAAACGCGCGCCAATTTCCTAACTTTTTCTTTTCTGGCATGTGCTGCCACTACGTGGGAAAACAGGGAATTATTTTCTCGCGCCTCCCTTTTTCGGTTTTCGTTGCACGGTTTATTTTAGAGGTAGTTTGCTCCGGCGCGTCTACTACATACTACCGCTCGCGCATTGGCGCGCGGGCGGCCGTCGGTTTGGGTTTTGCCGCGGGCGGTTTCGGCTTCTCGCGCTCGCAAAACTGATGGCTATCTCGTTACTAATCACTCAAAGGGCGACCGCCTGATTCTCGCTCGTTCAGGGCTCACAGGGGCGCGCACAGGAAGGATGCCGCCATGCATGCGTTTCCTTTTCTTTTTTTTTTTGGAGACTCGCGAAAACTAATTGCCTCTGGTTGGCGATAAGATGATTAGCGGAAGTTTGTCACACGTTTTGCTTTTCGGACGGGCACACAACCACAGTTTTGTTGAGTGCGCTCACCTACGCAGTTCGATTACGCTATATGGACGTAGATATTAGTATTAGAACAGGAACATTTGACACTTGCGAAATATTCTCATGTGCGCATTTTCTAAGCCTTATCTGTATAACAATGCATCAAATTTTTTATTCATATAAGTTTATTTCCTTTTATTATTATTGTTATTCATGATAAAACAGTACATATATACCAACGCAAAATGTATTTTTCTGACTTTACGGTCACCCTATAAAAATTACGGTAATTTTTTTTTTTTTTTTCGAAATAGGTCCCTCAGACGAATTGGAATCTACAATAAAAAAATCGACGCTGGGTGGTCGCATATTTTGAAAAAAAAATCGACCCTCAAAGGGTTAAGAATATGCCGATGCACTATAAGACGACGCGACCGAATGCATGTTGCTCACTTTTGTATGTAGTGTGTCACGCTATTTTTTGTATTTTGCTTAATTAGCTAATTAATCAAGATTAATTAACCAGCTTCTCAAGCAACGAAGTCAGGCAAAATATTCCAATTAGAAAGTTGTACAACGCTTTGCAAAACGCCCGATTAGACAAACTTTTTATCTATTAAGTATCAGAGTTCTTTAGCTTACTGCGGATGCCCGCTAAATACAAAAAAAAAAAAAAAATACCACGTCACATACCCGCTTACGCGCCGTGATTGCAGCGCTCCCAAACTGTCCGCGCACAAACGAACATAGCATGTAGCAGGGCGTGCTGCCGCTTACAAGACGATAGGGCTGTGACGAAGGCGTTGGCTGTGCGATTAACGCTGGCGATGTGCTTCGCTCGAGGCGGGTCATGATAGAGATAAGCAGTTTAGATGAATGCGCCGCTCTACTATCACGTTCACGGAAACGACTCTGCTTATAGGACGTGGCATCGTTACGCTTTCGCTCAGTCCCAACGCCAGTACTACAGAAAATGCACTAAACTTTGCCGGCGTTGACGTCACATTGTACTACCCTCTGCGAAAATCACACATTAAACTGCAATTCAACAGAAAGCCTATACAAAGGGGGGGGGGGGGGGGTCAGCACAAAAGGGACACGAGCATATGGGGGCAGCAGCGGGCGGTGGCAGTCTCACCAAAAAAGAAAGAAGAAAAAAACCCAGCGTCGCGAGCGGGACAGTGCATCCGCAGCCGTCAACTTACCAACAACAGGTCTAGAAACAGGGTCCGTCTAAGTTTCGAAACTGGAGCACAGGGTCGCCGGAACGCGCGCTCGTGCGTCAACTCGCTCACCCATTTCGCCCCTCGCCGGTCCGACAGGAAGAGCGAGGCTGGCACGGCGCCTCCAAGTGGAAAACAGCGCCCACGACTGTGGGACGACAGCCTCGTGGCGAAGAGAGACGGGGGAGGGCATGTTTATTGCGGGAAACACAGGTGCCGAATTGGTGGAAGTGCTACCGGGCCGGAGAAAGATGCAGACGAGGGGTTAAGGCCGCGGTGCCACGAAAACACACGCACGCACGCACGCTCGTCGTCTCAGCACCAGAAATCCGTTGTCCTGAAACATATACGCTATATATACGCACAAGCCGACCCCGCTTCTCTCCACGCGGGGGGCTGTCTGTCACGCGAAGAACTAGTTCACTGACGCGAACCCGCCCTTTTCGCAGGTATTTCTGGTTATCTGTGAAGCAAAACAATTCAGTGGCGGTTTAGCGGCAAACGTGAGAGAAATGCGTTAGCATTGCATATAAGCATCTCTCTGATGTCTCAGATCCATATGATTTAAACCGCGTTCACCACATTGCAAAGTGCTGTTGAGAAGCTCACTCGAAACACGTCCTGGCTCTTACCAGGAGCAAAGTATAACTGACGGTGGTCTGCTGCAGACCACCGTCAGTTATACTTATATATATATATATATATATATATATATATATATATATATATATAGTCAAATCATAAGAACCAACAATGACACCAAGGACAGCACAGGGGAAATTATTTGTGGTTCTTAATTGAATGAAAAGAAATTATAGATATATGGAAATGAAGGTGGGTGAAAAAACAGCTGGCAGCAGATTGTATACGAACTCAGGTATTCGCATTTCGCGTGCAATACTTTTAACAATCGGGCCCCTCGGTTTTCTTTCTTCTTGTTCATTACATATAGCGGGGGTCTCGAATTCGGCAGGTTTGATGCCTTCAGGTTGCATATGTAGGTTTATTGACCAGTCGCTCTCAACCCAAAAAGCTTGCACGCTATGTGACGCCTGCGGTAGATAGGATGTTCCACATTCACTACACTGGCGGTGAATGGTGGCACTGCCTAACATTCCCAGGGTTAGTTTCAGTGGATAAAGATAAATACCCCAGAAAGTGGATGTGAATACGGCGTCGCGGTAGTTGAGTTGGTAAGAGCATCGCACGCATAATGCAAAGACGTGGGTTCGTACCACACCTGCGGCCAGCTTTTCTTTCTTTTTTTTCATTCCCTTTCGCTTCCATTTGTTTATAATTTCTTTAATTCCACTAAGAACTGCAGATAATTTCTACTATCTTGTCCTTTACGTCATTGTTTGTTGACATCTTAATGACTGATAAAGATTCGGGCCCCTCGGTTTGTTTGTTTCCTTCTAATATATATATATATATATATATATAAAGAAGCCAACAAACAAGGACACCAAGGACAACACAGGGGAGATTACTTGTTCTTACTAATTGAATTAAAGAAATGATAACGGAATAGAAAGTGGATGGGAAAACGACGCCGCGGTAGCTCAATTGGTAGAGCATCGCACACGTAATGCGAAGACGTGGGATCGTTCCCCACTTGCGGCAAGTTGGTTTTTTTTTCATCCACTTTCTATTCCATTAATTTATCATTTCTTTAATTCAATAAGTAAGCACAAATAATTTCCCCTGTGTTGTCCTTGGTGTCTTTGTTTGTCGGCTTCTTATATGATATGATTAATAAAAATCGGGCCCTCGGTCAATACCCTTTCTTCTCATCATATACATATCAGACCCCTTTTCCCAACCTTCAGCTTCCGTTATCCTTACGCAGGACAGACCTAATATAGTCACGTGGTAGTGACGGTTACGAAGGCAGCAAAACGAGCGTTTTATTGGGCGAACTTGTGCTCTCAAAAACAGGTTACACTCAAAGAACAACGGTAGCGGCGAACACACTCGGCGATCGTCGAAAATCTGATCAGCGGGTCAAGCGCGTCGGCTTTTATACAGCAGTCGTCGAACGTTCCAGACTAATCGTTGGGACCCGCGTGCCTTCCACAAAGCTCTACACCATTCGCGTCAGGCTATGAAATCAGATAACACAAGGTTCGGCCACAACAGACAGCGGATAGAAGCATCGATAACTTTCCAGAAACTTCGGATACATGCAGGCGCGCCCCGCGCTGTGCGATGACATTTGTTAGGCGGCGAAACGTGATTGTCCGATAAAGATAAGCACACGTGTCAATATCCACGCCAACCGTGTGATCGCTGCACAAAGGAATGTCGCCCGCTTAAACCGCACAATAATCCGCGCAGTAACCCCATGCATTGTTCCTTTACTAGACGCCTGCCGCTTGTCAGCCATGAAACGCACGGAGCCGCCAGACGAGAAGCAGCTTTACTGCATCCCCGAGATTCTCAGCGTAAAACCAGGGGGCGCCCAGCTCCCTCGTTCAGTCTCCGCAAATGCTTTAAACCGCCCAGCCTTACATATGCACAATGGAGATTTTGCAATGGCAAGCAAGAGCAAGATGTCTACAGCAAGAAATACATAGTGGTGTCATCAACTTCGATCATATAATAAAAGCAGCACGGTAATTACATACAACGCTTTACAGCACCCTGAACAGCCACGCAGCTGCGGTCAGACCTAGTTGCAGATAAGGTGATATGGAAGTACCAAATGGAAGTATATAGGCATAAGATTACAAGGGCTTTGGGTGATATGTGAGGGAAGGTGCGGCAGCAGAAGTTGAAATGACAGTGGATCTGACAAACGACGGCGAGGACATTGTACTCAAAGTGTTCAAGTCTTCAAATGGGTGCTACAGATTAGGAAGAATGCCAACAAAACACTAATTCGTGAGGAGGAAAACGCTAAAGACCCGAACAATTGCGGAATGTATTAGCTTGCCTTGAGTACAGTGCACGAACTATTCACTAAGCCAATTTTGAGCAGATCAGGCAAACAATAGGATCAATAAGTAATAACGTGAAGTCCGTCGGTTTCCCTATATTCGTCACGCTCAGTGCACAGCGAGGTTCCGTACTCTGCCTTGAGGGCAGCGTTCGTGGGTTATCGTGATTATAGTTACTATAATGGGGACGTTTGGAATCAGTACTCCTTTCATAATACAGACACGGTCGTAGTAAGCTAACCGACAATGGTAGGGGACAGCGTAAAGCCTCGAGCTTCTCAACCGCCACCTTCTTCTTGCATGAGTAGCGATAATGTTCTTCACTACATTACACACATATCTGGCGCCATTGGCAGCAAGACTTCAGACACATTCGATGCCAGTTGCAATGAGCCATTGACTGCGCTGTAGATGACGTATGCCACAGCGCGGCACCATGGCGCCGCCGCGCGGTGACGCACTCCTTGGAGCGCGCCGCGTGACGAGCATAGATGAAGGCGCGCGCAAACGAAGATCGCGTTTCGTGGCCCGGACTTCGGCGGGCGCGGCGAGAAAAACATCCGTATCCTATTGCGCGCGCAAACTCTCTCCCGCTGTGCACGAAGGCTTCTTCTACAGAAGACTTCCAGCTCGCACCGCACCACCCGCAGGCCGGAGAAGCTCCTATTACACTGCAGTGAGCGCGGGCACAAAGCATGCGCATAGCGGCACGCGCATGACACGCGTGACTGCGTAGATGACGCAATTAACGTCGCCTCAGCGCGCGGCTGCATGCCACGATCAAGTCCTTAACAGAGTACCAGAGCCCGCAGTCGCAAAGCTCATTCGCAGGAGCACTTCCTCATTGGTCGGCGGTCAGGCACGCGCTCTGCGATTCCCGCAACGGTGGGCAATCGAACATATCACTTACGTGAGGGAAGTTTTCTGACCAGCGGTCCAGGTGGCGCTACGAATACGCCTCAGCTAGTGTTCCTGTATATGCTCCCGCAGGGAGCAGAGTTGCGCATAGGTGCGCCGCCGTGATCCAGCTCTGCAGCGAAGCCACTCCTCGCGCGCGCAGGAGCCAAATGCCGCGCGGTGTTCCGCCTTTTTCTCTAGTGGTCGCGAGCTACAAGCGCCAATTGTTCGCAGGCGCTTAGGAAAGGGCACTTCTTAATACAGGCTACGCTCGAACGAGTCATTCGTGCAGCCGGAGGGGGTGGGCTTTCAACCAACCGAAGCTTTGTATGTACCTATGTAAACACGCATATACAAACACACACACGAACGTACAAATAGGGGGTAGGACCGCCTTCGATTCCCCAAAATAATGTATTCCCGTGGCTCGAACAGCTCCAAAGTTCGCTCGCAAACGCGCAGTACGTTGCCACAAAAATAGGTGCAATAATTTTCAGCATGCATATGAAGTTGTCTTATCATGGTCAGAAAGCAAGAAATGTTTTAAAGAGTGTTTAGAACATCACACACGTAAGGTGGACACTTCGCGCATTTTGGCTGCCGAAACCAGCCGATTAATGACCGTCGCCAAGAGAGCTATCGTGCCTGCAGTTATGTCAGTGACCGTTAACAGAGCGCCATTTATCACTAACCATCGTTCACAACAGCTGCACGTTTTCGATACATGCGGTGCAGACACAGATTTAAGCACATTTCAAATGTTGACATGCGCACATTTTAAGCAAAGCTTACTTTTATTTACTATTACTATTTAGTAGTACTTACTATTTAGTAGTGCTTACTATTTAGTAGCAGCAAATCTGCAAGTAGAAAAAGATTCAAGATGCAAGAGCTTCTAGCTGCTCCTCTGAACGCACGATCGACGGTCCACTGATAGCAATGGCGATGGTACTGACGGAGACGACGAGTTCGCATGAGTCGGCGATGCGCCCGTAAAGTTGGCTTCGCAGCGGCGCGGATCATTTGACGTCATTTTTCGCGCTCGGCCAATAGCGGTGCGAGCGGCGCCGGAAAAGGTATGCGCAACTCTGCTAACACTAGCCTCAGCCGCCCCGACGAACGACATGACGGTAGCACGGAAGCCTCGTAATTCTGGGTCGCAATTTTAAGCGTGCCACACGGCATGCGTACGTTAACTATAACGGCCGACATCCGTTATTGCGGCTATCTGTAAGCGTGAAAATGGAACTTAGAGATAACGCGCTAACTCGAAGTCACTACATAAGGTGGCCATTTGGGTTTGTTGGTGATCCATCACGAGCAGTAGAGGTACACAAAAATAAGTTACGAGGCTTTACGTGCCAAAACCACGATGCGATCCTGAGGTACATGCGCGGCAGTGGGGGAACTCCGAATTAATTTTGACCGCCTAGAAGGGGGTTCCTGAACGTGCACCTCAACCTAAGTACACGAGCGTTTTTGCATTGCGCCCCTCGAAATGAGGCCACAGTGGCCAGGACTGGACCCGCGACTTCGAGTTCAGAAGCGCAACGCCATATATCCACTGGGCCACCGCGACTAGTGAGCAGTATACATACAGAAGACGTATAGCGAGTTGCGGACGAGGGCAGGACATGCGTGGCACTTTTTTTTGTGCTCGTCTATTGCTCGTAATTTGAAGTCGCTGGACGTAAGAGCAAGGAACCGTTTCTATTACGGCCCACAGACCGAAAACTAAATAGTCTGCGCGGAACATCCGAACTCACTGCCTCGTCGGAATATGCATTACGATACGTTCTTGATCAATTAAAACCAAATTAAGGGAGAAAAGAAAAGGGTTGTGCATTGCCAATGACTCAGCCTGCATAGTATTCCGTTTCGGACGTCACTCCAATTGAAGAACGGTGCGGCCGGTTCTTCAATAGAAATGCAGCTTACCAACAACAGGTCTAGAAACAGGCTGTGTTGTGAAATATTCAAATGTCCTGGGAACCTCCGTGCTTTGTAGCATGCAACTGAAATTTCACCAGAATGTCCCAGTGCGTCTCTAGTAAATACAACCGCCGAATGACTTTCGATAACTAATTTTGTTGGCGAGACATTTTTTTTTTTCATTCGATTAGGCGGGACGCGTATATATGTCCCGAAATCCAGACCAACTCGCTTGACAAAAGTGCAACTCTTCACTGCAGGCCGTTTATGAACTAGCGCGCGCGCACGGGCGCACACAGCATTTGCTTACTTACGTGAGGCGACTTTCCTTAGTACTCCGAACCTGAATTATACTCGAACCTGATACAGCTTCGCTCTTTTTTTTTTTCCACAGCTCCTATTTTTATCACTCTAATGACGCTCACTCCAGGCGCATATACGGAATGCTTTTATGTAAATGCGTAAGTATTTCTACGCTAACCCAACGAGAAAAATCCATTGTCCGTCCATCCGTCCGTCCGTCGCGTAAGACAATCGCTTTCAAGATAGAGCCCACAGCAGCGAGCGGCTTTACCTTCGCGCTGCCTGTCGCTTCCAGTTTGAACGAAGCGGCGCGAACACAGCGTTCACAAAGCTATCAGCACACGCCGCACCTTGCCACTTTTGCAGATCGCTTTCAATATACGGGCCCACGCTTCTCTCTTCAACGCGAAGCGGCGAGAACACAGCGCGCGAAGCTATCAGCAGTGTCCACTCCGTCCGCATCGCAGATCGCTCTCAAGGTATATGGTCCGCGAGGATGGTGCCATACGCAGCCGCCGCCAGAGTACGGCTGATCACGGTTCATAATGGTTCGACGTGGATAGATAAGGCGCTAAACAGCGATAACGGCATATAATGATCGGAAAGTCACCAGCGCACCTGGCGGCGCCGTCCGCAGCAGTTCCGTGTCGCCGCAGCACTGTCGTTTATACTGGTCGGGTGAAGTTTCATAACATTGCCGATGACACCGGACTGCGCGGAGATGAGCAAGCGGCACAATGCTTACGCATACTAAGACAGACAACTGCCAGAGGAGTTTCTGCGTGAAATATTTGCTTACCATTGTGCGAAGTTTTAGAGGGCCAATCTGCGGTAGCGCGAAAGCCTGGAATAAGACTGGATAGTAAGTATACCTAAAGCGTAAGAGAAAATCGCACGCAAGTCGTGCGTTCCCCTTTCAGTGAATAAGTAAAACGATGCTTTGCTGGCCGGAGCCGCCGTGGATCGAACCGCCTCGGCAACATTTTTCCACGCTTGGCTCTTCTTGCGGGCACGCGTGACGCGAACTGGGAGAGTGGCGTCGTGCGCGCGTGCACGTGTTTCGGAGGCAAACTGAAAGTAGAACGCTCACGCAGGCATATCTCCGGCGCTGACCAAACCTTGTCAAATTGAAGTGGCCCGTATGCACATGACCATCAGAGGAAGAAGATCAAGTGTGAAACGTACACGAGATACACGAAGTGGCTATACGTTGATTCTGCGATCAGAACATCAAGCACCGGGACGCGCACCAGACTCGCCGGTAAAGGTCTCGCATGTCTCTGCAACGTGATAACAAGGATTCCGGCACGGATCACTTCCCATGATGCTGCAAGTCGCCGTTCCCGCTGGTCATTCAACAGCATGTGGGGCGCTTACGACTGTAACCATCGTAGGCTGCAGTTTAATCTCAATGCTCACGAGTGCGCTAGTCACACGTATATCAAACATACAACACTTAATGCAGCGTCATCCGTGCCTCTCATTACACGAATTTGCGAGATTGAATAAACGGACTTCCGTTAGATGCACGGTATTTCCCGAAACGATCGCATGTACGCGCTGTAAGAGTTGGGGTCGGGCATGAATTAAGTGGTAGCTGGCCCATGCCGTCGTCCGACTCATCCACGCTGAGGACGCTTTTGAAGAGAGGGACTTGTTCTCATCGAGAACGAGGAATAAAATATGGGATTTATTTACAATATCTACATGAATGGTGGAGAACGTTACATTTCATCAGTCTAGCATGACTGAAAGAGAAAGCACACCGAACAGCCGACAACGGCTGCTTAAAAAACCCTCTGTCCTCCCTAGATCCCTAGGTGAAGGAAAACTGCCGTTCAACCTTCGTCCAATGGGAGCGTCCAAAGCCATCGTAGTCGACCCGTCTTTGGGGGGAGGGTTCACACACTCACTTCCGCACTTTGGTTTCACTGAATAAACCGAGGGGAGTGGGTCGTTGTAGACAGCGGTTGATACGCTTGACCCAAGCAGGCGCCTCTTGATCCCAGAGCTGACGCCGCAGCTAGCCGCCGCGTCTGTCCATTGACTGTGACGACTTCTGGGACCCGTGAGAAAGCACCACAAAACACCCTTTTTCCCGGAGTTCTCTTGCTCCAGCAAACCGTGAAGGCGACAGCGAATCAGCTAACAATACTCTGTTCGCCGAACGTGGCTAGACATGCCGGCGACGTTGGGCTGGCGAGGAGGCGCATTGTTGTCTTTACAAAGCGAGTCGTCGCAGCGGGCCGGGTAAGGTTCGAAGGTCGCTTCTCCGAAGATCGCCAACACCTCAGGTCAATCGAAACAACTGCAGCGGGCCGTGAAAAGTTTGCAGTTCAGTACCCCTGCAGGCTGATCGTAACAGCGCCCAGAAACGACAATTCTATGGTGAGCCTCGATACGAGATAGACCAGGCGGCAGTCAAAGTCGCGACAAAGCGTCGACGCGGAAACTCCGCCAAATTGCACTGTGCTAATGTAACCGAGACAAGCTAATAACGAGTTGCCACGCTGCATCAGCTCTTGACAACTGCATATGGGCACCCGCTGGACTTGTAGGGCGAAGAGCACCGATGTATTCGCTGCACACAATAGCCCGGCAGCCACTGATGCTGAAAAAAGCTGCTCCTGATAACCGTGATGTAGGGCTGGTTGTAGACTTTGCATGGCCGCCTTGGCATAGTACTACCAAACAGTTAAGTGGCTGCTGATGTATATATTCAAGAGCGCAGCTGTAGGTTTTGATACTGCCGACGCCGTTGAGGCACGTTTTAAAATTCCAGGAATAATAGGAAGCACAGAGGACTCCAACCAAAGGACCAGGCAGGATTCCGTAAAGGCTACTCAACAATAGATCATATTCACACTATCAATCAGGTGATAGAGAAATGTGCGGAATATAACCAACCACTATATGTAGCTTTCATTGATTATGAGAAAGCGTTTGATTCAGTCGAAACCTCAGCAGTCATGGAGGCATTGCGGAATCAGGGTGTAGACGAGCCGTACGTAAAAATACTGAAAGATATCTATAGCGGCTCCACAGCCACTGTAGTCCTCCATAAAGAAAGCAACAAAATCCCTATAAAGAAAGGCGTCAGGCAGGGAGATACGATCTCTCCAATGCTATTCACAGCATGTTTACAGGAGGTATTCAGAGACCTGGATTGGGAAGAATCGGGGATAAGAGTAAATGGAGAATACCTTAGTAACTTGCGCTTCGCTGATGATATTGCCTTGCTTAGTAACTCAGGGGACCAACTGCAATGCATGCTCACTGACCTGGAGAGGCAAAGCAGAAGGGTGGGACTAAAAATTAATCTGCAGAAAACTAAAGTAATGTTTAACAGTCTCGGAAGGGAACAGCAGTTTACGATAGGTAGCGAGGCACTGGAAGTGGTAAGGGAATACATCTACTTAGGACAGGTAGTGACTGCTGATCCAGATCATGAGACGGAAATAATCAGAAGAATAAGAATGGGCTGGGGTGCGTTTGGCAGGCATTCTGAGATCATGAACAGCAGGTTGCCATTATCCCTAAAGAGAAAAGTTTATAACAGCTGTGTCTTACCAGTAATCACGTACGGGGCAGAAACCTGGAGGCTTACGAAAAGGGTTCTACTTAAATTGAGGACGACGCAACGGGCTATGGAAAGAAGAATGATAGGTGTAACATTAAGGGATAAGAAAAGAGCAGATTGGGTGAGGGAACAAACGCGCGTTAATGACATCTTAGTTGAAATCAAGAAAAAGAAATGGGCATGGGCAGGACATGTAATGAGGAGGGAAGATAACAGATGGTCATTAAGGGTTACGGACTGGATTCCGAGGGAAGGGAAGCGTAGCAGGGGGCGACAGAAAGTTAGGTGGGCAGATGAGATTAGGAAGTTTGGAGGGTCAACATGGCCACAATTAGCACATGACCGGGGCAGTTGGAGAAGTATGGGAGAGGCCTTTGCCCTGCAGTGGGCGTAACCAGGCTGATGATGATGATGATGATGATGATGACAGAGGACTCTTCGGGCCCACACAAAGCACACTCGGTCACTAAAATGTCGCGGACCGACTACAGAGTCCGAGCGCAACGACGTTTCGCCAAAACAACCAGCACCTCCACAAGAAGACGCTTCGGAGAGCCGGGTTGGAAAAACTCCTTCTGAAATCTCCCAACGCCCGAAAGCGCCGATACGCGTCAAGGGGCGGCGAGATAGCAATTTTTTCCTCAGAAGCAAGTTACAGCGCCGCGCTTTCTTTTCGTGCTGTTTAGGCGCTAGCAAGATTGATGGTTGCAGCCTCTCCATCTCTTCTTGGATCAACGTTGACCCGCATACTATATATGCGCGCACACGCGCGCGCGCACACACACACACACACAAACGCACGGTTAGGGGCGCGAAGTTGCGAGTAGTCGCACTTTATGCCTGAGTGACACCCAAGTGAGGCGGTCACGTGCTCGCTGCCAGACTGACGCGGCCGCCGCCAACACAGACGACGAATCGCGCCGAGAAAAGGACCTGTCAAGGCGGCGGCCCCCTCAAGAGGCGAAAGAGACGGAGCGGCGCTCCGCGCGTCATTGCCTATCGCCCAGCATTCGAGACGCGTGCGCAGGCAGGGTGCGCGCTCAGCCGTATACCAGCGCGTACGCATGCGCGTGTCACCAGTGAGCCGCCAGCGACGAAGAAATTTGCCATTTGCAAGGAACACGCCCGCAGGCCCGTGGGAGACGACCACGTGCTCTCGCCGCGCCCCTGTTTGTGCGACGCCTCAAGCCGCAAGCGGAAAGATCGAAGTATAATAGGAGACATTGGAAGGCAGTATTTGGGGGCTACTAACCATGGGCCATTAATGCGGAACAAATTAACAGCGCTAAAAGCCACAGCGCCAAGGAACTATAGAGCCCACTTCGAAATAGGTGTGCTTTCGCTAAACGGTGTCACTGCTCACCATACAGTCATGAAAGTTTCGAAATGCGCCTGCGCTATGATCAGGCTGGCAGCACAAGACCATACGAATATACGGAAAGTTGAGGCATAGACAAGCTAATCACATCGCAACAGTCAGTTCTTTGCCCCCATCATGCACGCCTCATCCTAACCGGCACACAAAAACAAAGCAGAACAAGAAAGCGGCGGCAGGAATGACTATATTTCCCATGCGTCGTTCTCTAAAGCACATGCCGGTTCTCAGCCCCACGAGAAGACGTGGCGGGAACACTGTTTCGATCTGCCGTTACCGTAAATCTGGCGCTGCGGCGGCGGCAGCGCGCGCTGTTTGTTTTGAAAGCGCGCCGCCGAGACACGGCTGCCGGCCGCGAGGGAATGCGCATCTCGCGGTCGTGCACCCCGAGTGCGGGCGAGCAACCGCGCCGCAGCCTCGCAACGGCTGCTCGCCCACCCACCGCCGCTACAGCCTCCGCGCACGTACACGTGACAGGCGTCGAACGCCACTGTGCGAGGTGCATACGCAGCACGACGTTTTAGACTCCAGAGAAGCAATAAGGCGAAAGATGTAGGCTCGCATAGACCAGATGGCAAAGAAAGAAAGAAAGCGAGCGCACGTTGGAGTAGCTGCGATGGAAGTGCAACTGCACATAAAACGTCTCGGTACACGAAGACCGAGACCTTCGGTACGTACACATAAAACATAAATAATAATAAAAGAAATGTGTGCGTACCCGAAGTCAGCTGAGTGGAACAATGCAGTGTGTGTTTCCCTTTTTTATTTTGTGCGTGTGTTTCTTATGGATCGCCACGCAAACTCTCCTCTCCTAGTGCAATGCTCGGTGCAAATTAAGAGGAGTCCAAAGGATGCTGTTTGGAACGGAATTGGAATGGCACCTTATTATTCCGACCACCGAAAACAGTAAAGTGGTTCGACTCGTATCTCTCCATCGTATATGACCCATAGTTCCACAAAAAGAGGAAGGCGGGAGATGGAAATTCAAGACGATGAGCAAAACGAGAACAAGCCATATAAAACAGCGGCCATATTTCACTTTCCTCTCTTAGGCCAACACGGGTGAATAGAGCCGCTTTTCAGGTTAGAATAGCAAACAAACAAAGCATTGTCACATGGACCTTTAAGTTACTCACACCATAAATACAGCTAAAGCATTATTTAGTGGCGTTATAACCATTCGAAATCGGCACACCCGCGGCGGCGACACAAAATGGTGGTTGTACGGGCTGCCACGCCCACACCCGGGCAAGATTAGGGGCGAAGATCACACTCGCTCACTAATATTTAACTCACGTTCACTTACGCGCCATGGGACATAAGCATCACTGAGAGTTTTAGTGAGCGAACTCATGATCATGAGCTTGCGTGTGTCAACCGACGCGGTCCGAAGGCAGCGCCGCCAGTCGCGGACAAGCGCGCCCCCGCATCCTAGTGCTCTGGTGGTTGCGGCGTCAACGAATACACGCGCACGACATACCCACCCTTCCTCCCCCTTGGTGTCGTCCGTGGGGAAGCCCCGTTTGGCGTGGTCCCAGCTTACTGTTGGGGAGGCTCGCGTGACGTCATGCGGTGGAAAGAGAGAGAGAAGCGGTGACGCTGACCAGCTGCCAACGTCCTCGGAGCGCGTCTCCCCGTCGAGTCAGTGCCGCACCTACACAGGGCGGACGGCCACATGAGAGCGGGATCGATGACTCGACGGAGGGGGGGTGGACGGCCGATCGAACGCATCACGCGGCTCTGAGCGTCGTCCGTCTGGCATTCGGATTCCAAAGAGGAGAAATAGCCCGAGAGGGCCGGTGTACCGCTGACTCACGCCGCCGCTGTGCCGTGAGTCTGACTAAGCGACGGCAGAGATCGAATAGCAACAAAACACGCGACAGCACGAAGCCAGCCCGTGAGCGACGTAGTACAGAATAAACAAACAAATGACGAAGCCAAAGGGCCAACGACAGCAAAATGAGCACGTACGCGGAAAACGGAAAACGACGCACAGCAAGCAGCGAAGAGCAGAGTTTCGTTGGTTCAATATACCCCCCCCCCCCCCCCCCCCGTCGCTTACAGTCTCGTGCGTAGCGTGCGACGATTACGTGTTTCAACGGTTAGTCAGTGGTCACACCGCATGCTTAGATAAGCTGTAGTTTCAACAGGCCTGGAGTGTGGCCTGATCCCGGTGACCAGAACCGGTAACGCACTCCCTCACCAGAGCAGGATTGGCCACCCTGGTGCAGTACTTGGCCACAACCTCCTATATGAACACAACAATCAAACCCCGGCCCTCAGTCCCCAGCAGCTGCGAAGCTACTGACCACGGCGGCGGTCAGACCTGCGACGCTGCAGAGGGTGCTAAGAATCACTGGCTCCGGACAGGCCGCCATTGGAATATGAACCTGGCAACGTTTAACGCTAGAACGTTATCTAGTGAGGCGAGTCTAGCAGTGCTATTGGAGGAATTAGAGGGCAGTAAATGGGATATAATAGGGCTCAGTGAAGTTAGGAGGCCAAAAGAAGCATATACAGTGCTAAAAAGCGGGCACGTCCTGTGCTACCGCGGCCTAGAGGAAAGAAGAGAACTAGGAGTCGGATTCCTGATTAATAAGAATATAGCTGGTAACATACAGGAATTCTATAGCATTAATGAGAGGGTGGCAGGTCTTGTTGTTAAACTTAATAAGAGGTACAAAATGAAGATTGTACAGGTCTACGCCCCTACATCCAGTCATGATGACCAGGAAGTCGAATGCTTCTATGAAGACGTGGAATCGGCGATGGGTAGAGTGAAAACCAAATACACTATACTAATGGGCGACTTTAATGCCAAGGTAGGCAAGAAGCAGGCTGGAGACAAGGCAGTGGGGGAATATGGCATAGGCACTAGGAATAGCAGGGGGGAGTTATTAGTCGAGTTTGCGGAACAGAATAATATGAGGATAATGAATACTTTCTTCCGCAAGCGGGATAGCCGAAAGTGGACGTGGAGGAGCCCGAACGGCGAGACTAGAAATGAAATAGACCTCATACTCTGCGCTAACCCTGGCATCATACAAGATGTGGACGTGCTCGGCAAGGTGCGCTGCAGTGACCACAGGATGGTAAGAACTCGAATTAGCCTAGACCTGAGGAGGGAACGGAAGAAACTGGTACATAAGAAGCCGATCAATGAGTTAGCGGTAAGAGGGAAAATAGAGGAATTCCAGATCAAGCTACAGAACAGGTATTCGGCTTTAACTCAGGAAGAGGACCTTAGTGTTGAAGCAATGAACGACAATCTTGTGGGCATCATTAAGAAGTGTGCAATGGAAGTCGGTGGTAACTCGATTAGGCAGGATACCAGTAAACTATCGCAGGCGACGAAAGATCTGATCAAGAAACGCCAATGTATGAAAGCCTCTAACCCTACAGCTAGAATAGAACTGGCAGAACTTTCGAAGTTAATCAACAAGCGTAAGACAGCTGACATAAGGAAGTATAATATGGATAGAATTGAACATGCTCTCAGGAACGGCGGAAGCCTAAAAACAGTGAAGAAGAAACTAGGAATTGGCAAGAATCAGATGTATGCGTTAAGAGACAAAGCCGGCAATATCATTACTAATATGGATGAGATAGTTCAAGTGGCTGAGGAGTTCTATAGAGATTTATACAGTACCAGTGACACCCACGACGATAATGGAAGAGAAAATAGTCTAGAGGAATTCGAAGTCCCAAAGGTAACGCCGGAAGAAGTAAAGAAAGCCTTGGGAGAAATGCAAAGGGGGAAGGCAGCTGGGGAGGATCAGGTAACAGCAGATTTGTTGAAGGATGGTGGGCAGATTGTTCTAGAGAAACTGGCCACCTTGTATACGCAATGCCTCATGACGTCGAGCGTACCGGAATCTTGGAAGAACGCTAACATAATCCTAATCCATAAGAAAGGGGACGCCAAAGACTTGAAAAATTATAGACCGATCAGCTTACTGTCCGTTGCCTACAAAATATTTACTAAGGTAATCGCAAATAGAATCAGGAACACCTTAGACTTCTGTCAAGCAAAGGACCAGGCAGGATTCCGTAAAGGCTACTCAACAATAGATCATATTCACACTATCAATCAGGTGATAGAGAAATGTGCGGAATATAACCAACCCTTATATATAGCTTTCATTGATTATGAGAAAGCGTTTGATTCTGTCGAAACCTCAGCAGTCATGGAGGCATTAAGGAATCAGGGTGTAGACGAGCCGTATGTAAAAATACTGAAAAATATCTATAGCGGCTCCACAGCCACCGTAGTCCTCCATAAAGAAAGCAACAAAATCCCAATAAAGAAAGGCGTCAGGCAGGGAGATACGATCTCTCCAATGCTATTCACAGCGTGTTTACAGGAGGTATTCAGAGACCTGGATTGGGAAGAATTGGGGATAAA
This sequence comes from Dermacentor andersoni, assembly GCF_023375885.2. Taxonomy (NCBI): domain Eukaryota; kingdom Metazoa; phylum Arthropoda; class Arachnida; order Ixodida; family Ixodidae; genus Dermacentor; species Dermacentor andersoni. Next base: position 317,105,515 of record NC_092814.1, on the reverse strand, counting down.
AATTAATGGAGAATACCTTAGTAACTTGCGATTCGCTGATGATATTGCCTTGCTTAGTAACTCAGGGGACCAATTGCAATGCATGCTCACTGACCTGGAGAGGCAAAGCAGAAGAGTGGGTCTAAAAATTAATCTGCAGAAAACTAAAGTAATGTTTAACAGTCTCGGAAGAGAACAGCAATTTACAATAGGCAGCGAGGCACTGGAAGTCGTAAGGGAATACATCTACTTAGGGCAGGTAGTGACGGCGGATCCGGATCATGAGACGGAAATAATCAGAAGAATAAGAATGGGCTGGGGTGCGTTTGGCAGGCATTCTCAGATCATGAACAGCAGGTTGCCATTATCCCTCAAGAGAAAAGTGTATAATAGCTGTGTCTTACCAGTACTCACCTACGGGGCAGAAACCTGGAGGCTTACGAAAAGGGTTCTACTCAAATTGAGGACGACGCAACGAGCTATGGAAAGAAGAATGATAGGTGTAACGTTAAGGGATAAGAAAAGAGCAGATTGGTTGAGGGAACAAACGCGAGTTAATGACATCTTAGTTGAAATCAAGAAAAAGAAATGGGCATGGGCAGGACATGTAATGAGGAGGGAAGATAACCGATGGTCATTAAGGGTTACGGACTGGATCCCAAGGGAAGGGAAGCGTAGCAGGGGGCGGCAGAAAGTTAGGTGGGCGGATGAGATTAAGAAGTTTGCAGGGACGGCATGGCCGCAATTAGTACATGACCGGGGTTGTTGGAGAAGTATGGGAGAGGCCTTTGCCCTGCAGTGGGCGTAACCAGGCTGATGATGATGATGATGATGATTCGACAGGATCGCTTTTCCCACTTCCGGCAAGAGCTTTCGTTTCTCTCCGGCAACAGACGAATTCATTTCCCACGGCTTCGAACACGCGGAGCCGTAATGACCTTTATTAGTAGTTTTCTTTTTGGCCACGTTCAGCGATTATAATGTTTATCACACACTTCTCGAGACCTCGATAATAAACGTGACGGTTCACAGAAGCTGCTTCTCACGATACGTGCGGTTTATGTAAACGCCAGCGCCAAACAGTCACAAACACATTTCCCCTGGACCTGGACTTTGAGACCGCATGCAGCACAGTGTGCAATTCGAGTTCTGCGTGTGCGGGAGGTGTTTACGCTTCCGCGTCCTTATAGTAGCTCGCATACAGCAGGGCCTCTCTGCGTGCGCAAAAAAAGAAAAAAAGCCCGAAGGTCGGCCGCAGTGAGTCACCAGCGAGATGCGAGCTCAACAACTTCAGTGACAGGTACCGCCGCCATAAACGAGAGCGTCTGGAGTAGCTCCGCGTCGTGCGACGGAGGTAACAAACGTGCCATGAAAAGAGAACTGAACATCACAGACGTACAGTGCATCAGTTTCTCGGGTTTCGTGCAGCCGAAAAGTGCCAGCCACACGTAGCGTATTTGCACGATTCTACTGCGCCCCCTATAGTAACGCGCAGTTATTTTGCCGCCCAAATATCCAAGTAACTTGGCACCGATTCTACCGCATACATCAAGTGACGAAACCTAAGTCGACGAGTAACGTGTTGAAACGATCCTATGAAACATACAAATGCACAGAGACACGCACACAGCTGTATCATAGCGGCTAGTCGCTGTTGAAGTACGACAGCATCTCCTTTCCGCTGTCTGCCGACCACAGAAAGTCATCTTCAGTTCTATAAAATGCACTACAAATTCCTGCCGACGCATGCCTCGGGAACGCCTAACACGCGACCCTGCCCGGTTCTTCTGCCAGAAGGATCATCTTACGCTTGAAGGTTGCCTCGTAATGAAAACGTCTTTTTTTTTTTTTCATCCTGCCACTGGGCTACCTGCACAAAAGGCGGTTGAGCAGAAGCGCTACGACAGGCGTACAACAATCTGAAAAATGGCGACCGCAAACCAAGGCATAAAACAACGGCGTCTGTTCGATGGCAATGTGGCTAGCTAACTTGCAATGAGCTGTTCTTTTTTTTTCTCTTTCTTCATTTTTCAAAGTGAATATCGGTATGGTTTTTTTATTTTGGGTAGAAATAGTTACGATTGTAACACGCACGTGAATTTGTACGCACTATTTTTATTAAAAAGACATGCCTGTTATAATCGTGCAACTACGGTATTTCCGTCGCACCTTCGACTTTCTGCCAGCGCGGGCATTACACACCGGCGTTGCACGCATCAGACACCGGATAATCACTTTAGACCGATAAACTATTCTTTCGATACTCTTTCGCCTGCCTCACTGTTATAGCTTGATTATTAGCACATGAAATAAAGATGAAAGTTCCACTTTTTTTTTTTTTTAGTTGAAGTCGAGCCCTATCGCCGGTATGCCAAGGATTTCAAAGTTGCTGTTTTTTTTCCTTCATTTTTGTTTTGACCATTGTGGCTCAGTGAAACATGAGAAGTTTCGTCTTTGAGACTTTTAAGAAGCGATGTAGACCATCTCGACGGATAAAAAAATTATGCTGGAGCAGATGCCGTCAGAATCTATGACGTCACAGCGAGCTGGTGCGCGAACTTCCAAAGTGACGTCGCCACCCGTATTTCATTTTCGCACGTTTCCTTACTAACCAAGACTCTTCTCACGGCAAGAGCGTTTTTTTTCTTCTAGTACTGTAGAAGGGCAATACACTAATACAGCTTATTTTTTTCTCTTTAGCGTCCCTGGAAAGGAACTTAAGCCTCGGATAGCCGTTCTTATGATTGATAAAACCGAAGGTATACAAAACTTGAAGCAAACTGTGCTTGTTAGTTCCTGAGCATGCTGCTTTCGGACACGCGCTGCAAATGCGGAACTGAAGCCTACCAGTATTTCACGTAATGATAACGTTGCTAGAGTATTTCATTAAAAAACGCAGCCAGAGGACACTTATTCATTAGCTCAGCTGCGCATTGCGGTTCGTCGTGCAAGCAACGTCTACATTGTCCGACAACCTGCACAGTTGAACACGCGGAATTGCGTTATCTGTAGCCGGGTGGTTTTTCTTTTTTGGTTCAAAGATAATTTCTGAATTACAAATAATAACCGGTAGTGCCTCCTTTTTCTAAAATACCTTACATACAGCTGGCCCGAATCGCGACTGGCTGTACTGCGACAGGCCAATCCTTGTGCAGTGACGAAAAGATGGGCGGGACAAGAACATTATGCAGCGGCATTAAAATAACTATAGGCACCGCACTTTTAAATCTTCACACTTTCTGCTTTGCTCATTTTTTTTATTCTTTTCTTCTCGTTAGAGAAGCGCAGATGTCGGTATCATCTGTGCACACGCTCTGACTTCAGAACGGTTTTGGTATTGATTCCTTGTCGTTTAGTATTTGTGCTCTCTCTCTCTCTCTCTCTCTCTCTCTCTCTCTCTCTCTCTCTCTCTCTCTCTCTCTCTCTCTCTCTCTCTCTCTCTCTCTCTCTCTCTCTCTCTCTCTCCACTTCCGCGCTGCCCTTGCTTATGTAAAACGCGTCAATTTGTCCTCGCTTCCTTCCTTCTGCCAGTTTGTTTTCTCGTAGATAAGATTTCGGAGCAGTCGGTCACCTTCAGTCACTAAACTTCCCATTAACATCACAACTATTAAACTACAACAACCAAGTGGTCAATCAATAAGCTGTTACGCAGAGTAACCGCGTAGAATATAAGCCTACGTGAAAGTCTTGGTGGCACAGAAGCGTCTTCAAGCGATCGCTCTGCATGAGAAGTCAAGCTCAGCCACGTGAGTGCTGCACTTAGGAGGAAATTTGCTCACTTTGACCGCATATAAAACGAACAGTCGCCTCCAGATTCGGGGAGTGACCAGGCTCGAGTCAGAAGGCACTCGTCTGGCGATTCGGTATTAGACTTTTCAATGAAGTTACTACTGTCGGTAAAGAGAATAGCCTTTTCTGTCCAGAGTTGCGGTCGCCACTATGCTAACGGGTTACTTCTCCGAGCTTAGCACATGGAGAAAATTATCATACAAGCTTACAGACAAGCTGCGGGGTGCGACTTCAAGATTCGGCGCTGTCCTCACATGGTCAAGAAAGACGAGAAACTCGACTGGCGTGAATTTTCTCGGAAGCCAAGAATAACAGATGCCGCCATCTACAAAAGTGATCTTGCAAAGGTCGTTGTGAAAAGCGGCGAATAGCGAATAAGAAGTGCCAACGTAAATAATCTGCTCTTTTTGCGCCAGCTTGTAAACAACGTGCGGCTTGTCTCTGTAGGTGACCGTTGCTTCAATAAGCACTAAACACGTGAAGCAACCAATCTGAAGGTAGAACACGCGTACTATCGCGCTCAACATGAGCTGCAACACGCGAGCCGTGGCCGTGGCCGCAGCTACACTATCGAGAAATAAAGTAGAGAGGGTTTCGCCATTCCAGAAATGCGCATACCCTCGTGCTTTACGCTGTGTGCTTGCTTCGCGGAGCGATAATACAGTCTCCCGCAGAGCAGCCCGTAAGTACTTTGGCTTTAGTGCAGCGTGATTCCTCTTGGCGCACGCTACCCTATAGCTTCGTAACTTTTTTTTTTTAAATTCGTAATGGAGCTATAGTTTCACGGTGGGCCACTGTATTATCCCTCCGAGAAGAAAGCAGACGACGGAAAGCAGGGGGTATGCCGATAGCTCAAATGGCGACACCCTCTCCACTTTTTTTCTCGAGGGCGTCGCTACAGCCACGGCTCGCCTTTTGCAGCTCATATTGAGTGCGATAGCACACATTGACGTCTGAAGCACAGATAAACGCAAGGGCGAAGACCTCACGCCCAGTGGTACGAATAAAGGCATTGTTTTTCTGCTAGCGCTTCCTGGCTTCAGGGTCAAATGAGTATACGTACTGCAACCTAAAATTACGCACTAAACTAAAAATTACGTAAATACGTACTAAACCTAAAAGATAAAATAGCGTGTGCTTTGATAAACAAAGCACCAGGGGCGACCTTAGAAAAGAAAGAGAAGAGGCGCGACAGTTACAGTCAATCAAGGTCGAGAGCAAGCTTGACTATACGAACGACTGGGAGCAAACGTACATGGCACGCCGAAACTAAAGTCAACGCGCATCAAAACGGCACCGCCTATCGTTGCTGTGCTGGCGTCAATCGTAAACGACCGCAAGGCGAAGAAATGAGAAGAAACAGAGACCCAAAAGTGTCCTGTTTCCGTGTTCGCCACGTCAAATGCAACTCATAAAGAGGACAACGCGGAACACGCGACGAAATAACGCCGTCTTCTCTGGCGATATCGAAAACGTTTCCGCAGCTCCAGTCCGCGCTGGCTGACATGTTCCCAAGTTCCCCGTATTGAAGGACGCAACAACGGGCACGCGGCTTTCGGGTCGCTGTGGTCGAACGAAACGTTTCTGGTAGTATATAGCGCGCACGGTTTCCTCCGAACGGGACGCCGCCCGAATGATCGAACGAAAGGAGGCGAAGGGCAACCCCATCTCGTCGGGCAACCTCCAAAACAACGAGAGCAGCGGCCAGACGCGGCCGGCTGCGCACGCGAGAAACGCCAGTCCGGCAGCTGTCAACGGCGAGACAGGGGCGGAAAACGAAGGGCGGACGACAACGGCGCACGCGGCCGTGGCAGCTGCGGCGGCCACACCGACCTATCCTACAACCGCGCGCGCACATACACGAGCGCACACGCAGACGGGCAGCACAGAACCCGGGCACCTGCCCGGCGGCTTTCAGGTCGATCGTCCAGTCACGGCGGCCACGCAAGAGTCGCGCAACGCACGCCGCCAGCAGATGCTCGGCTCTGCCAGGTCGAACGCTTGGCAGAGGGATAGAGCCCGCCCCCGTACACCTGCCGCCGGCTGGCCCTCGAGGAGCTCCAGCAGCGGCAAGGGCACGCGCGCACTGTTTTCTCCCTGCGGTCGTGACCGCGGGCGCGCCCCGCCCGGGACGCACGGGCATGTTGCACTGTGTGGCTGCACGACCCGAGGAAGCTCGGTGCCTGTACAGCAGCGCGTCGTCCCATCGACGCGCGCGATCGTTCGACAGTGTGTATACAATTGCCATCACGTGGCCGGGACACGCGAGCCACTTTATTTCTCACGGCCCAATGTAAGGGACAGGTGCACGGGTCGCCATGAGAATGGCCATCGGCGACGAGGAAATTCGACGATGCGAAGGTGCGGACAGCGACGGCCACGTCCCCACAGGCACCGCGGCCATCAGCACAGACGCGCACTCGGTCCAAGTGCACTCCGTCCAAGTGCGGAACAGAAATCGCATAGAGCACTCGGCGAGAGCTTAGTGAGCCGAGAAGGTCGCCACCGAGAAACAGCGGCCAAATGGTTAAAGATGAAACTGACAAATGGATCGATGTGCATGGATCCTCCTGGTACTTAATGGCAAGGACGTAATATAGAGCTACAACACCAGAACTGGGGAGATTCCGTCCACCATGCCCGAAGGCAGTAAAAATAAAAATAAAGACCGCTACAATACTGGTTTCGCGCATAGTTCTAAACACTGTTCGCGATACTGTCACCAATCGGCAGCGCTGATATGCTGTCATTCTAAAGAAACAGCGAAACGAGCCTACGCCTTCTTCTGAATATTAAACTGTCGGGTTCATATCCGCTCAGCCACCACGGTGGGTCTTTTTTCTGCGTGAATCCAGCAACGTAAAGCTTGGCATCATCATGATGAAAACATAGGAACTGCCTGATTTACATGCGCTGCTACTGTCGGAGCTCGAGACGCTCACGTGTTAGACAGCAAAGGAGCGAGAACGCCGTCACTGCGTTTAACCGTAGTGTGAAGGAAAGGCTACTACGGTGAAACTTCCAAATATGTTCTACTTGCATGCACTAATCCTTTCTTTTTTATTATTCATGATAGGGAACCTCCGTAATCTTAATAAGGATTTACTATGTCCGAAGGAGTCGTCCATGTCATTAATGATTCAAAAATGTTCTTCCTGACAACCTCACAATGCATCGCTCCAACTAGACGGCCACCGTCTATGACCCGGCATCACGGTGTGTGTGTGTATATATATATATATGCGACAATGCGTGTGCGCGTTCCCAATCTTCTATCAGCAGTTTCGTCGTTTTCGAAAAATTCGAAGCCACTGCGGAAGTCATAAGAATGTTTAGAATAAAAACAGGAACAGCGCAACACAGGACGAGCGAGTAAAACAGAGCTGCGAGTAAACAGGGCAGGACACACTGCTAACGTTCATAAGAGTGTGTCCGCGACATATAACCGGGGCTCATGCAGCACTCCTATTTCACTCGATGCTCGAAGCTTTTGGATAAATGGAGCATTGTAGTCACGTGTACGCAGAGGCGGATTCAATGGATGTACTTTCGGCAACTGTTGCATGCCCATCAGGCAAACACTTACAGCCTAATGAGCGACCGTACAGACATTACCGCGTGAATTGAGGACGTATCGCCGTGCGGCTTGCGTAACTTCTGGAAAAATGAGCGCGCTCCATTCCAGCTAAAACAGCGTGCAGCGCGTGTCACACGCCATCGAAGTGATCCACCCAAAGTTCGAATGTTATAAAGTGCGCGCACGCTTAACAGTCAGCGCGAGAAATAAGAACTACTCGTATAGTTAATGATGACTGGTGAGGCGGGACGCGACCGCACCGCCTCGTGCCAAGAAACTAGGCAAATCGCCACGTTAACTATACGGAGGTGACAGCTCAAAATCTAATTAATTTAATTGTGGGGTTTTATGTGCCAAAACCAATTTCTGATTATGAGGCACGCCGTAGTGGGGTGACTCCGGAAATTTCGACCACCTGGGGTTCTTTAGCGTGCAACCAAATCTAAGTACACGGGTGTTTTCGCATTTCGCCCCCATCGAAATGCGGCCGCCGTGGCCGGGATTCGATCCCGCGACCTCGTGCTCAGCAGCATAACACCATAGCCACTGAGCAACAACGGCGGGTTAGCTCAAAATCTAGTGCTGGAAAAAAAAAAAAATCACCTGCATGTACAGCCTGTTGGTATAAGTCAACGAAATAGTAGATTTTTGTTTGAAGAATCCACACATCCATTTATGCTAGTAAAACGGGACTTTTAAACGACGCTTCTGCCAGCACGGATCCAGTGCTTATTATTATAGTTTTACAATGCACCATCTGCGAATCAGTAACACAATACAATGACCTACAAAATTCTTGGCGCGGTGTGCGGTACGAAAACGGCAAGTCTCGAACATAACTATTAAAAAGACGTCTTGTTCCAACCTTCAAAGCAGTTTAACTGAAAGGGCCTCTGATGACATTTCTATGGTACCTAAAGTCACAAGTGTTCAGTGCGTTTTCGACTATAAGATTTATGCGTATTAAGCACCACAGATAAAATTAAGAAAAAGGGGAGGGGGGGAGGCATATGGCTCGTTGCTAGTGCGCAATAGAAGCTAATCGCGCTTTATCAGTTCTCTACCGAAAAAAAAAAAACTGTAGATCTCGTAGAGCCGTAGATAGCAGTAGAAAATTGGAAATTTCGAATAAATAGTAGACTTTGCCATCGTTTTTCTAGAAGGCCAAAAAATCTGTACATTCTGAAGCTACATGTGCAAACAAAAAAAAAAAAAATGTGAAGAAAGAAACCTGTAGCTGTGGCGACGCCGAATTCCAGGCGCGCAGAGGCAACCGCGCGCGTTTACGGGACACGCCGCGGGCAGGGCACTCGAGAGGGAACGCTGTTCTCGGGCACGCATGCAAATTAAGACGCGGGGGAGGCGCGAGCATCACTGCGCTCGCTCTCTGAAGCGCATCAAGGCCACGAAGCTGCTGAGCGAGACGGGCAGGGATGCGGCATGGCGCGCGTCGGCGGGTACGATAGATACTCGCGACGCAGCCTAAAGGGGAGGGCGCCACGAGAAATGTGGCGGACGTTATGTGCGCCTTCGTACGCGAACGTTATCGATCGATCCAAGGGCGCCCCGCCGGTACATCAAGATGGCGAAGAACGCGGATAAAAAAAAAAGTACGCAAAGCTAAGAAGACCACGCGAAACAGCTAGGAGTAAGGTTTGTTCTTTCTCCTTGAAGTTGATCGAGTCTCTTCCAAGGTGATAACAGGCGTTGATGAAGCAGGAGGCAGGTCGGAGGTAACATACTTGGAGATATACTGCGGCGAAAATATTTACACCGTCAAATGCAGAGTTTGAAGAAGAACACCGATGAAAAACGCACACAGCGCCTTACTGTTCTACTTTTCCTACGTGAGAGCCTAGGACAACTGTCCCTACATACGACCAACCGAGTCTCACTGTTCGACCAGCAAGTGGCTACGGCCCAGACTAGCGTTGCATCGCACGGCGTCTTACTGATCTATCAGATTAGTTGTTAGAGCCTACACTGAAAGGAATGGGTTCCGTACAGCCTTTAATTACATTTCAGTGAAACAAATAAAAAGGAGAGGTGGCAACTGCTGGCCCTCCTCGACATTCCCCTAGCCAATGAGGTTACAACTGATTTCCGCCACCACCTAACGGGTTGCGCCTAGCCTGTCGTTAGCAGAGTTGTTAGACTTTAGGCAAAAATTCGGCACTCTTTCCCATCCTGAGGCTATCTCACCTATCTCTATGCTCTTAGCGATTCCCCTCTGCATGGGCGCCTCTAATTTCTGTCGTCACGTTTCTGCGGAATTTGTCCGCAGGCCCGCTCTCATATCGTAGAACGCCAGAAGTGACACGCACACCGACAATTCACGAACGCTCCGCCAAAGGGGCGCTTTTCCCGAATTCCGCGCAGGTGGCCTCTATGAGCTTTCGACGATCAGCTTTCGACGAGCAGGTCGTCATAGATGGTGTGAAACGTTCTTGCCAGTGTGGGTCCTTTGAAGCAAGCATTTAGACCTGACATAAGGGACGTGCGAATTCATCGCCTCCCACCTTCATGGGCAGGGATGCATTCGAGCGCTTCACGCACAGTCAATTACCGTGCAGAGAGAGAGCCGAGAAAGTGCTTGTATACTTTAGTGCGCCACGCCGCCTACTCTGCACGTCTGAGAGATGAGCGGCTTAACAACAGGTCTCCCCTTCTACCCCACATGGCGCTTTCTCTTTCTTTTAACTCGAGTGAAATCGATGGAACTTGGAGCACAAACACTGAAGCTAAGTTTAATATAAATAAATAAATAAGCACAACAATGGACATTGTACATTAAATGGGTAAGGGTTCAGTGAATTCGAAGTAAACCCACCTCGTTAGATCGGATTTGAACATCGGCACAGGCGGTCGTTCGCAGTAAAATTTATTGATGAAAAAAAAAAAAAAGAAAGAATTACTGTTTCACATCTTTTCACACTCTTTAACGAAATTAGCCGGGCGTGTTCTTCACGCAGTAGTGCGTGTATTTCACCGAAGCTAGACGCAGAGCCCGCGATTTGCTCGCATTCTAAACTATTCTCGGATCCGGAACTGCTTTTTACCCGCCGCGGCATAGCTCATTGGCCATGGTGTTGCGCTGGTGAGAACGAGGTCGCTGGTTCGAGCGCGGCCGTGGCCACGGCCGCATTCCGATGAGAGCGGAACGGGAAAACGTTCGTGCACCGTGCATTTCGCGCACGTTGAAGAAACTAACGTGGTAAAAATAATCCGGAGTACCCCACTACGGCTTGCTTCATAATCAGATCGTATTTGGACACGTAAAACTTTTTTTTTTTTTCAGTTACTATTAAAACTCTGCGTTAACATTACGGCAACAGAACACGGTTTCAGGCCAAGTGTTCGTAATCTAAATGCGTTCCTTTCTTTTCTTTTTTCTTTCTCTCTGTCTTTCTCTTCGTTGCATGTAGACGTGAAAAAGACATCGCTTGCCCGTGCGTCAGTTGCGCGCCCACTATAAGGCTAAAGAACCTTCCGAGCCACGACGCGCTATAGGTGATGTTCCAGCATCAGCAAGGCACCACCGGCGGCCCACACACACGAGTTGCAGCTGAACGATAACAGCGCCCCACTGTGACGCAACAGCTGTACAGGGAAGACCGCGAGAAACGAAAAGGGGGAACGATAGGTGCTCTGCAAGGAAGAGGGGAAAGAGAAGTCACAAATACGGCAAGGGCAGCCCTAGCACATTTAAGAAAAGCAATTGAAGGAGGAAGTAAAAGACAGAAGCTGTACGACAGCCCCGGTCGAGTGCCTTCGCGTCTTCGTACTTAAGCCCCCCCCCCCCCCCATAAAAAATAAATAAAGTGAAAAGCAGCGTATACGGAGAGTGCAGGCAACGGGTCAATAACGGGCGCGCACTACGAACGCACCAAGGCGGTCGGAGGGGGTCCCCGTCCTTAGGCGCACGTGCGAGCCACATTGAGGCCAACGGCGCCGATGCGGATCACGGCATTACGCAACGGGACTGCCACGCTTGAGACAAGAGGGCGGCGGCTCGCGGGAGGCAAGGCACAGTGTCGCGCCTTGCAAGAACAAAGAACCGATGTGCACTTTGTGTCCCCTTCTTTTGATTTTTGTTTCTTTATTTGCCGCCGTGTATTGACAATGAACTGTCGTGCCCAATAGGAGACGAGACACATGGGTAACACTTAAGAGCCAGTAAGTGCCTGAACGCTTACGCTGACGACGCAGCATGTTCTATATCAACATATACCGACAAAGCATATATACAGATACAGATAGTCACATATACAGATATTCAAGTATACGCACAAGTGATCTTCGGGATTCGAGTTCCCACTCAGGTGAACACCAAAGGTGTTCATTCTCATACTGGAGAACGCTGCATAAAGGACGTGTTGACCGTTTCGTGTCTTCAGTGGCCCTACTCGGCGAGTGATATCCGAGTACATACATGCGGCAAACGGGGCTACGATGCTCTGCCGTGCGATTTCAAGGTAACGCGTACGAAGGCCGGCTCCCCAGGTTATAGATGGACTGCCACGTACAAAATGGCGGGTTGAAGCGATGCTAAGGTGGGCCGCTATTGGATACGTTTGAGTGATATCGGCTGCAGTCCAAGCTTCAGTAGCAAATAATGCCCTTCTTGCACCGCGTTCAAAACGCAGGTGGCAAAAGAACCACTGGACTTTCGAGAACGCTCCTCCGAAATGGCGGTGCTCTGAACGACGCGCAAGTGGATGCAGAATGCCCTCTTGGCATTCGTAGGTGTGTTTCTAAATCTAGATTGGATAGTTTCCTCATGCCCCAGCATGGTTTCAGTGCACTATGCAATTACGCTATTGTCACGTAGTAGGGCCGGTGAGGAAAGCAGCAAAACTGTGAGTGACAAAACTAGTGTTTTATTGGGCGAACCTGTGCCCTCAAAAACAGGCTACACTCACGGAACAACGACAGCGGCGAACACAGTCGGCGATCGTCGAAAATCTGATCTGCCGGTCAAGTGCGTCGGCTTTTATACGAGTCATCAAAGGTTCTAGAGTAATCGCTGATGCCCGCGTGCCTTCCAGGAAGTTGTACATAATTCGCGTCGAACATGCAATCAGATTACACAAGCTTCAGTGACAACATACAGTAGATAGAACCATCGATAACCTTCGAGAAACTTCCTATACATACGGGCGCGTCCCGCGCTGAGTGATAACGTTTGTTAGACGGTGAAATGCGGTATCCCAAAAAAGACAAACAAGCACACGTGTCACTATAAACGGAAATGCCATGTTAAGTTCCGGCGCAACTGATCGAGTGAAACAAATTTCCGCGCTACACTTGGCACAAATAACGGACACCGATGGCAAAAGCCAGAACGGATCGATAAATTTAGCGAAGCCGATCGTCTGAACAAAAGAGGGTGCACCGACTCCGTACTGATTCCAACAACAGGTGCACCCTCGGCTAGCTGGCACGCAGAGGCGTCAAAAGCCCCGCCGGCTATAATCCCACGCATTCTCCGCAGTCAAGTTTGCTACAAATATGACGCTTTTCGCAAACCAAGACACGCCGTTTCCTTTCAAGTTCACAATTCACGCAAACCCTCTTTTGCTCACCCGTTGAATAATTGCCGACGCTGGAGACAGCATACATGCGGAAGGAGGGAGGCAATGTTTAGCCATACGGGGGCAGGAAATTTCGCCATGGACAGCAAGCAAAACTTCCCACCCACTACGACCCCCCAACCATGGTGGTTTCGTTCAAATGATGCATGACAAACCGCGGAACTAATGAAAACAATCGAAGATCTGTTTACTGACAAGAAAGAAAGAAAGAAAGAAAGAAAGAAAGAAAGAAAGAAAGGAAGAAAGCAGTTATTAGCTCCACCGAACATCTCCACACACCGAGAACGGCACACCAGCGGTTGAGATAACATCCATAATGCAGTGCAATTGCATTTCCCACTACGAGAAATCAAAAATCCGTTGATAAGCGGCCCAACAATTTGCACACGTGATAATGTAGATCGTCGAGCACCGACAATGTGGTCCCCAAAGTAATTACAGCTCATGAGATTACGTTCTGACAGCGGTCTCGAGGTACAAGACGAACGAGCTAATTGAGAGACCAACTCCGCCCAACCGCTGCACCTCCACTGCTTCCCCTTACAAGTTGGGGAAAAAAAAAAAGAAGAAAGCTTGGAAAATAACAGCGTCAGCTTCACGGTGGAGCTTTAAATGACCGCCGATCGTATCAGTACCCCCCCCCCCCCCCCACCCCGCAGCAAGTCTTACGACATTCTTAATACGAAAATGAACACTGAAACGGCGCTCGGCGTAGAGATGTGCAACCAAGAAGTAATGAGCTATACAGACCTGCGAAGACTCAGCTCATCTTTACTGAAGGTACACAGACGCGATGCCAAAATAGGTATTCGCGGTGCCACCTGACGCGCTGCCCGTCTGAATCACACCAATCTCCTAGCGAGCCGAATGCTACTGGAACGAATCCCCCCCATTCTCACCGTTCTGCTCTACTCTGTCTTTACCTGCTCGCGTACGCGTCTCGAGACTCCGTTCGCACGCCCCAAAAACCACTGCAGCAAACACCCGTCATTAGTAGTTTTTCCTCGCAGAGCGTGGGTTTATAGGTTCTCACAAAAACAGCAGATAACTAATAGCTGACTGGCAGCGGAGGGAGACCCAGAAAAAGGCTTCAAAATGAACGCTCTAGACAAGCTTGCTATAACATACCAGACTACAAACAGCACACTGCCCGACTGGCCCGGTCATTCGTCGTGTCATTAACGGGGACCGGAAGGCGCGCGTAGCACTGCTATAAAGCACAGTCGCGACTGCCTGTGCACACAGGAGGAGAGCCCGTTCACGGCACGGGCAGCGCCGCGGCAGTCAACCATGCACTGACGACAACATAGATCGTCCTATCATTTCATGTATGGCAGCACACTGTGACAAGCACGGGAAGCATGGCTATAGTTTACGCTACATTATACTTCTTTACAGCGACGCCCGCACAAGCAGAGTCCAAGGACACACAAGGGCTCACCAGTCGTTCCCTTCGATTTCGGTTGAGCCGCCGCCAAGTCCTAAAATCCGGAGAGCTATGCATCCAGTTTCCTGACTCACTACAAACAATGCTAACGGAGAAAGGAAAAAAAAAAAAAGAGAGAGAGCGAGAGAAAGTGAAACATAGATGACAAGAAGTTGCAGAAATGTTGTAAGCGAGACGAAGCGAAACAAAACGTCTTTACCCAGCAGCAGACTCCAAACGCCCTCAGAAAATAAAAAGAAAAAAGAAGAAGAAACGCTATACGCAAGCGGCATACGCGAAGCTTCGGACAGGCGGGCGTGCACGGGAGACCACATAATTGCAGCCCGCGGGTCGGCCGCGGCCTTGACGCCAGGACGGTGCCAGCGGGGCACGCAGCCGCAGCGGCCGCCGAACACCGACCGAAAGTACGCTGACTGGTCAGAGGGGGAAAAAAATGGCGAAACGTTCATATATGCATGGGAACGAGCCAAATTCGCGCGCCATCGCTGACAGCCCATGGGTCCGTGGCCCAGTAGAACGACGCTGCAAAAGATTATGCGCATTCGCGCACCCCAGTGTTTTGACGGCGCATAAGCGGAGATGCACCGACTTGACAGGCCGCCATTGCAGCTTACAGCAAATACTGTTAACAGGGCGAGATATATCGGTGGCTGCTTCTACTTTGCGGCTTATGGCGTCGTAGCAAACATTACTATTTGTTCGACACCACTGCACACGTTTGTCCCGCAGATACGGGCCGCGAAACAGGGTGACAAGTCCCGGGTTTCCTGACTGAGAAAGCAAGAAACAGTATTCTACTCATACCAAGTTGCTCTCTAGCCAAGGCGAGCACCAATTCACACGGTGTTAACACAGCATACTACAGAAACGTGTATATATATATATATATATATATATATATATATATATATATATATATATATATATATATATATATATACCCAGTTGAAAAACACAACAGGAAATTTTCACAGTCTGTCGTATTTTGGGACGTTGTTTCTGTAGTTCTGTTGCCTGTAGTTCTGTTGCCTGTAGTTCTGTTGCCTGTAGTTCTGTTGTCTGTAGTTCTGTTGTTTGTAGTGTGATGTCCTGTAGTAGAAAGTTCTGTAGTTCTTGATCAATATTTAATTAAATATTGACAGAGACCTCCTTAAGGCTATGTAAATTTGTTAGTACAAAAAAAGAAAAATATAAAAGTAAAAAAAATGAAAAAAAATAACGTCTCCGCCTAGGATTCGAACTTGCGACCTCACGATTCCGAGCCCGGCGTCTTACCACTGCACCACTGCTGACATGCATTTCGAGCGTACATTTTGGCCATGTCAATAGTACGACGTGCTGATGCGCTGATGTTTACATTTGCATTTTAAGAGCCAAGATCCGCTATCCACCGCGTCAAGTGCCGCATCTCTAGAAGAGCAAGAGTGTTCGTACCATCAACAGGTACATCGTGGAGTGCTAGAACATCGATTTTGATGTACGATATCTATATTAAATAAGAAATTCAGAAATAGACAACGTTGACTTTTAGGGTTATTACTGCTAGTTTCGACAGTTGTCTCTCGTTCTTTACACTTTTGAGCGCGCATATAATTCGTGTGTTCAATGCAAAATAGCTACATAAACATTCGTGGATGAGAGTTCTTTCTGACAGCATACTGGCTTCTCACGGCAGCACTGTACCAGATTAATGAGACCCGAGCGAGACAGCTTTTCACGCAACTTTGTGGAACAACCCAAATCTTCTTTTCCGCTTCGCATAAGCTTGTGAAATATTCCTGGGAAATTAACTAATGTGTCAGTGTAACAGCACATGTAAGTCCACAGGCCTGTGTGCCACATCTTACCAAAAAAAAAATGAAACGGATACGCAGCCATTCCCGCAGATGGTATGATTTTGATCAGCGGCCGATCTTGAGGAGGCCGGTAAGGCGTTGCTGGTGCCGCGTCGTCACGGCACAATTATAACTATTCGCCACGTCGACTTTAATACCGGTTTTGGTGCCATCAGCATTGCCGGCTTCAGAGAAGCGCGATTGAATACCGCGCAAGAGAAAAGTACAGTGTACACCACCGATGCGAAACTAACATACAATTTTAAAGGGCCGCGACGGAAAACGCTTCTGTTGCGACTTCGGAACTCTTGACCGTCGCGACCGAATGTTTCTGCTGCGACGTCAGAATTGGTGTCTTAACGTCGGAGTCGCTGTCAGGATATAAAGCTGTTGTTCCGACTTCAGAACTCTTGTTGTCGCGACAGAACGTTTCTGTTGCGACTTCATAACTATTGGCCTTCGCGACAGAATGCTTCTGTTGCGACATCAGAATTTCTGTCGTAACGTCAGAAATGTCACTCAATTAAGAAATGTCAAGAACTTCTGTCGTACAACAGAATTTCTGTAGTTGCGACAGGAATTCCTCTTGTCATTTTCAACTGGGCACTACAGAAGCTTGTCGCATCGCACAATTTCAGTACACTTCTGTTGTCGTCATTGGGCACATGATGCGACGATAGGTTTCCGTTGTGGAACAGTTCTCTGTAGTACAACAGAAGTTTGTCCATTACTTCAGGAACACTTCTGTTATGACAACTGGGGGCCTGTTGCAATGATAGGTTTCTGTCGTACAACATTTTTCTGTAGTACAACAGAAGTTGGTCGCATTACTTCAGGAACACTTCTGTTGTGACAATTGGGGGCCTGTTGCCACAATAGGTTTCTGTAGTATTTGAACAGCTCTCTGTAGCACTACAGAAGTTTTTCGGGTTACTTCAGGAACATTTCTGTTGGGACAACAGGGTGCCTGTAGTGATGACAATTTTTTCTGTAGTACTACAAGAATCTGTTGTAGAGCTTCAGCTTTCTGTTGTAACAACAGACATACGACAGACTGTACTTCTGTAGTCACAACAAGAAATGTCTGTTGTACATCAGAAAAGTCTGTCGCTCCATCAGGAATCTGTAGTTACTACAGAAAAATCCTGTTGTACAACAGAAATTTCTGTACTACTGAACACAACCTCTGTTGTCATTTTCAACTGGGTATATATATATATATATATATTACTACGACAAGAACTAAGCAAATAAGCAAATGCGTTAATTCAGCGCGGCCGCTGCTTACAGTTTTTGCGTGCTAGTGGACATATGGCCAATCGAATGAAAGATTTCTGCTCCCATACACGCAAAAGTCAAAGGCTTTTTAACGAGCTTTTTGAAGACAGAAGCTGCCGTTTATAGCGGCCCACTTCAGATTTCAATAAACGCCGTTTGGCATAAATTGACAATCCCACTATGAAGTCCACTATTCCCACTAGTGGGCGGAGGTGTCAACTGAGCTGTTCGAACATTTCCGTTTGAAATGTGAACGAAGACGATCGCAGCAGGTGAAAAAAGAAAGAAAAGCTTCAGGATAACACGTACTATAGAGAAAACGATCTTCGTCAGCGTCGTTCACGGTCTACATTCCTGATGTGACGCGTCAACGGCTACCTTAGGCCCTAAATCCTTGAATCATACACGCGGAATGCTGCGCGTACAGGAAACAGCCCGCCTGAAAGCCGTTTTCATATCGATTTCAACTTCTTTCGGCGAGCCGCGGGAGCGCGCGTTCGCAGCTCCCAATGTACACGGCACCAATGAGCGGATGCGCCTGACTACGCCGCGGGACAAGCGTCGCGTGGGCTACAGCGCTCGGGAACAAACATCCTCTCGCAAACCGCTGACCTTGCGCGCAACGCGGTACCCAGCATCT
Organism: Dermacentor andersoni; assembly: GCF_023375885.2. Classification (NCBI taxonomy): domain Eukaryota; kingdom Metazoa; phylum Arthropoda; class Arachnida; order Ixodida; family Ixodidae; genus Dermacentor; species Dermacentor andersoni. Next base: position 317,087,376 of record NC_092814.1, on the reverse strand, counting down.
ACGGTTAAGATGCGGCGACTGACCGCCTACGGTGGAGAATGTATGCGTTTAAGGGCATTTTAGCGGCAGGAAATAATATCTAATCTGAGAATTAAATTAAAATCTGGGGCTTTAGGTGCATAAACCACGATCTGATTATGAGGCACGCCGAATAGCGGTGGGAGTCTGGATTTGGTCACCTGGGATTCCCGAAAAGAAAATCACGATTCTCCGTACCTAACCATCCTTCCTGAAAAGCAGGCAGGCGTCGTGCAACTTTCGGTGGCTCCAGTTGCCAAGCTGCTCCTTGCTCTTCTCTTTCCAGTGCATGTAAGCTTTCAAAGCAAATGATAAGAATTCTTAGATTATGGGGTTTTACGTGCCAAAAACCACTTTCTGATTACAAGGCACGCCGTAGTGGAGGACTCCGGAAGTTTGGGCCGCCTGGGGTTCTTTAACGTGCATCTAAATCTAATCACACGAGTGTTTTCGCATTTCGCCCTCATCGAAATGCGGCCGCCGTGGCCGGGATTCGATCGCGCGACCTCGTGCTTAACAGCCCAACACCATAACCACTAAAAGCAACCACGGCGGGTATAAGAATTCTTGAACGTGCACCTAATGAACGGTACACGAGCGTTTTCACGTACAGCCCCTAATGTAATGCGGTCGTCGCGGCCCGGATTGAACCTGCGAACGCGTGCCCAACAGCGCAACGTCACAGCCAGTGGGCTACGGCGGCGCGTAAGAAAGGATCAAATCCGAAAATGTTTCCGAATGCAAGCAAATCGCGGACTGCGCGTCAAGCTTCGGTCTAACATACGCGTACTACTGCGTCAACAATAAGGAGACGTCCGGCTAATTTCGCTAGAGTGTGTGAAAGATGATAAATTGTAATTTTTTTCTTCATAAATAAATTTAAAGGGACCACTTAAGTAAAACACTAAATCAGTTTACATGGATAAAGCGTTCTTTGAAAACTCTGTTGTCGGTAATCTCGAAATAATAGGTTGATTATTGCAAGAGAAAATGGAGGTCAAAATTTCAGCTCTTTTTTAATCTCGCGCCGAAGTGTCTTCCGGTACGTCACTGTGACGTCACGAATTTCAAGTATTTTTTTTCGTATTCAGGCCGCGTTGACTCAGTAAATGCTCCCAAAACTCGCCATATTCAAGCTTTGGCTCCTTTAGAACACAATGTAGTCGATCTTTAGCGCTAAAGGATTAACTAGGCCTTATTTGGCGATGCTAAAATCCATGACGTCACAAGCAAGCTGGTCCGGGAACTTCAAAGGGGGGTCGCTAACCGTCTTTCGTTATTGCGCTTTTTCTGGCTTTACGAAGCGTCTTATCGTGGTAAGAGTGGTGTTTTTGATATTGTAAAAGGGTAATTTACTGGTACAGAGGAACTCATGTTTCTCTTTAGTGTCCCTTTAACTGCTAACGGACACCTATGCTAATGTTCACATCGGCGCCAGCACGTTGAAACGTCGCTACGTGAAAGTGCATTGTCGCGTCTCTCGAGATGCGGCCACACACGGCGAAATACCAGCGAGCAAACAAGCGGCGTCGTCCACCAGCGCTCGAACAAATTACAGCCGTGCACAAAGCCAATAAGAACGGGATCCAAGTACAGCTGCACCGCATACGAATGAGAACGGGGTCCAAGAAAGCGCACGCGCACCGTACCGGTGGCGCCATCGGTCGGGCAAACTCGTAAGCGCGGCGAAGACGTTCGGCAAGGAAGACAGCGCGGCGTCGTTTTCCGCGTGCCTCGGCTAACAACCTTGACCGGCCGCAAGCCGCTAGGCCACCACCGTGCGCTAGGCTCGTCGTCGGGCGACCGCGAGTGTAACAACCGGTAAGAGGAGGGGGCACCACCGGTCTTGCACAACGCTAACATTCCCTGGGCCACCTTTGCCTGGTGTGCGTGTACGTATCTGCCGAGGTCGACCCCCGGGCGAAGGGACACATTCCTCGCAGAAAGAGCGCATGGCCACCACGTGCGGCAAGTGTTTCCGTGCGATCAGACTTTGAACAGAAACACCAGACGCCTGTGGCGCATGCGCCCAGCAGGGAAACATCCCAACTCCAAGTCCCCAACTACGGACTACGCGCTGAAGGCTCAGCTGGTCACTGTTTCGGCACTTGACGCAATCAATGATACATTTTTTCACAGCGAGGAATATACTGAACACAAATGATCATTAAATGTTAATATATGGTGCTGTTGGTTGCTTTTTGAGAAAGCAGAACGAAAGCGCCCAACGGTGAGGAATCGACTGCCTTCGGGGCTGAATTGAAATTATAATAAAGAATCTCCATGCTTTATTCTCGCAGCAAACTTCAATACTTCCAGAAACGGTAGATAACATCGCACATTTAGAGGGACAGTAATACGTAAAATTAAGTTGCACTGATAACGCTTCTTCAGTAGCAAAAATGTCACTCTTGCCCTGAGAAGGAAGCTTGGTAAGCTAGAAAAGCGAAAAGGAAAAATGCGGGTGGCGACGCCACATCCGAGTTCTCGCACCAGCTTCCTCCTGACTTGATAGATGCGGCAGCGTCCGCTCGGGCCTATAGTTATATGTTTCCCGAAAAACGAGCGCATTGCGTCCTAAAGGAAGCTAACACTCAAGCTAGCAAGTTTTCACAGTCTTTCACAGCGAAGTGTGTGTGTGTGTGTGTGTGTGTGTGTGTGTGTGTGTGCGTGTGTGTGTGTGTGTGTGTGTGTGCGTGTGCGTGCGTGTGTGTGCGTGCGTGTGTGTGTGTGTGTGTGTGTGTGTGTGCGCGCGCGTGTGTGCGCGTGTGTGTGCGTGCGTGCGTGTGTGTGTGTGTGTGTTTTCTCAGCTCACACAGCCACCATCTAGCCGCCAAATGAACGAAAATACGCTGTGAAAGCAACGTTTTGTCAACTCGCCTGTGTCACTTGAGAACTCAGCACAAATCAGAATAGTACACATACGACAATTTATAGCAAATACATACGTGTCGATACATCAGTTCCACGACCGCGCCACGGTTGCCAAAAAAGAAAAAGACGCTAGGCGCTAGAGGTTGAGCAAGTACCGTGCGTTATGCTCACACATCAAAGCCGTACTCGAGTACCCTTTTGACACCTACAGGTCTCGAACTCGAGTGATGAAACTAACTCACGGTGTAAATAAAAATAAAAGGGGGGGGTAAGGGGGGGGGGCAGCGTATCGCTTTCACTGGCGCCCCTTTGTGCGGCTCGCGTGCACGACTCTCTCATCAAAGCGGCTGACGCGCTAGCCTACGTCTATTATCAAAACGCGGCCGACGGCAGCCCAACCGCTGGCGGTGTTTTCGCGCCGCGCCACAATGCCCCCCACCCCTCCTCCCCTCATTCCGTTGCTTGCAGTATGCATGCGAATGGGCAAGTGGTGGTGCAGCAGCGGCGGCTGCGAGAAGTGTCCGGCGTATTTCTTTCTTTCTTTTTTCCGGTCCAGCGCCGGGTCGGTTGCGCAGCTAGGGCAGCAGATGAGCGCATCCAGCCCAGTAAGCTCGTTGCAAATGAATGACGCCTCGCCAGCGGTGAGGGGCCTTTCAACAACAAACGCGGCGGCAGACAGGCCGAAGGCGTTGGGAAACGGCAAAGACGATGAGCAGGCACTCTCTTTTATCGACGACCCGCACGTGGCCACCGGTGCCAGGCGCGGTCCCCTTTTCCGAGGACGCAACGGCCACAATTCAATGAAGCACCCCCTACAACAGTCCACCTTCCGCCGAGGGGAGGGGAACGGCGGCGCGTGCCATGCTTCGCAGACACGGTGGTGCAACAACTGTCGAGCTATACGACCACAAGAATGCAACGCCTGGCGGCGAAAATTAACGCAACCGATGGTGGTGGTGGTGGTGGTGGTGGTGAGTTGTAGCGACAGGCGGGTTTAGCTTGGCGATCAAGGCTGACCTCGTATTTTCACGTGCATTTCCGAATGGGGTGTTGTCTCCGGTTCGGGATGTTAACTGAACTGCGCCGACTTAAAACAACAGCGGTTGAATGTACTAGAATACACTGTTAACAGCGATGTCAGACAAATTAAGAATGCAGCTCAAGATGTAACGGAGAAGTCTCTCAATTTCGCTGTCGTATGTACTGCACACATCAAACGCGCTCAAGAGGTTGAGCTATACCATTCACGTAATTCTGGGAAGTAGCCAAAGTTCTAAAGTGCTTGCAGAGAAAGACAATGGCAAACGCACACGTCGCTCAAGCTGTGGAGGAACTTGAGACGGATACCTGCCACTTCCAGAAGTGACATGAAGGTGAATCCGGCAAACTTCTAGAAATCGTGAGGACCGATACTACAGAGCTATATCAAGTCCGTGCTTGCAGTTGAAGGGAGGCAGATGATACTGATCATATGCAGATCCACAGCCGACATGAATTGAAGATTAATGGGCACCATATGCACTACACAAACTAAGTAAGCCACTGTTAATTTAGAAGAGGAACAAATCGGGTGGGGGTGGGGGTGGGGGGCGAATAAACAGGTATGTCAGCTTTAAAAAAAGCTCCGTGCTACTTTATTAAAATTCTGGTTGAGAAATTTATTAATTCCACCTGTTTATAGATATTGCAGTGTCACAATTGAAAATATATTTTTAAAAAAGAAGGCAAGTTGTACCACAAGGCGATCTCCACAAGAAGCGAGAAACCAGACGTTAAAAAGCTACAAGACTGAACGCGTGCATTGTTCGTATTCAGTCGACAGTAAACGCACTTCCAATTACTGAAGCTTGTATGCACGTACACTAGCGACACAACTTGTGCTTCAAATTATACGAAACTCGCCGTGAACAGGTAAGGAGACTAAATCTGATTGTCCGTGTTTGTTTATAGCGTCTAATTTTATTTGTTACTCGGCGCCGATGGATGCACTTTGACGACATTAAACTGTCTAGTGTCACCTAATGATACCGAGTAGCAAGACCAACATTTTGCCGGTACATCCAGAAAACAGTTCAGGAGTGCTCAGTACCTGCGCCGCACAGCATACGGGATATCCTTTGCCTGAACCACGGCCCCCGAAATTGCAATGACTAATTTTCCGATTGTGCGGGAAAAAACTTCATTGGATGCAGGAGGCAGATTTTTGGAACAGGGACTACGCGGACATGATCCTCCCCCCCCCCCCCCCCCCTATATTTTTTATTGTTATTATTTTTCCGCCATTAGAAAGGGCGTCACTTCCCTGCAGTTAATGCACACTGATAGGCAGCGCTCGCTCAGGTTACTCTGGCGTCCTCCATCGGGCAATGGGCAACACAAGTTATGCCTCGCTAGTAATTTCATCAGGGCATGCAACGGAAAAAATAATAAATAGAACAAATTATACCTTTATTGTTCGTTTCTTGCCGTCTATCACGGTTAGGCGCACGACAACGTTCGAAAGCAGATTGTACATGCGCGTCAGTATAACGCCACCTAGACAAGGAGAAGGTCCTCGCACTCTTCGGTGACGGCACCCCACTCGGCCCGTGCCGGCCGTCTAGCAAGCGGCGCTGCAGTAGCTTTGCCAACTGAGCAGCAATATTGTATTGCGTGAATGTTTGGAAGGCAGGCCTCGTGATAAACATAAAATACATCATCGCCATCGCCTTAGAGATATGAGCAGTAACTCCTCGCGTAAAGGGGGCATTACTGTTTTAATTTGCCCTTTCTGTACAGAATATAGTGAAACGTGTTAATAACGCATTCTTCACAAAGCACGTGTTTCTGCTTTTTTTTTTTTTTTAAGAATAACTATACCGATGCCCAGCATGTGATAAAGCATAGCCTAGGTGGCGTTGGCCAGGCTCCAGGCACGTCGCGCGCGACGCATAAGTAAAACGAAGTAGGAACGCTAATCGGCAAATTGCAGTCCTTTCACACGAGGACTCCCCGAAGACAAGAGAGAGAAGCCTGCGAGGTTCTCGAGGCCTTGAACAACACCCCCATGCGCGAGCCAGCCCTTTCTGAGAAAAAAAAAAAAAGAAAAATACGGTCATTTGCGTTAAAAACTGCTTCAAGACCAACGAGTCAGACCGGCAAATGCGGGGGACCTGTCAACATCTCCAACCTCCGCGTTTCGCCACGGCGTTCAATTGCGCAACAGAGACGGGCATAACAAAGCGTCAGCCTCGTTACAGATGCAACGGACAGGTTGTTTCCATCGCCACAGCACGCGCCTGTGCATCCGTGTGCGCGTGTACGTTGTCGCAGAGACCCTTTTGTTGCAGCCCGAACAGCGGGCGCCCAGTATAGTAAGTAGAGGCTTATTTTCCAACAGGAGAGCGCATACTGTTACCGTTTTCCACCACGCGTAATGGGCGCACGACGCGCCTGGGAGCCTCAAGCATTGGAGGCACAGATGCTGTCATTCCGCCGCTTCAGTGGGATTACATTCATAGCCGGGCACTATCGAACATCGATGTCCCCGATGACCTGCCAACAAACACTGTGGCGAAATACACCGGCGTTTCAAGCATTTTCCCCTTTAAGGCGTTCATAGACGCTGCAAGACAAAACTGGGCGTACGTCGATTTATAAACTTCGCGGCACTTCTTCGGGCGGATATCTCTCCACGGTGTATGGTAATAGAATAGGGATTCCCACTAAATGAGCACGCATGCCTCGATCACTGACGCAATTCCGCAGTCCCAACATATGATCCACAGTAATTAAACTATTTTAATTTGTGAAACTTTGCTTACTCCTTGTATTACATGGGTGTCCCAACTATCATGCACCGAGATTTAAAAATATGCAAATGCCACGTAGCCGGACAGAACCAATGCGATGTTGTTTGCCGTCGCTTGGAGATAATCGGATTATTTATTGCATTCCGCCTAATTACACAATTAAAAGGGCCTCGAGCGGCCAGTCGCGTGGTAATTTTGCGTGTATTCGAGTGCTTCTCTCATGCTAGGAAAAACTTTTATGGAGCACGTATTGAGCAACAGGAAGTTGTAACGGGAGTTCATGTTGCTCTACAATTTTCTCATTGACATTTTTAATCTAATTATAATAATTCAGAAGTTCATTAATTAAGACTAATTATTTAATTAGGCGGAATTCAAGAAATAATATCCGTATCTCCAAGCGACGGCAAACGACATCGCTTCAGTTCTATCCAGCTACATGTAATTTGCACATCTTTTTAATCTTGGTGTACGATAGTTGGGCCACCCTGTATAGTGATTTATCCACTCGAGAAAATCCAGCTGATATACTGGAACTGCGCTACTTCGACGCGAGGGAGATTTCTTGTTTAATCTTCCAATAAGCTAAAAACAACGCCCGGTATCAAGAATGCAGTTCCCGGGCCAACCAAAGGGCCAATGATCTGTTATAACGAAACCGGCAACCAAAGCGTTCAACGTAAGCTGCACGTAACTCCACCTTGCTTAGATGCAAACTCGATGAGCGGCTTCTAAGCTCAATACAGTGACAGATTTTGCGCCAACGGCGAGGTGGAGAAGTGACAACAGTCCCACCCGATCAATAAACATCCCTTCCCCACATTTTATTATTATTATTATTATTATTATTATTATTATTATTATTGACTGTTTAAAGTATAAAGCAGTAAGAAAAACAGCAAACGCCAAACTTCAAAGATTAAGGACCAGCGAGCAGATGCCACGTACAACAACGCAGTGCGTAAAGCCAAGTCGGAACAGAGCGTGAGAAAAAAAAAAAGCTGAAATTTCAAGACACGCCAGCAATCACGCGGAAATGTAACAAGCAAAAAAAAGGGGGGGGGGGGGAGAAAGATTTGACGTAGGAGGCAAATGACATGCTTTCATGCAAGTTAACAGCGAACGCAATCACCGTTCTATCTTGATTGATCGAATGATTCTTTATTAATACACAGAAAACAAGAACGGCGAGAGAAAAAAAAATGGATGTGGAGAAGATGTGGAAAAAAAGTTGTGCAGAAGAGAAAGCAGTGTAGCGTCACAAGCAAGGCACGTTGTCTCACTGCTTCGCGGGCACTTTAACTATCTCGCGGCCAAGGAACGGGAAGAGAGAACTCCAAGCCAATGAAAGGGCCTCAAGCCTAAAAACTACTTGCACGTGTACTCTTCTGCAGGATGCGCGTGACGCGGCAAGGCCGAGGAAGTTTCTGCGTAGCGTGCAATCTTCAGCGCGCTAACATGGACGTGCCTCCGGGCAGACATTTTTTTTATTTCTTTCCCTTCGTTTTGTCAGCGCCCTCTCGTACCTTCGAACGACACGACAGAGGGATAACGACGCACATCCTCGCAGGAAGCGCTGACGACAATCGAAGGCAAGGAGCGGCACCGCTTTCGGCTGCCATGGAAAGCGCGCACAACCGCGACACAGGTACGGGGGAACGAGGAAGGGACAACGGTTCACGAGAGCAAGCGAACGCGTAGCAACGCACACGCAAAGAAAAAGGCGTAAGTACGACGCGCGCACTCTCCATGACGCAACGGTTAGCGTTGTTAGCAGAGGGCGACAAAGCGCTCGCAGCGAAAGCGAAACATTGTGCGCGGACATGCACGCAGACGCGCAGTCGGTCGCTGCGAACCCGTGCGATCGCTGCGTTGAGGCTTCATTCTGTTATGCTTAATATGGTAGTCCACTATAAGAACATGTTTCACATAGTTCGCTCTCAGCGACTGCCTGCCTTTCACGCAAGAAACTGGTTCGGGGGACTCCATCGCGGCGACCGCGCGTGGGCGTTCACTGCACATATTCGGTGAAGAGATGGTGTCTGTAAACCATTCCGTGCTTTCTGTTTGCCCAAGATTATTATTTTGACAGTAAAAAGAACTTCCTTCGTTTCGAGAGTACTTTCAGAAGTATCAAGGAGCGTTCCCACGTGGTGTGTTTATTGAGCGTCGACAGCCAAACCTATGAAGAGCGCGCCGCGTTATCCCTCGTACTACGCATGCGAGGCGCTTCCGACCGATGGCGAGTCCGTAAGCCCTCGCCGCCAATACAGGATAACCATTCACGCAGAACCCCAGCGCCAAGACTGGTTTCAGCTGACATGGGGGATCGGCGCTTTGTCTCGTGCATTTCATCTGTTTGTCCGTGTGTTCCCTTTGAATTCTTTCAAAAGATGAAGCGCCAACAGAGACAACAAACCAAAGAAGAAACAACAATGACAGGACAAGGACAGCTAGCCCCATAAAGTGTTCTACTTCACTTTGAACACGCGCTACCAATATGTATAGGCAAGGCAGCCTCTAGCCCGCGTTGAGGTTAGGAAAAAAAAAAAAAAGGGGGGGGGGGGGCGAATTTCACAGCGTGTTCTGCGTTGCGTCAGCGAGCGAAGAACTCCGGAAGCGTGGCCCCCGCCGGCACAAACGCATAACTTTTGCCGCATTCACTACGCGCACACTGCAAGTCCAGCAGCTTCCTTGGGTGAATGACCCCTTGAGGGCGAGCGCTCCATCATAGTCAGCCCGGCGTTCGGTGGTCTCGGAATGCTCACTGACGGACAGCGCTGCGCCGAGGTTTGCCTGATACTCGGGAGGAAACTCACGTTTGCGGTAATGCGTACATGGTGGGGCCCTCCACACATGCGAAAGAGTCGACGCTTAACCTGACCTATATTAACTAGAAGCTCTTGACTGGCCCATTTCCGATTTGCGCAGATTCCCTGCTCGCGGTATATAGGCAGGTTCTGGTTCGGTACAGAAAAAGAGCGCTCTGCTAACGTCGTGAGCCATGGTTTTCTCGCAGGAAGCCAACGTTCATCGATGACAGCCATAATAACGCCAGGTAACGTCACGCTATAGCAAGAGCGAAAATGCGCGGACCAAGGAACGACAGCGTCACGCAAATCGACAGAAAATGGAAAACCTGCATACAATAGCACCCGACATGTGGCGGGCGATAGCGTGCTCTGCGTGTGCAGTGCAGAAGCACCTAGGATACTGGCGATTGCTAGCTTTCGAGAAGATAATTTGCCAGTTATTATTAATTAGCAAGTTATCTTTTCATCCGCTTTCCCGTTCTTTTGCCTTACTATTCCTACATTTCTGTTCGTCAATTTAACATAACTATTCAACTCCGCTATGATTTCTCTGGATACATTGTCCACCTCTCTCTTTCTCCGCAGAGTTGTGAACAAAAAATCGAGCCCTTCTGATCCCCGCATATTTTTTCTCCCTGGTGCGCACCTGTTCCGTACAATAAACAGCACCGCTGCCGAGACTCGGATGCAGAGCACTGTCAGAGCGTGCATGAAGAATGGCGACAGAGAGATAAAGAAAGAGGGGCGGGAGAGAAGCAGACGACGCGCAGTACAGAAATGAAGGAGACGACAAAGACCCCCGTATATATAGTTCGTCCCCCGTTAAGAAGCCGCTGAAGTGCTCGAAATTTCGCGTGTCGCTCGAGCGTTCGCCCACCGGGCACCACGCATAACGCGGGCACGTAACGGGTCCTTATTGCGGGACCCCTCAGCCACGGCAAGAAGAGAGACGAAAGTAAAAGGGGGGCCTCCTCACAAAAGGGGACGGCAGGGTCCGCGACAAAGCCAAACGAGGCTCCGGCGGCGTATCCGCCCCTGGAAAAGCGCGCGCAACAATGGGGCGACCGGCTAACCCGCATGACGCGAGAGCGGCGAATATATACATGCGCGAGGGAAAGCCGGAAAGCGCATCTCGTGGGACCGAGGAACGACGCGGGCTGCGGAGACCGCAGGGCTTTGACGGCCGGCTTCTGCCTGTGCGCGCCCGCATTGGTCGGAGAGAGGACGAAATGCCCAACGCGGTGCATATCGTCCTACTTTTTTTTTTATTAAAGTATTTCGAAAATGAGAAAGAAAAGACTGCCGATGGGATTTTAACTGCATGGCGGTATACAGGGTCAGCGAACACTTTCAGTTTGTTTATTTTTTATTTATTTATTTATTTATTTATTTTTGAAAATTGCCTCCGGCAGACCGCGTAATTCTAGTCCGTGAGCTGGTCTACTCGAAGAGGTGGACATGCACAAAAAATTGAAATGAATAATCCGCTAATTAACAAATCACCAATCAAGCTTTAACTAATTACCTTTTGACACATACTGCAATTTACAAATTCTAGCCGGGAAGCTCGTATGGCGCATCCAGCTGAAAAGAATTGCGCGCATGACACCATTTACGAGATGTACGAGATGTACGCAGTCAAAATTGTGGTAAAGGTGCGCTGTCGTTCCACTCAACAAAACGTCGTTTTATGCACTGAAGCACAAAAGTAACTGGAACACCAATGTACTTCTCCGCAAAATTCGGGAATTAACAGTTGATTACGCAATTATGCATTTCAATCTCTAGTGGAAGTAATACCCGCCTCTTCGAGTAGACCAGCTCATGGACTAGAATCGTGCTGTCTGCCACAGGCAATTGAAAAAAAAAAAGTTTCAAAGTGTTCGCTCAAACACCCGGTATAGGAGACACGAAATGCTTCATCACAGGTTGTCCACACGTTCCGACTTCTCCAAAAAGAATCGAATATCGATCAACCTCTTCGATTCGCTATTAAAAACAAGTATAGGCAATATTCGCTCCCCCGAGCGACTGTTAAATACTCTGCGGCTATTATTCGAATATACGATCGCTAGCTGGTCGAATAGTGTACTTTTCATAGCGAATACGAACGTTTAAACAAATGATAATAACAAATAAAGGAAAGAAAGGATAGAAAAGGAAAACCTGCTTCGAATACTAAGTTCAGCACAAAAGGCATTGAAATCCACTGAAGGGATTAATGCTATAAGCACGCACGCACGCACGCACGCACGCACGCACGCACGCACGCACGCACGCACGCACGCACGCACGCACACACGCACACACACACACACACACACACACACACACACACACACACACACACACACACACACACACACACACACACACACACACTATGTCCATGGCGCCTGGCCGTGACGACCGCGAGGGGGAAGAAGGGGCGGACAGACCACGGTGTAAGAAGTATATTCGTACACCGTGGGACAGACAGAGCAAACCCAGTTTCACAGCGCTCAACTGCTGCCGCCACCATAAAGTCAAGCTAATAAAAAAAATGTATGGTTTTACGTGCCAAAACTACGATCTGATTATAAGGCACGCCACAATGCGGGACTCCGGATTAATTGCGACCGCTTGGGGTTCTTTAACGTGCACCCAATGCACGGTACAAGGGCGTTTTTGCATTTTGCATAATTCCCGCAACGAATATTCTACAGTGCCCCCCAAAAGTACGTGGCGCTACGTCACGGTCAGTCATGTGCAGCAGATTTTCCAAGCTCTCTCGAAAGACACCGCACCCCCATATGCCAATGTTGAAGACTGGGCGTGTTGCTATAGCATATTAGAGGTTGGATTGCGCAATATTTTGAGGAGACACACAGAAGAGAAACACACACCACAGAGCGCTACTTGTAACAATAGTTTTATTCCTTTGTCAGTGGAATAAATACAGGCAGATACTCAAAGGGGGAGTGCGAGTGTGTCTCGTCAAAATGTTGCGCAATCCAACCTCTAATACCCCCATATTACTCTTATAGCGCTGAAAGAACTGCAAATTATGAATCGGAGAGGTGGTTGTGCCGTCGATGGAGAGGAAGGAACAGAGAAACGGGAGACCCAGTATCCAAAGCGCTGCGAAAGATTTTTTGTATACTTAGATGGACCAGATCTCTTGTTCGCCGAGCAAAACTATCACGAAGTCGTGCTCGCGACTCACGCATACGGTCTCCGTAAAAAAACACATTCACAAGCCACGGCCACTTACGGTGCAAGAACGTGTCAATGCATGTTCAATGACCTCATCCCCACACCAGTATACCTTGCACCATTATCAACAGCTCTTCGGGAAAACAAATCTGTAGCGGAGAGAATGACGATGCGGATGCGCTGGTGAAAAAACAAGTGCACAGTTGGTCCAAACGAGATAGCGCAAACTTCTACGTATCGTATAGAAAACAGGCAGGACAGCCCGCAACCTGGACAGTTGGCAACTGCGTCATGATTCGAAGCGAGTCACTACTGGCCGTTACAGCTGCAATGAGCGCCAACTCGACAGTCTTCGTACTTTGCAAAAACCACCCACGGTCACCAGTGCAACTGTGCCAGGGCTCCAAAACTCAGCAGATGATGCGAATGAACACTGGGAACGCGCCGCTGTACAGTTCAGTGTCTATGGCGCTGCGCTGCTGAGCTCCACGCGGCGGGTTCGACCTCGGCCGCGGCGGCCGAAATGAAGGAGAAACAAAAAAAAAAAACATTCGTGTACTTGGATTTAGGTGCATGTTAAGCAACCCCAGGTGGTCAATATTTATCCGGCCTGCCCTACAACGGCGTACCTCATAATCGAATCGTGGTTTCGGCAGGAAAAAAAAAAAAAAAACGCATTTTAGACCTTGCAAGACGAAAGTCATCGCGCTATCAAGCGCACAGAGCCCCTCAAAGCGCCTGGTGTGTGGCCGACACTGCCGCGGGACAAACAGAGGCCGCGCGGCGTTCTCTTGCGGAGCGACACAATGGAATTGCGGAGCAAGCATCCGCAAGTCGATCCCCGAGGTTAGTGGCCGCGCGACAAGGAGGGACGACATGGTACGCTGCGAAACACACACAATGGTTTGTTCCCGCTGCATTCAAGCGGGAAAACCACGCGTGCTACGAAGTGTATATGTACGCCGGAGGCGCGCTGAAGATCGACGAAGTGCCGTCGATATGAACCTCTTCGAAAACAAAGCCGATCAGGAAGATGCAGAAAAAAGAACGCAATTACAGCGACAGTTTAGTTCGATTACGTTAATTACACGCCGTAATTTCGATGCCAGACAAGCTTACCTTGGAGTAATGCGCTAAAGAAACATCAAGTAATTCCAAACTTAAGGTTAGCGAGGAAAATAAAAGCAACTGAATAGCTTGGTTTATTGATTGTAAAGACCAAATGAAGCCAATAGACAACGAAGCCAAAGAAATCATGAAGACAATTGTTTTTGTTTTTTTAAATTAGAAACACACCTAATTTCTCGTATGCTTATCTTCATTTCCTGTTGGTTTTAAATGGTTGTTACTAGCTTAGTTGGCACCCTAACTTACTATCAGATGTGCTGGCCGGTTCATGGTAACGGGCGGCTAGTAACCGTGAAGTTCGTCAACATAACTAGGTCGCAAGCTCGCTGCATAGACAAGGATCGCATCGAGATCGCTAAAACCTGCAGCACGTACTGTGTGCTCGTACGCGGCGCTATTTTTCATTACACGACCACCGAGTAAGGCGTGGGTTCACGAAACACGTAATCGCAGTACATCACTGCAACCATCGACACACCAAAGACGCAACACTGCGGGATGGTGCGGTTACCACGTATATAATTTTATATGCGTATAAGCCGTCACATCAACGACACCAACAGAAATGAGTAAGAATATTAGTGGTTCGCAAAGGTGTAGACTTAGACTGTTGTGCACTGAATTTTACGAATCAATGGTCGAACCCAATTGTCTACCATTACCGGTTCCAAAAAGCGGCACGGGACTTGGCATGATCAGATAATGAATAACGCGCATTGAGTCTGCCATATTACACGGAATAACAGACTACTTCGGCAGGGTGACTGCGTTTACCAAGCTCAACGCCAACAACCACAATGGGTCTCGCGCTACTACGAAGGTGCTCATATACAAGGCTAGTAACAGACAGGAGGAGTTAGCAAAGGACGCGGTTATGAGCGGGCACAATTCCCGTCGCACCAATTAAGCGCGGCACCGGACGCCGCGCCACGCAAAAGTATCCCCTAAGTACCCCCTAAGTACCCCCTAAGTGATCGATCGAGAATGCTGCCCCAAGTTCACGGAGGCCTCCACAATGCCAAGACGCGTGACGAACGGGCGCGACTAACGACGCGTACGCGCTTCACAGCAGCGACGACGAGACGCCTTCTTCAGAATGAATCTGGGCCGACTGCATCAATTTTGCACCCATTATACGCGCGAGAAAGTCACTCTCCCGCTTTCCCCCTTTCCTTTTCTTTTTTTTTTTTTTTTTTTTGCGATACCACGAATCACTAGGCGTCGTATACTGCGACGGTCCCAACGCAGCGTTTCAGCGATAGAGAACCCGTAAATATTTGCTTGGCACCGATGGTTCCGAGGTAGCGCGGAGGAGGCGCCGCCTGCTGTGTTTACACGTGACCCTTTGTTCTCAGCGTGGCAAACGTCGTCCCTCCCGACAGACGAGCAGCTCGCGTTCTCGCGGGACGGCGAGCCCGAACGATGCGTGTGCGCCGGAACGCCGACGTCATCATCCCGCAGCAGATGCGGCGCATTCTTCTGCGCTCTCTACTGGCGGAGCGTTTGCTCGCCGACGCAGACGACGACGTAGAAGCAACCGCCCGTCGACCGAGGCCGCCCGGGCCAGTGGCCGCCAGGCATCGCCGGGCACCCTTGCCCCACTTCTTAGGGCACACGACATGGATGACACTGTCGCGATCGACATTTCGCGACTGACGCGAAGTTGCGATTTCACAAGGACTCCTAGGGAAGAAGTATCACTCAACAAAAATTGAGATGGGCGCGAGAGCAAGGAAGGAATTTGCCTGTGCAATAAAGTTCCTCCATATACAGGCACTCGTGGAAGTCGTTACCGAGGCTACGAGCAAAAAAAAATCAGGGAGACGTCGAACTGCATTTATTCGACTAACCGCCGCTCCAGACGAGCGGACACAAAGTAGCCGGGAGCTAGCGTCAAGATTTCCGTTTCCTTGGCGAACAGCGCTGGTATCAACTCACTGTGGTTAACAACAGTGGAGAAATGCATACACTACGCTTAAAAAGTCGAAGGTATGGGCTACGTACTTCCTTTGAAATGGCCGAAACTATTAATTCCGCAGCGCACCGGCATATTCTGCCTTCTTATTGTGTCATCATCCTCGCGCTTAATTGTTCCCAGCTGACTTCCACATATGAGACCTGCATAGCGACATATGTATCTCTCAGACCATCTTACTTTAAAAGGTATATTTAGAAATAAACTTGCTAAATGTTAGTGGACCGTGGACGTTACCTGCCCTGCATACACAAAAGCCGCTCGAGCTTTTCTTCTTTGTGTGTGTGTAAAGGATAAGCGTACACAAGCCAGCTCTGCATTCTATTTAAGACAGTTGCTCGTTATATGTCAATGGCCGGCCAAATTTGGATGAAATTTGGCCACGCCGGCAAAGTTCAGTTCAACAGTGACGGTGAGACCCGCGGACAAAAAGCCATCAAGAGATGTTCGTGAACATTCGCTATGGCGCTACTTGTAGTTTTAGATTCGACATCCAAGAGACGCGTACTTCGAGCACGGAGAGACGTTCACGCATTGAACACCGCCATCCGGACAACGGGCGCCAGATCCACTCGCAGCGCCGAGGCTGGGTGGGCTTCCGAGTTCAATTCCCGACGCGAGTGACGCACTCCGGAAGCTGTAAGGGCGGCCGCGTGCCTAACCAACACAGCAGCCCTCAACCAAAATAAGCGCCAGCCGAGCGAAGCTACACACCGCACAGAGGGGCTGGCTGCGCGCGCGTCCGGGAGGAGGAGGAGACCGCTGGCTGCGCCGACTCCGGGGAAACCCCCGCGCTGCGGATGACCGGCGCAAAAACGCTTCTGACATCTCCAACCGATAAACGCGTTTACAACTGGAAACCGCGCCTCAAAGCCACCCTTTTAAACGGCGCGCAGCACGGCTCGATCCCGAGGGCGAGAGCGTTTCAATGAGAAAGGGAGCATTCGCCATCAATGGGACAAGCCACACAACGCGCTCGCGTGCTGTCGTCGTCACACGTGGCCGCCACGAGACGGTCGGTGCCAGAAAACGACGCCATGGGTACGCGGTCCTCTTCGCCGTAACCCCCTCCCACCTTCTATTCTTGAGTACACCACCACGAGGACGAACAGGGCGCGCTGCAGCAACAGCAACACGTATACACCAGCCAAGACGCGCACTGCAAGCAAGATCTGCAAACACCAAGCGCAATCCGCGTCGAAAAGAGTCTGAGAAAAAAGCTGAATATTTCTGCAGCGTGGACCACGCTGGCTGGCATTAGGATTTCCAGCCCGAATGATTGGTATATACGAACTGGAAAAGAACACCTGCTGAGACGCATAATTTGAACGAGCTCACACCGACACCAGTCGCTGTATCCGACGCCTCGGGGACTGAGGCGCAGATTAGTAAAGACCGTGTGGATTGATGAGCGGACAAAATCCCCTCCGTTGTACGACAGAGACCCTTCATTACGTACGCTTCACACCAAACGTCAAGATAAAACGGGTTTTAGACAGATTTGCATCGCTTACGTCTCGATGTGGCATACACACCCTGTTTTCAACGTCGCATACAGAAAAGACTCTCTTCAGACTGCGTACACTGGCACCCCGGAAGCCTCTGTAGAACGTATCCTCATCGAATGTCCGCAATTTGACCAACATCGGGAGACACTTCACGATGGCCTTGACGCCTTAGACAAGGCGTTCCTTGTCCTGTCTGTATAATCAAACAGAAGCTGTGAAAGCCTTGCGCGCGTTTCCTGTGGACTGTGATCGTATTAGTTCCTGGTGAATAGCGTTACTTAAGTGACGTAAATTATGTCTCGCAACAACGCCAAGATGACTTTGTCGAACCATTGACATATTATGCGCTCGGGTGTGCTTTTCCTTATTTTATCTCATTTTATTATCCTGGCAACTTTCCCGCGTCATAGACTTCTTGTACGCTCTGCTTTGAACTGATGTATTCATTCATGAACGTAGTACTAATTGTGTTTGTCACAAGGTACACGCTAGCTCTGCATTAGGCACGTACAGATTTACAGTTAATATGAAGTCCTTTGTACATTTATAGAGTGTATTTAGTAACTTTCCCTTAGTGGAATTGTGAGAGCTTTTGATTATTTTTCTTTTTTATATTTACACTTTTCTCTCGCGTAGAGTTCTTAATATGTGTGTGAGCTTAGCTACCATTTTGGCATAGCAGGCTCTTCAATAGCCATACTTTGCATATTGTCACAGTCAATAAACAACAACAACAAAACAACTCCGTGTTCGGTTTCACTGGCTACGGTCAGAAACTGCTCGGAATCGCAACATTTTCTCAAATCCGGGGGTCCGCAACTTTTTGACGCCGGCTGTACATATTCCAAATATTCTCGCAATAAAGAAAAAAAAAAAGGAAACATGGTAATATAATTGAGCAAAAGAAAACAATCCCGTCACCGTAAAAATAAATAAATGTGGGGCACACTCCATCAACGCTTCTATGGATCGAGGCGCATTATATACACAACGAGAGCTTGCCTCCTCGAGGCTTGCTCGAGGATCAGCATGTAAGTCAGCGGTGCTGCTCATACAGAAGAAACCAAACTATTTTAGGTGGTTGACGCATAGCATACTATACCTGGAGACTGGTTTCACATGTGTGCGAGCCATGCGACCACGTACCCTGCGCTTCGCCGATAGACTGGCGACCGCTATCTATCTATCTATCTATCTATCTATCTATCTATCTATCTATCTATCTATCTATCTATATATATATATATATATATATATATATATATATATATATATATATATATATATATATATATATGTATATATATATTAACTCCGACACCTTAGAAACACGCCAGCCAGCGGCAGCAGGGCGCAATAGCAGAGGCCGCACACTATAAAGGAACGAGACAATCGGACAGTTTGCGAACGCTCAACGGCAAGGTGCCAGAACAGCTGGGTTGCCAAACGAGCGGTTTATTTACGCCCCAGCTGCACGTCCTTTGCTACTGTCCCTCCGTTTCATGCTTCTGCGTGTCTTTTAATCACTAACAATGCTGAAACAGCTGCAGACACAGCAGCGACCCCGCCCCCCCCCCCCCCTTTTTTTTTTACTTTTGCCTTCCTCTTACGCCGTACTACGCTAACATACGCGATACAGGTGCCATATAGCACATCCACGAAAGAAAAGGCAGAATAAAAATGTTATTAAGCCCACATGGACGGAGTGGGCGCCAATCAAAAGGGTCATTGAACAACGACCGGAAAACAGGCGGCTGACACTCCAATCCTTTCGACATATGCTCCTGTTGTCGGTAGAGTGTGCGGAGTTTCAGACGAAGCGAACAAAAAGGCGCAGCTTAAGCGAGGGTTGCCTCAAACAAACGAGCAATGGCCCGTTTTAAAGCGTGCGCCAATATCTGCACAGCATACCGAAACTGGGAATCCAGGCCCAAATCCTGGCGGCACGTACACTGTCCTAAAAGGCGCAGCGTCACATTAGGACTCCCCGATCAAGGGTATAATTAGCGCCACAGAAACATCGGGGTAACTGAAGATACAAGCCTAGAATACGCAACGACGTACACGAAACGAACGCACACCACTGATAAACACATCCCACTATAGTAGATACAAGAGTGACATTATGCTGAATATCAGCTTGCGCAAAGCTCTACCGAAACCATGCACTAAAGGATATATAGAAAAATTTTACCCACGTTGCAATAAATACGCCTACACTTAAACGTTTAATATAAGAAACTGAATACCAAGAAAGCTCATTTTTCGAATGAGCTGAATGCGACAAATACGACGCCAACCAGTATTTGGGCCACCCTTCTGGTCGAGCGCGGTTCTATAGACGCAAGATATTAGAACCAAGGGTGCAACAATGCGTATACAGCTCCACGAAAACAGCCCACAAAAGCCCGTTTGTTAGTTGTTGCATTCGAAGTTACACAGGTTGGTCAAGTTCAAACTTGGTCACCTCAAAGAAAACGCTTCCTGGTGCTTGAATGTATCAGTACTCCGATAGCGTTGCGCATACAGGAGTACGTGAAATTGGTGTTTAAAGAAAAGGCAACGGGTCGTGTTTTACGTCCTGACGTTAAACCTGAGCTACATCCGGGCAGCCAGGCGTAAGCACACGGGCGATTTCGCATTCTACCAACATTATGAAGTGGCCAGGAGTCGAACTTGGCTTACCAAAAAAGGTGGCCATGAGGCTAACATGTGGTCGGCAGGAGAACGATGCGGCTTCTGTGGCAAGTTCTCAGCGAAAATAGCTCGGATTCATGGTAACGTTCAAATGTTTGCCCAAAATGAAGAGCAGTGAGATGAAGTACTCTGTGCATGAAACATTACACAACGTGCGTTGTCCTAAATCAGGAAAGAGAGTGAGAGAGGCACGAAGGTGAGGTGCCTCAACCTGCACCACTACTGTATCGCAGGTACCTAATTTGGGACAATATATTTTGTTAGAAAAGACGTTAAAAAAAAAAAGCTGGAGCTATAAAACTCCGTCAGAGCGCCTTCTAGATAACAAAATGACCGGTCGCTGCGAAGTGTCCTCGTCTTTTTCGCGCTGTTTCACCTCAGTTCTTCTATGAATTTGACGACTTCTAGGAAGGCAGCGACGCTGCAGCTGAGAAACCATATTTGGGAAGAAAAAAATAAACAATCACGCTAAGCGTTGCCCATGCCTCCTATTGAAAGGCATATGTTCTCGGCCTTGTCATCTGACATTACAGCTAAAAATGAGCAGGCGTTCTCTCATACGGCAGGTGACGGTATAGAAGCGATAGAGTGAGGAAGGGAAAAAGAGACACTGCCACCGTGGCGTGACAGGCCACGCTGATTACGAAATCTTCGGAGGCGGGTTACGTCACGCGAAGCGCACGCGACGACAATCCACCAGCGTATACACCACGCACGTCCTGTCGTCCGGAACCGGCCACCACAGCCCGCGGTCAACGCCGCGCCAGCCACACACTTGACCCAGCAGCGGCGGCATGGTGCCGGCAGTAGCTTCAAGCAAGGCTCACAAGGAAGAGGCGATTCTACACTGCGGGCATCCCCACCACACAAGGGCGTGTGCCGGCGATAACGGCGATACACAAGGTATACACGTAAAGCGAGTCGCGTTTCTTTATTTTTAAGCCCCGCCTGCGTATATTCTTCCCAGAGGAATTCAAGATTAAAAGAAGAGTAGCGCACGCACAAAATGTACACAGCCCCCGCCAATAAAAAGGGGGCCAACGCAAGGAGTACACGGTACTTGGGTCCGCCGTCGGTTCGCCCTCCCCTGACCAGGAGCAGGAATGCCGACCTTATTCTTATCGCCAGGCGACATCGGGAGGACCGGGAAGAATACCCTCTGCACTTCTGCGAAACCTTCCACGTGGCCGCCGCCGTAAGACGTGTAATCCGTAGCCGACGTGCTCCTCGCACGAATGCGCGCAACCAAGAGGAGGCTTCGCACGGGCAAACTTCAACGTCTATACGCATATATGTATATATAAAGCTCGGGCAGCTGTAAAGTAACGCGGTTAGTTTTGTTGCTTTAGTTTTTCCTCCCGTCTTCCGTATTTTCTAAAGGCAACTTCGGGGCGGGTGACTTCTCGCGGGACCACCGTCTTTGATGCGAGTATAAAAATAGGGCGCGCAAGACAGCACGCGCATACTCACACACAGTGACCTAAGGCTATAACACGACGGAGGAAGCTGCTAGCGCGCCTTCGGCGACTGTAATGCGCACGTTTCCTGCGAGAAAGAATCGCGACGTTCCCCCGTGTCGAGAAATCACGCGAAGCCGAGCCTAGCGCGCGGGAGCTGACAGGGGGGCGGACTTTTAAAAAGAGGCGCCGCGCGTGCCCTATATTCGCGACGTCGTCGAACACGCACGTGCCCTCGCCGCATCATTCCAGCGGCCTAGTGGGTCTTTAAAGAAACCACAAGAACCTTCGCACCGAACGCGCGCGCGCTTTTACTATTATTGAGTCCTGTGTCATGCTTTATTACAACGGTCTGGCGCCAAGCGGAAACCTTTTTCTCCCGATGGCCGCAAATAAAGTTGTTTCACTCACTCACTCACTCTCCCGATGACCGCAGTCGTATATTAGAGAGCGAGTCGGCGTCTCGAGAACAGCAGCACGCCACAAGTTCAGGAGGTTAGAGGCTTCAACGGTTAGATGGCAATGAAGTCGCGACACAACGCCCACAGCGCGCGCCCAACCATGCAGCTATAAGCAAGCGCGTCGCGTATGCGTAAACACGCAAGGCACTCGCCAAATCGAGCTGACACAGCCTGTGCCAAGTGCATCCGTTAGAAGCAGATCCGCGGGGTTATTGCCGATGAACCCGCCTCTCCCTTTCAGGGTTCTTTTAGCACGGTGTGACTGCGTTGGCAGAGTTTTCCAAAGAACGTGCCCAGCATTCCTATTATTTTCAAGGGCGAAGCAGCCGTTTAGGTATGCGTTTACCCTTTTAAACGAAACGCAAGCCGGTTCTTTCGTTGAGCGGCTACACCCGTTGTCGCAGTTTGCACGCGTGTCAGTTGGTACAAAGTGCATGCAAGCTTTCCATCAAGCGTCTTGTTGCAAAAGAGCGAGCGGAAAACGAAACGCCGCGTTATGCGACTTGTGTGCCAGTGAGCTGCGCGCAAGTTCACATACCTTGCACGAGAGGGCTTTCCATGTGCCCCACGCCTGTCACATGGAAGATTCCAAGGAAATGTTACAGAACAAGCGACCGCTTGCATCCTCGTAATGTGAACAAAATAAAGACCGTAAACTCAGTAACCGCAAGGCTAATTAACGGGTTTTTACTCTTTATACTTTATACGAAACGTACCTTTCGTAATGAGCACATCAGGTTTCAAATAATGCAGCTGCACAAATAGTAGTTTCCGTTGCTATATTGCAAGCTCATTTATTCCCAGACATTAAGTTCTAGTTTTGAAGACTCGTAAATTGTTATGAAATCGCGCCCAAATTGCAAAAAAATAGACTATTTCATGTCTGAACCAAACCAGGTTACTGCAGAAGTTGTGAAGGTACAGATGTTTACAAGTATATCGTATTTACATGTGCATTAGCCATGGAAGAATAGTACATTTCGAGAGCATGGACCAGCAGACATTTTTTTTTTTCTTTTTTAGCGTAGGTGGTGGTGATGATCATTCCACTGTCATCCTCTTCGAAAGGGGTTGCCAAGGGTTGCCAAGGGTTGCCAACTGGCCGGTTTTCCACCGGCAAAACCAATTTTCCCCTCACGGTACCGGGTGACAGTTCGACATCTTAACCGGCATGCCATTTGACTCATTTCCGGTTTACCCTATATTAGCAGATATATCACTTATAAGCTGCACCGAAAGCAGACAACTGCCGCAAGCGGATTCCATTTTTAATTCTTTTAAACTTTTCACCGCGGCGTTGCCTGAAAAAGCGGAAGTGAACCGTCTATCTCGTCATTTCGATTTTTCTTTTGCTTTCTTGCTTTCTTTTTTTAAGCTTCCTCCTAGGAGTCCAATCGCATCCGTTGACCTCTCCACGCCTTTTCGGGCTTATCGCGTCAGCCAGCTGGTCAGCAACATGTATATTATGCATTAAGAAAAAAAAAATGTGTTTCAACCGCAACATAAAGATTATAAGTGAACCGAATGTTACATAAAGGCTTTGAATAAATTTCAATCATGCAAAATTGCACCCGCCGTATCGCCATTTCATTCTGCTTCAATGGTATGTGTACGTTCAGAAACAGTATACTTTTCACAACAAACAAGATACCCCCTCCCCTCCCCCACATACCAGGTGCTGGTTTTTTGTTCTTGGCAGAGGTGGCAACCCTATTAAGCGCCACCACCGACCACGGCATCTAAACGCACAGACGGCACAAAGCCCTCGCGCGACAAGCAAAACTCGTATGGAAACCAGCGCATCGGTCTGTAGAGGGGAACGAAGGCGCCCACGCCGTAGCCAGAGCACTCTTACCCCGGGCACCCCCCACACACGGACAAGCAGAGCTACCCAAACGTGCTAACATACTCGGCAATCCTAAAAGACTACATGCAGGGCAGAAGGGAATACGCGGCACCGGATAAAGAGCTAGACAAGGAACAACAAATAACACTGTAAAAAGAACGCAAATCCCTAAACACATACTCAAGCGCCCAAAAGACTTCACGCAACCTACGCGAAAGACTGAGAGCCACAATGCGCACACTGTCGCCCCCACACAGGCGGACATATGCCACATGGTGCGGGTCTGCCAAGAACAACAGAGAGAGTATAGAAGAAGCGACGATTGAGCGGTGGTAAGAAATGCTGTCCAGCGAAGACCAGCAAGTGCAGTCAGTAGACGCTGACCGAAAGCGCAAGGGCGGCAGCAAGATCCAACGCTCCCGGAATAGGAGGGACCGACCACCGAATTTTAAAGGGACAGAAAACCGTGCAGAACATGAGCCGAGGTAGCCCCGCTGATGGAATGATCTCGTGTCTCGTATTGACTGAAACGAGCACTGTTTTCCTCATAAACGAGGATTTATATTTTTCATCCTTCACAACGAATAGCGAAAAATAACTTTTGGCGCCCTCACGCGGCAAAAGCATGACAACGGTGCCCATCACGTGGCCTATTAGTGCACGTGGCTGCCCGGCCTTTGTTTAAATATTGAAATGCAACACCTTTTTTCTTTTTTTTCTTTTTTTCTGCGAAAGGTTTTCTCCGTACCTTACAATGCGCAGCTAAATATTCGATAGCGAGCAATAGAAAGGTGGCGCCATGGCCTCATTTAGATCGGGCGGCGCGCGTTGGTAGCTCGTTCTCGTAGGCCATAGAGGCGCCACATTGCCACGAAGGCCTGCACAAGGATTTGCAGCAGCCACAAACGCCGCAACTTACCACGGCAGCATTTTATTTTCAGACGGGGTGAAAAAGTCAAAATGCAGATTGTTAACGGAAATTGCACGAGCTCATTCGAAAGCCGCCCATCGTTCTGGTTTCTTGGTGTTGCTGGAGCCGGGACTCACAATTTTTTTTAGCGATTGCTCAGATCGAAAAAATTCTGCTTACAAAATATCTACGCGCTTTCGGAATGAATTCTGGGGTTTCACGTGCCGAAACCACGATTTTATTACGAGGCACGCCGTCGTGGGGAACTCCGGTTAAATTAATTTTGACCACCAGCGGATCTTTAATGTGGCCCATAATGCACGGGACAGCGGTGTTTTTGCATTTCGCCCCCATCAAAATGCGGCCGCCGCGGCTGGGGTTTGATCCCGCGACCTCGTGCATTAGCAACGCAACACCATAGCCGCTAAGCCGCCGCGACGGGTTTAAGCACTTTAGGAAGTAACCGCTGAAGGTATAAGCACTTCCGAGGATGAGCGTTTCATTGCGGCACACACACAAAGAAAAAAAAATGGGTTCTCAAAAATCGGTTGCCGTCCATTTAAGGTCACTAAAGAACGTTTTCATCATCACCAATCTCGCGCGAGTGCGTTTCAAAGAGCTAAAATTGGCGTTCAGCAAACCACGCGTCCGTTCGCGTACGAAAACGGGCGAAAAAGTCAAAGAAAGCTTCTCATTTTAAAACGACAGATCGTTGCTTAAAGAAATGATGCGCTTGATGGTGTCTATTTGTTGCAGTACGGATATTTAGGTAGCGGTTTGTTCTTTCGTTGCGTAATTCAATGGAGAGCCGAGTCGCCGACCGGCACGCTTGCAGGGCCAGTTCATATGGCTATACGTACACGCAGACTCCGTACATGTGTGCTGCCCAATTTGTTGAGCCATGTAGGCCAATGACGTAGTTTCCGTGAAACAGAGGACTGCGGGAGACCTCAAGAAATACCACTTCTATGCTTAAAGAAAGAAAGAAAGAAAGAAAGAAAGAAAGAAAGAAAGGAAAGACTATTTCCAAATGCATGTACTATAGAAAACGACACCATGAGTGCGATGCTCCATTACATTAGTTTTCATTAACGACGTAGCAGAAGGTGACTGAACCACACTTAGCAGAGTATGTATAAGAGGTCCGATTACCGCCAACACAATGTATTAATTACTCGTGAATGCCTGCGTGTTCAGCAGTCCAGGCCACGATGACGCATTCTCAACGTATTAACCTGCTTCAAAGGATACAGCGCGTGATGAAAGGGGGAGTGGAGTCCCATCTACGAACAATAACGATCTCCTCTAAGAGATAAGGAGCAACGAGCACGCGTGCACCGCGTCGAAGCCCCGCAAATTCGGCTGTACAGTGGCGCGCGCAAAAAGGCACAACACTCCAGCGGTGCTTATCAGTCACATCACGCGCAACACAGGAAGTGTGCACCCCAAAGGCTTCAACAGCTAATTAAGCGCGCTAATCACAGGAAATAATGGCCGCTAGATTTATTGACAACGCGAATCACAGCGAAACGCCGAGCCGCGCTTCGTGACGGTCTGTAACGACAGAATTGTCGTGTTTACGACGTCGAACGGTACACTGCTTAGAGCCATTGTGCAAGAAGAAAAATCCGTTGCGCTAACCAACGCTTCGCGGCTAACTTCAAGGCCTGCACATCCATGACGTGTCATTTAAGAGGCTCCCACTGCGCAAACGCTGCTTTGAAAGTAAAAATAAGAATAATAAAAGCATGCACCAAGCGTTGCCAGCGTCCCGCTCTGAATGGACGATGGGCTGTCGGCGTTTCTCGACGTTATGCCACGTAACACAAAGACGCGGAACTTACCTATAGGGGGTGTGTGCAGATGTGGTTGGAGTATGCGTTTGCTGGCGCTTATATGTGAAGTACAGAAAAAGGCATCGCACGCGTAATGCGAAGTTGTGGGTTAGGTGCTTACCTGTGGCAATTTGTTTTTTTCGACCACTTTAATTTCCTATTACTTTACCATTATTACATTTTAATTATGAAAGATAATAATAAGCAAGTAATTTCCCCCGTGCTTTCCTTCGTTTATTGTCTGCTGCCTTCATATGATTGCAACTTTAAAAAATCGGGCCCCCTCTGTTTCCTCTCCTCTCGTTTAAGTATGACGATCCTCAGGAGTGCCGAACTATAGAGCGTAAACTTTATTTTCAAATCAATAAGATTTGAGTCCGGCGTACTTTTGGTGGGTCTGGGCAGCCGCCGCGGACGCGGTTCCGAGACCTTGTCTCGAAGCGGCTTCCTCGGCTCGCTGGACGGCCCAGAGTTGTGCTGTCAGGTTCGAGCTGAGCAGTGCGGTCTTCCAGCGCGAGCGGAGGCTGGCGGTGGAAGAGACGGAGGGGTCGGCATTGCCCGACTTGTTTGTTAAGTGCTGACTATCCCATAACATGCGATTAAGTGTGGCATGCCGAACTATAGAAATCAATCAATTTTATCGCACGTATTTCTACACGCGGTCATAAATCTCCGTATTTTTTTTTCTACTAGCAAGGCGGGGCACCGTCTGAAATGACGACTGAGCTTTTAACTATTGGTCAGATTTGATAATTGTTGGCAGATTAGAGAGTCTGGAAAAAAACTTCGACTGGGTGCTCCTAGCCCTTCCTCAAAAAACGACGCGAAATTTGCGCCGTTGGTCGACTCAGCAACGCAATTATTAAATGACAGCAGCAGTCAATACACCGAAGCTTCTATCGCGCTATCTTATTTTCCTATCCGACGTCTATGCTGTTTTAACGATGAAACGAATAACAGTAGATGCTCATGAATGCGTGTTATTTACATAACTGTGTGCGACTGATATCAGGAGCAAAGTTATTAATATTTTTCCCGGGGGTTGTTTTGTATCCCGTTCCGACCGCGTAAGTAAAAATTATTGCTAGCAATCCTTCACGTCGTGTAGGGTTTCCACTCCCACAACGCAGGCGATTTCAGACCAATATTCGACCGAAGCTTGAATAGCAGTCTAATCTCCTACATTTTAAACACAGCCTGCGCAACTGCCCTTATTCATTACTGTACAGCACTGTAAAGAAACTGAACAGAGCACGTGGAGGGCTCCAGCGCCAGTTAAACGCGCACTAGAAGCTGCTTGCTTGCCCACATAACGCCGATCGAACGAAATAAGTATCAGGAGGCTTCTGCTTGCTCCCTGAGCTGACAACCATTGCTTCGCGAGCTTAAAGGGACACTAAAGCGAAACAATAAATCAGTTTAGACTAATGAAGCATTGTTTGAGAACCCTGCAGGCAGCCATTTAAAAAAAATTGTTTGATCGTTAGATGAGAAAATGAAGGTCCAAGTGACAGTATTTGAATTTCGCGCCGAAACCCCAGCGCCGGTACGTCAGCGTGACATCAGGGATTCCAAAGTATGTTTTCGCATTTGGACCGCGTTGGCTGAATAAAGGTTCCCGAAACTTGCCATGTTTAATATTTGGTTCCTTTAGAACGCAATGTAGTCAATCTGTACCGCTATATATAATTGGTAGGCCCTAGAAAATGCCATCAAAAATCCAAGACGTCACAGCCGCCATGTGCGGGAACTTTTAGGCGTCGCCACCCGTATTTCGTTCGTGCGCTTCTTCTGGCTTACCAAACGTCCTATCGTTGCAAGAGTGGTGTTTTTGGTGTTGTAGAACGGTCATTTACTTATGCAGAAGAAATCATTTTTCACTTTAGTGTCCCTTTAAAGAATGCAGTGAAAAATGAACTAGGTGCCTGCTGCACTGAGTAAAAAAATATCCCTGCATATTAGGAACTTGCGCGTTTTCACGTTTGCGAAACTACTGCTTTCTCTCATAGCGTGGCCATCACTATGGCTAACAGTGGCGCCAACAAAACTGCGAAACTTTTTTTTTTTCATGGTCTGACTTACAAATGTTGGGAACTGGAAGCTAGGCGCTTATTTTGTACATTTTTTTTTCGTCTCACTACTCATACTAAAAATAGGGAATTATTACTTTTATTCATATTTCCTTGAGATGATGCTTTCAAGTTTAACATAAGAATTCTCAAAAGCTGTCTGAGCAATTACTACTGCTTTATGTCCATTCAAAACGCCAGTGATCACGCTATAAAATATTACGTATCACAGTAAAACGTTGCGACTGCTACGTTTACTGTGCCAGGCTAACCCCGCCTGCTGCAACACCACCCACATGCTACGTTTCGAAATAAAACGTTAAAACATAGAAGCACCGAAAGTAAACACTTTTCGAGCGGTAAAGAAAAAGTTAAAGGGCGCGGTAAATTTTAGCATTTGAGCATTTTTTTAATTTCAGGGTTCGCTATTCTAGGTGCACAGCGCTATATAGTAACGCAGATAACAGGGAACTGAAGTACACTTCTAAATGTTAGAAGCCACACAAGAAAAGCAATAGCAAGAAAGAAGGGAATAAAGCTAGAGGGTTAAAAAAAAGTAGCACTGACAACACAATAAAACAAAAATGATTAGTTTACTTAAGGATGCATGCGACTGGGGCCTCAGCAAACAGATGCGATATGTGATACAGGCTAACACGATAAGTTATGCTAAACAAAGGTTCCCACTTTTTCTTTTTCGACCTAAGTTCTCAAGGATAGCAACGCCATCTTGGAACAAGCGGCGATAGCGCTTGTCAGAGCATAAGTGTCAAGCAAAAAGAGCACTAAACATGTGAAGGCAGCGTCACTAATCCAAACAAACTGTACGCTCATTTTTCTAGCGCGTGCGTGCGCACACACACACACACACACACACACACACACACACACACATATACCATACAGAAAGCTACATATATATGTATAAAAAAAGCTTTACTTTTATATAGTAAAATATATATTTTCGGATCAAACCAGCCGCACTGGCTCAGTGGCTATGGCGTTGTGCTGTCGTTCAACACAAGGTCGCAGGGTCGATTGCCGTCTGCCACGGTCGTTTTCGAATGGGGGCGTAGTGCAAGAACACTCTGCGCCGTAACTTTGGTGAACGCTTATCTTTAACTCTTGGTGGACGAAATCACGAATGTTTCTACGGCCGTCTCAGCTTCCCAGTTAAATTCTAATATTCGGAAGAACCACAGCACTGGGTGTTTGTTTTGTTCGTGTGCGTTTTTGTTTTTTTCGCAAGTTGCACATTTCGAGGTATACCCCAACAAGCTTACATGCATAATACACACACTTATGGAAGCGCAGTGCATCGCAACGTACGGGAGCCCTATGCAAACCGACCAACAACGCTGTGAGCACGTTCCCGATTTGCACGTATTCTCAAACGATATGAACGAGTTTCGCGTATGCCGCTTGCTTGTCGATCCCGGGTGCAAGATTACACAAAGCCAAGCGATGATGCCATAAGGTATTTCTACTCCACGCCGCTCGTCAGTACGCTCCCACTTTACCTTCAACTACATCTCACAAGTACCGCGACTCGTGGGGAATCATACATACACGGTCCTCGAAGCAGCATAGGCAACGATCGGATGGGACGAAGGACAACGAAACAGAACACCAACGCGTGCCTTATTTCTCACGCACGCAGCTTCCCATGTTTCTTCAACACTCCCGGAAACCAGATATGCTGGCTGCCAGATCGATCCAGATTGGCGAATCGCTAGAAAACCTTAAACCCTGCCATGGGAGAGACAAGGAAGAGATAGCGAAGGGGTGCGCGCTGATGGCACGAGCGTCCTTCCATGTCAATACAGAGAGCTTCCATAATCGCTCTCGCAATCTGGTGCGTGGGACGAAACAAGCTGGGTGTCTCATTTGAGATATACTAAAAACCACATAGAGCCAAATGATAGTGAAATTATTGAAAGTCACACGGGAACTCTCAAAATTATTTCAGATCTCGGGAGGTGAACCCACAAGCTCCTAATACTCGAGCCCCTTTTCCAAACACATTACCATATCATATTCAGGCTAGTGGAAAAACAACTAAACGGGAGAGCGGAACAAAATAGGACACTAAGAGTATTACGCAAAATAACCGAGCCGAGGTCAAGTCGGTCGACATTCATCTTCACAACAAAGCTTCCAAAGACGAAAGACGCGTTTGTCTGCTTCACTGCACAGCTCCCTTGGCTGTTAGCGATTTGGTCTGAAGAAGCGCGTTCCGTGTCTTGTTGCGTCCTCCATAAGCCCAGCGTTGCCTCAAGTAACAAGTCAGTAGAAATCAGTAGAATGTTTATGCTGGCAAAAGAGGCAGTTTTTGCCGGCAATTTCGCCCCATCCGCAGAGCAGCAACAGAATACAATAGAAGGGTGCGTGGAACGGTGCGCGGAATATTCCTGGAACGATGCGTGGTTTGAAAATCGCCACGCGGCGCACAGCGAACCTTGAACACCAGACCCATTAGAAAGACATCTTGTTCCAACCTTCAAACCAGTTATGGAAGATAACAGTTGACATATGGTACCTCAGTTGGATATGTGGTATACCTGAAGCCTGAAACGGTCAGTGTGTTTTGGATTATGTTGAAGTCCCCCCCTCCCCCATTCTAGAAAACATAGAAATCACTCGTTGCTAGTGCGCAGTAAACTTTTGTCGCGCTTTAGCAGTTTTCTACTGCAGAAGTAGTAGATCTCGCTCTTGTTTTTTTTTTTTTTTCCTGGAAGACGGCACACAGTAGATTCCGCAGCTGTTATTATCACTGAACCCATAAAAAATTTCACAAGCATACCTTCTGCAAATCAATGGCTGCGACAACGCTGCATTCGCCCCGCTTTCCAGAAACCCCCGTGTTGCGCAATACTCGCTGGAATACGGAAGACCCCAACCAGCAAGTCTAATCGAGCTCCACTCCGTTCCTCTACTCGCTGATTACGATGGTGGCACGGCATCCGCCGCACACGGACGACAGTGCGCAGGCAAACACAAAAGCGCAGACACCGGCCATTGCTGCGTGCGTCTCGGCAGAGCGCCGTTAATTCCTCCACAATGACCGCGCACACCGACTCTCCCAGCTTTCCCTGCTTTTGCAGCATACACGTTACCTGCGCGCCACGCAGCCGATGCACACAGGCAGACGACGACGCTTCGCGGTGCGTGCGAGCTCAAGCAGCAATGCAATCATGGCGCCCCCTTGGCGAAGCGAACGGGCCGCGTAATGGGCGCGCGTGCAGCGCAATCATGGGCAGCCGCATTAGAAGCGCGCGAGCATGCTGCCATTGTTCCGCTACACTCCCGTGCCGCCGGCACAACTACACTACCGCACAGCGCTACGCACGCTGGGTACAGATGCCGCGACGTGAACGCCGCCGCCGCCGAATGACGACACGCTGCACGCGCAAACAAACAAGGGCGGAAGGGAACGTCGTTTCTCACACGTTCATTAATGGGCCGCAGGCGAGCCGGCAGAGTAGCCCGCTCAGGAGGGTCCCCAATAACAGCAACCGCTGTCTCTTCCCCCCTCCCCTCCTGTCCCGTCACGTTCAGGTATATTTACATGGACGAGCTAAAGAAGAAAAAAAAAATGTCCACAAGCGTCCTGGATTACGATAGTTGGTTCGTAAATAATAGCTCGCAAACATGGAGAGAAAAAATGCAGAGGGAGACTCTAAGGCCCCGCGCTTTATCTCCAGTACACTACATGCAGTAGATACGTACTCAAGTAAGAATTTGCCAGTAAGTAAAACATGCCAGTATCGCATGCACATTCCTTGTGGCGACGCGTACGCTGTCCCGGGAATGGTTAAAAAAAAAAAGAATGCGAGGAGCTCATTTACGTTCAAACCTTTAGACCAATAGATTATGCCGAAAAAAAAAATTTTTTTTTCCTCCACACAGCGCAGATGGCAATGAGATAAACGCGCTCACTCATCATCACGTCTCATTCATTCCCACCTGTCCAAAAAATTTACACGTTATTTACCTATTACACGTCAGCACGTCCACTTTTCCCAAACATGGTGCATTGCTAACCACGCCATTACACCGCGCGCGCGCGCGCGCGCACGCACACACACACACGCACACACACACACGCACGCGCACGCACGCACGCACGCACACACACACACACACACAACAATGTTCGCCGCTTCCCCACGCAGATTATCCATAGTGTGTGCGTGCTTTTTTTTTCGCACCTTTTATCACGACAAAAGAAACCTGGTGCCTTTTTTGAAGAAAAGGCGATGACGCTTGTCCAATGAGTCTGTAGAATGAGCAATGAGTCTGTACGCGTCTCGCCATCTGGATCGGCGAGTTCCAACCAAAGCAACATTTGTTAGCATTTTCAGACGTTTTCGCACAACATGCTCAGTTTACCAAAAGAGACAGCCCAAGAAGAGCATCACTGATGATGACTTTGAAGTTGACGTCCTTGCCTGCGTGTATGGAATGCCGAATGTAAGCATCAGAGAGATTTCTAAACAATGCGGGAAAAGCGTGGGAACAGAGCACAACGTTCTAAAAAAGCACAAATTTCATCCATACCATGTGAGTCTTCATCAGGACCTAAGTGAGGCAGACTTTGAAAAACGGGCAGACTTTTGTAAGTGGCCATAATAAAAATTGATCAAGATAAGGATTTCGTACAAAGAGTGATTTGGACTGATGAGGCTCGATCTTGCAGGAACGGCACAGTGAACATTCACAATACTCACTACTGGACGCAAGGAAATCCTCACTGGCTGCGGCAACACAACCACCAAATTAGCTGGGGTCTAAATGTATGGTGTGGCATATTTGGGGACAGAATCATTGACCCTCACTTCTTCGAGGGGAACCTCGATGGAAAGAATTATGCGCACGAAATTCTTGCTGGTGTCGTCGATAAATTTGCCTCGAGCCTCCCTCTCAACGAACTGAGGCAAGTTTGGTTCCAGCATGACGGGGACCCACCACATTTCTCCTCCACTGCCAAGAACTGGTTAAACTAACTTTCCACGGTAGTAGATTGGACGCGAAGGAGAGATGTTTTGGCCGCCGAGATCGGCCTGATCTCTCGCCACTGGACTTCTTTTTGTGGGGCTACATGAAAAATCACGTCTACGCAGTTGAGCCCACCGATGTCAACGACATGAACATGGGAATAGTTAACGCCTGTAGAAGTGTCGACCCGGAAATGCTGCGCAGAGTTGTCGACTCGACGCGAGAGTGGTTCCTGTGATGTGTTGCGGCGGAAGGCAAGCATTTCGAACATTTTTAAACCGTTGGTTTCTTGGCGATTATCATAATTTTAAGTTGAGTAAGATTTCATATCACTCTAAACTAATATTGTTTAAGCAATGGTATACTTGAAGCAAATTTCTAAAATATTTCTATGGTTTGTTTGTATGTAGGCCACGGATTTACACTGTATTTGTTTTTTGTTTTTTATTCCCACTTCTTCCCAAGTAATGCCGGAATCGGAGCTGTGTGTAAATAAATAAATATGAATTTGACTACGTTGACACAATTTCATGCTCTGTCATGAGGACTGGTAGATGCGTCCTAATTTTGAAAAGTTGACATAGAGAATACGGGCCATTAAGCCGCGTTTTCTAAGCGCTGAAAATGCAGGGTCGTAAATTCTCTTTACGCATGTGCAAGGCACCCTGGAAACGTTAGCGGTTAATAATGTGCCAGCTGTATGGCAGCTGACGCTGTCGCTTTATGTTGTGAGATGGCACTAATTTCAATCATTCTGCAAACAAAGCTGCCATTATTATCAAACAAAGCAGAGCAGTATCGCTGAAACAGGGTGCATAAGAAGTCTTAAGCGGCACGGCGTCTTGTCATCCACTCTGCTAGCAATTGCTCAAAGAAACAGGGCTCGTCTCACGTCGCCCGCGCACTCCTTCTTCGGCTTCGCTGGCCAAGAACGGAAACGCTGGCCGAAAACGAAAAGTAATCACCGTCGCCTATCAGCCCACATTCTTGTCAGACGGAGCGCCGTACGCAACAGCTACGTCACACTAGGGAGGGGCCTCGCATGCGTAATTAGACGGCTCGGGCTGAAATTTCAGATGTGCATATCTCGGGACAAAGGCGCGTTACTAAACTTGCACAAAATGGAATAGTCACCAAATGGAACCACCTCTGAGTTTTCAATATAAACGTACATGCTAACTGCAGTAAATAAAAAGTTAATTATCGAATTTAATTAAAGACTGACATTACAACGACAATTATCCTCACAGTTTGCGACCGCCTGGCCGCATAACCTAGGTAGACAAATGGCTTCTGTGTACTCCTCTTCGCATTTTTTTTAGAAACCCGGAAAGCCTAACACTTTGAACACTATATATATATATTCAACTGAAATGAACTGTGGGTACCCGCAGGGTATCCACTGATGAGAAAAAAAGATGTTATTTGCAGAAGCCCTGTTGCAACCTGATCAACACTGGAGATAAGCGACTAACTCTGCATCTGTCTGCTCGACATACCCGAGCATATATTCCCATCCTTCACAAAGACTCAGCGGGCGCAAGGAATGCAAACGCCTGCCGAAGGCTGAATCTATGCGCAGTAATAAACTTGCCAGAGGAAATCGATGCGAAATAAATAAGCAGACAGGGCCGAACCACCAATTGGCTTAATTTATTCCGGAACGCGGACAAGTTCATCAGTATATAAGCAAGCGAATACCTCGAGGCAAGAAGACATTCCCCCCCCGCCCCCCCATAATAACAGAAACGCGAAGGCCCAGCGAAAACACAAGGCACAAGGGTGCGCACGCGCGGTGAGGGCTAAGCGCGTTCATCAGTCTTTCTTCCGTCCACTAATTACAAAGTCGGGCCAGCAGGCTACAATGAAAAAAAGAAAAATGCGCCTAACAAAACAGCTGCTGGCGGGCTGCGAGTTAGGGGCCGCATTCCTCACCGCCATTCGTAACTGGAGCACGCCTTTTCATTAGTGCGCTGAGCATGAGCGAGCTCCCCACAACACCGCGCAGAGCATGCGTTTTATAATTGCTTTTGAGTCCGATTCTTACTGCCACACAGGCAAAGGGAAAATCGCCAGAGGCAGCGAAACGAAATGGTCGGTCAATTGCTCGAGGACGTTGGAGACGGAGACATTCGGCGAAAGATATACGCAGGGATCCTCCCTAAACTCGTTTCAAATACTCGCAATCTACTTGTATAATCGCATAATGTATAATCGGCTTGTATAAGCAGTTCTGCGACAGTGCACGGCCATTCGATCACTAGCGCCCGAAATTCGTGCGTGAGACTGCCATTTCTCGTCACATGCACCTCTTGGATTACACGACTGCTGATGCGCTGTTCCGTTGGCGGTAAACTATACGACAGCTCACTATAATCGTTGGGATAACAGAACGCTGGAATACCACTGAACTTTACCTTCACGAAAGGGGTCACATTTCTCGAACATTGTGCGCCACAGCCACCGAGCCGTCATGAAAAGGTGCCACGTGATTGTTAGAGAGGACGGGTCCGCGCACTGAGCAGACGGGGGGAGCTCGAAATAATACCGAGCCCAAAGCGACAGAAAGACAAAAAAGTTGCGTCGTTGCTTACGTCGTTCATTTTGGGCTTGACAATCATCCTACAGCCCAACTTCGATAAACAAGGTTCCTTTCACGTTTCATTCGGGCCCGCTAGCAAGACAGAGTGGACCGGCATAAGTAGAAAAGAAATGTCGATCTAAGTCAACGGTCGCGAACTCGGCTAACTGGCCCAGGTCGACCCTATCCCCTCCACAACACTATAGCGATAGGAGAGCGAGTACGTCTGCTCCACCGCGGTTAAAAGAGAAAGAAAGAAGCAAAGAAACCAATGCCTTACAAGCGGTGTCACGGAAACCACGATGCAGTTGCCGTACACTCCACGGCGCCCTCGACTCGCGTATCGCAGCGCAAATCTACCGCAAATCGAGACTGAACCAGCCCGTACCGGGCCCTATCGTATACGGTTAGTTTGACCACCCGCTGCGGAGTTAACCACCTAGGCACAATGCCTCTTTAGCAACAGGGCGGCCACACAGACACTCTTGGAGCTTTCCGAAACTTCGCTACATGTTCTCCCCAGCCACTGTGCAGCGCCCGATTGCTTGCGACATCAGACTTTCGCGCATGCTTTCACGTGACGGGCCAGAACGTGGGCGGAAAGCACATGCGAATGCCTTGGACAACGTCAAGTAGGGCGCTGCAGACTTTACGTGGTTACTCCGTAATGGCGAAGCCACAATTAACTTTCTCTCTCTCTCGCTCTCTCTGGGGATGGGATGCCACACACACACACACACACACACACACACAGCGCGCGCGCCTTGCTCAACGTTGTTCCAGCTTCAAGGTACGGCAGACACGATGTTGATCGGAACTTTCAAGATTTTGCTTTCGTACTTTACATGTTATTTACAGCATAACCTACTTCATCGTTTGACATTTCAACTGCCAACAAATAGGATTTGTGCGCTGATATGACATCTGTGGTCGTGATAAGGCTTTATTCACTGAGTGATTAAAGTTTTTATGGCATACGTCAACACACGGCCCATGAGAGCCGCCGTATGATGGAGTAGTCTGGTTTAACTTAGATTCGGCACACGACCACTTTTTTTTTTTTCATTTTGGCGACACAAAGTTCAGTGCATACGTATTCCTTTTACGACGCTGAACCGACAACATCGCGGCCCGGCCATGCAGATGCATATAGCTTCCCTGCGGTTAATACAAAAGGGAAGGAGAACGACAGCTTACAAGAGGGACCTATATGCCGACGATTTTCCCACCGTGGCAGACAAGCTTTCTGTATGTGAGTGCAGTAGTACGCGTGAATTAGCTCATCGTTATAACTCCCAAGCCTACCTACAGGACATGATCAGCTGATTCATTGGGGTTAAAGTCCCGAAGCAACGTTGGGGCTATGGGAGACGAGTGATGGGCTCCAGACTAATTTTGTTCCCCCGGGGTTCTTTGAAGTGCACGTAAATTCAAGCACACGAGCTGCCACCGAAATGCGGCCATCGAGGCGGCCATGCAAGAGCCTGTCCCTTGCGTTACTAGAAGCGTTATGCTTCCAAACATCACGGTTTACATACGCCCCCGTTTGGATAGTCATCTATGAACGGTTCACGGTCAACTACGACCGGTTAGACCAACACGTGCTGCTTTCACGGCGACGTCGCGAGCTCCGGAGGTTCGCCCAGCGCGTCCACCGTGACCAGAGAATCCTCTCGCGTATCTCCGCCCACGATAAGTTTAAAGCCTTGCGATAACTTAAGCTAAGGTCCTCCTCGAGTGGGCTACAGCCTCGATATCTACCCGCCAGAGCCCAGGTGGAGAAGACGCTGTCCACTCGACGGAGCACTTGGGGCAGCTTCATCCGTCGACGCCATGCGCGACGCTCGGCTTATCGCACAGTTCCACAAATAGGCTCACGTGCGCACAACAGTGTACACACAACTAGGGGACACAACGCGAAAAGAGATCCAATCAGTGAAACCAACTGGCGCATCGCTCCACTGGAAATACAAACCTTACAACTAATTTCAAAGATAATAACAATAAGAAAAAACAACAACAAAGAAATAACATAGCAGAAAAAAAGAAAGGCCGCGACAACCACCGCGCTCAGTGACAGTGGAGCAGCACAGTGATTGACACCTGTCCCGTGGCTCCAACGCAACGGCACGGGAACAGGCAACGTATACCGTGTTAGGTCGTTAGCCTTCCTTAATCTTGACATAGAGCTATAGCAACCGTGCACGACAACAAAACGATAGGTTCATCAGCCACGCACGAACGATGTGCATCTTGTTTGCGCACATGAACTTCACAAGTGATCGTGTCACACACGGCGTATGACCACGACGGCGCGCACGCACGCACGCACGCACGCACGCACGCACACACACACACACACACACACACACACACACACACACACACACACACACACACACACACACACACACACACACACACACACACACACACACACACACACACACACACACACACACACACACACACACACACACAAATGCGAAGAACGACTGGCCCAGCGCCGTGAACTCGGAAGTTGCCGCTCCCGTGCAGAAGGTTATCACACTCTGCGCCGAGGGGTGTGCCAGACTTCCCCCTCGCACCCACGGACACGCACTTCCTCCGCGGGGCCCTCGTTCCTAGAGATCACGTCGCGCTCCTTATCTCGCCAGGACCGCAGGCCGCGCTGCGGAGCAAGCAACAGGGCTGCCGAGAGCCGCGCAGTGTCGTATGCTGGTGCAGCCGGCCGGCGGCGCGCACCACTCCTGGGGCGGTGGTCGCGCGGCCGCTACGCTCGCGGCATTCCACGGCCGAATCGCCGATGCGCAAACTGACTGGCTACGGCCCCACAGGTGCATACGACAACACTTCCAAGCATCATTGACTAAGCTTGCAAGCAACCTCGGTTCAGCCGCGCATTATAGCGTCGATTTTTCTTTTTTCCACACGCCAGAGGCACTAAATGAACTCATCATTTACAGAACGGCTATGCGCTGCTTACGGTCTACGGCGAGAACTCGAGCCCAACGCAGGAACGAAAACCGGATCACTCGTTTTATACGACCCAAACAAGACGGCTATTGGAGTGATGAAGCGGAAGGCGTCTGGTCCATTTGGCGATTGTTACTTCCACCGGATCATCAGTGGGTCGGCGCCCTTCCGTCTCGCATCCACCGAAACAAGGTCGCTGCAGCAGAGATTCGAGCCATATATTTTACGCTCGACAGCCGCAAAACGCCGGGGCATCATCGTGTTAACCATCGTGGAAGGCAAAATGTGAACGCGAAACGTGCCTTCTTCAAAGCTGACACACGCGCTCAGCACACACCCTGCCCAAGCGCCGCTCCCTGGCCTACTACCCGCCCCTGCAATAAAATGCAAACAAGTATCCCCGAGGTAAAAGCAAAATGCGACTGCCATAACGTTGCCGAACAGGAAGACCGCGCAGGTACGTCAAACAATCGCCAACACTGTCCAGCATTTTTAACGGCAGCGCTTTTCCGCGCTGGAAATGTAAAGTGAGTTTGCTTCATACCCGGCCGCCTTCACAAAGCTGCAGCACATGCTACTCTGGATACGCAAAAGGGCCCCTTACTTGAAGAACAGTCGCAGTTATGTGTTGTACGTCACCCCCCTCCCCCCCCTTTGTGCTTGAATAGTCTGATCTCGCCCTTTGTCAGTGGTCGATTTGGGCAACTTAACTGTCAAATTTCCAAGCATTCGCTCTCTTAAAATCAATTCCACCGTTCTAGAAGTGTAAGATATCGCGAGGTTGTGAGAAAAGACTGTAGCTTCCATGTCAAAACCTGGTAAACAGTTCTACCTCTTGGTCTCTCGAGCAGGCCGACTAGCGCGACGCAGAAATCCCGAGCGAAACTGAGACAGTGGATTCTGCCCTGCTGCAACCGCGTCGCAATTGAGCGTCTTAATCTGGTAAACAATATACTTAAACTCGCACCCACTGGCTTGTATGAAACCCCTTGCCGATCCTCAAAATCACCAACCAACCACCTCTGAATTATTTTTAACCCTATGCATTAATATGTCCGGCGTCCTCAGAGAGCGGACACTGCAAAACCAATCTGACACAAGGACTGAGCTCGGGAGTCGGCCATTCTTCGCGTTAAGACAATAACTGGGCCTGCGCCCATATGACCTAAAATTCATACCAATTTCCTCCTCGCCCCTCATTTCTCTTGGGGTTAAGTAACGCGACAACGCTTCTTCGCCCATGGCCTCGTTAGAGAAGTCAACGAGCGGTCGCGCGTATATAGGATCTCGTGTACGATCTACCCGTGGTTCGCTCTACGTTAGGCCAGAGAAAGATGCGTTATTCGCGTGTTTTCGCCTCATTCTCTACACGTACGCGGAGGCTAGTTACGCGAAGAGGCTTGTCGCAAACCGGTCTCAACTAGCAGCCGCGCACTGACCCCAGGGAGCTGGCACATAACAGATTCATGGTTTGTGCCAGCTCCCAACTGCCCGCAGCGACGACCAAAGCTAGGTGCGCGCGAAATGGAGCGCTGTCGTATATATGAAAGTTTTGAAATGCCGCATCTGCTTTAGTCGGCATAAGAAACGAAGTTCAACCTCGAAAAAGGTGTAGGCAGTGGTTCACACGTAGTAAGAGGACCTTTTATTTGTCCCTCTCACTCCCCCTTCACGTTCTTCGTCAAGACTCTCGATATGAACGGACAAGCAAGCTCATTCAGCTTTTAAAACGATCAATACCTAAGTTCTCAAGCTTTGGTATGATTGCCAGGACGTTGTCTGTCCCGCGGCGATAATGGTTCGAAAAAAAAAAAAAAGTAATTTTATGCGCCAATCTCATGATCAGAGGGCGTCAGTACAAGACGGCATGAAGCCACAAGGAAACAACGGCTACCCGGTCTTGACCGGTCAACAAAGATTTTTGAAGTGCCGCCAACAATCTTCACGCTAAACGGTATTGCTTACGCCAGAAGTGTAATAAATAGCCGCAAAACTGGCAACACATTGCGGACTGTCAGCCACTATAAACGTCGGTGCTTGAAACGATATCGAACCTTCATGGAAGTATTCGCAAGCACAACCACCTATCGAAAGCGACCGTGGCATTAGGAAAGCGCTTCTCTTTGGTGGGCGAAGCCTCACGCTGTATCGAGAACGCGCCGAAACAACGCCAGTCGGATCGTGCACCGTTTACAGTAATTATTCGGCAGAAAGCGACTATACCGAAGCAGTCTGAACAAAGATGGATGGTGAAGCTGACTATGCGAGGTCGCGACACCAGCGTTTCTGGCCGAAGCTTAAAACACGCAGAGGGCATTCTAGCGTAGCGTTACCTTTCTACCGTTACCGCTTTTTTACCCGATTATTGCACATGCGCAGCCGTTATCGGTAACGGTATAAAGACAACGCTACGCTTAAAAAATCTATTATCGCGTAGATCGCCTCCACAGGGTCGGCGTCAAAGGTCCGCCCTTAAACCTGCGCGCACTTGCAAACTACAACCGTCTAAGTACTTCGATTGCATCGCTTGACTGCCTCCAGCTTCCAGTGTGTTGCCTAAAGCGTGACGTTAGGGCCAATTTGCACAAACACATAATCGGCAAAACTTAATTGTCGGACACATGCATGGACGCGTTTGCTTAGCGCCGCAGAGCACAAGGCGATCACACATGATGGCGCACCAAGAGTTGCCGCCTCTGAGCTACATAGTGGAGTTTTTCAGACAGTCAAAATTTAACGTCCTAAATGGAACTCATGGGCTATGAGAAACGCCGTATCGAAAGGCTCCGGATTAGTTTCGACTATCTGGGGGCTCATTAACGCGTACCCAAAGCCCGTCTGAAATTTTTTTTTTCTTTTTTTTTTTTTCGCATTCCGCTCCCATCGGAATGCGGCCGCCGCGGGCAGAAATGGAACACGCGGCCTCGTCCTCAGCAGCAGGACGTCATAGCCACGGAGCCACCCGCGGCGGGTGGTTCATTTGTCTTTGCATTGCGTACGAGGCAAGGTAAAACACCGATAATAGGGAGGACACAGGACAACACAAGACGCCTCGTGTCGTACTCCTAGGTGTCCTTCTTATGTCAGTGCTTTACCCCGCGCTGTACGCAATGCGAAGATCGCGTACCAACAAGCCCCACATTTCCACCATATCGAACTTGAGCCGCTTCTTCCGAATAACAGTAGAACGCTACACGAACATCACACGAGGGAAGGTTTCCATATCATATGGCAACGTCCATCGAGGGAAACTGACATTCTTCCGTCAAACACCGATAGGACGGAAAGAGCGTCAGAAACCGGCAGAAATGTATGCAACAAAAAAGAAAGAAAAAAGGGAAGTTAACGAGTCCAAATGTAGGCAAAGGAAAAAAAAAAAGAAAAAAGAACGAGCTTCGCCGGGCTGGGAGAATGCGCTCGCTTTCAGCGCGGCCCACAAAAACAGCAGAGACGGTACACAGGGCCGCAAAGAGACGAGTTTCCTTTCACACTACCGCCTCAGCCGCCACGAGGGAGATGAAGACGACGACGACGACGCTCGTTTCCGTCTCGGTCGTCGCTCGCGCACAGGTCGGGAAATATCTGCCACGCACAGGTGCTCTCAGCCGTTCTCAAGACAATTGCGTGCAGCGGCTGCCACGAACGCGATGCTGCTGCATACGGAGAACGGTCGCTCCAGATCGGTACTTAAGTACAATCGTTGGGAAGAAGCCTGTGCTTCTTCATAACATGTGCCACGCAAAAAAAAAAAAAAAAAAAAAAAATTTTCTTCCTCAACACATCTTACAGACAAGAAGCCTCAACTCCGAAACGCACGCGGTGCGCGCTCGACCAATGCAGTATACATGTCACCATTCCACGCTGCACGAGTCCTCCGGAAAATAACTCACTCGTAAACCGTGCCGAGGTGACAAAACTTTCGCTCTCGACAGTACACCCGTCGTCAGAAACCCTCCATGCATTGGACGGTTCGAGCGAGAAAAGCCCATGGTCACATTGCTTGAATTGCGAACGATGCCGAGTTTACCCTTAGAGGTAATATTTCCAGAAGGAGATCAGACTGACGTACGGAAAAAATTCGGTATGTCAGTCTGCACTCGAAAAAAAAAAAAAAAAAACGGTCAGACGCTCTCTCTCTCTCTCTCTCTCGAGAAAAAAAACAACAACAAAAAAATAAAATAAGATGCATTGTGGCTGACCAGGTGGTTAGAGAAATTGTGGAAAGCGAGATAATATCCAACAGGGTACAGCTTCGACAAGCATTGATTAGCAAACGGCTCATTCAGCAGGATAGGACTGAAATGCAAACGAAAACGTTCTGAATGGCAGTGAACGAGAACATTTTAAAATCCTATGAAAATAGAGGTCACAGCAAGGTAACGACGACTTTCTCAAACGGTCATCACAATATGTTAATAATAATAATAATAATAATAATAATAATAATAATAATAATAATAATTCGGCAGACACACTTAAGACTGCCTACGTGTGCGAATGCGAAAGCATTATAGACTCTTAAATCAGTTATGTTTGTTTATTTTTACCCGCCGTGGTTGCTCAGTGGCTATGGTGTTGGGCTGCTGAGCACGAGGTCGCGGGATCGAATCCCGGCCACGGCGGCCGCATTTCGATGGGGGCGAAATGCGAAAACGCCCATGGTACTTAGATTTAGGTGCGCGTTAAAGAACCCCAGGTGGTCGAAATTTCCGGAGTCCTCCACTACGGCGTGCCTCAGAAAGTGGTTTTGTCACGTAAAACCCCATAATTTTTTTTTTTCCGCCCGTTCCTCGTCCACGCAAGCTCTCGCCTGCCTTCTAAGAGCGCCTCGGTAAGACCAAATCAACAGAGCCAAGCGCCTCAACGCGTTCGTTTGCCGGCGACGGGTTCATAACTTGAAGGACCGCTCAGTGGCGCTCAATTGGACATTAATGATTTCTATTGCATGTACTTGTTTTATCCACTCATAACGTGTCGCCACCTCCTCCTCCGCATTGGTTACGCCGTCACGTGCGCAATGACGCACGTACTATTATATAGGCCACACCTTTCGAAGTGACGTGTGCAATGATGCAGGCACTCGGCACACCTTTAGGGAACCAGAACCGCGGAGCCGCCGTGGAGTCGGGTAAGCATGCTCGCCTCGCACCCCGGAGGTCCGGGCTCGATTCCCAGCCTAGACCGATATTTATCAAGTTTTCCATTCAAAGCCATTGATTTACTTTGTTTACAGGAACCTCCCTGAGAAATGTGACGTCAATCCGAGCATTTTTGACGTGTTTTCATTCTTCGCGCCGTCGGCCATGTTTTGTACCATCGCTCGGTGGCGACTCCGACGACGCCGTATTTTGGCGTAATGA
The DNA here is from genome assembly GCF_023375885.2 of Dermacentor andersoni. Classification (NCBI taxonomy): domain Eukaryota; kingdom Metazoa; phylum Arthropoda; class Arachnida; order Ixodida; family Ixodidae; genus Dermacentor; species Dermacentor andersoni. The sequence continues at coordinate 317,042,884 of NC_092814.1, read as the reverse complement.
GTCATACAACGCTTTCGCTTTGGTAATAATGAACCCAAAGCAATATGTCACTACGAAATCACGCTTCCTTTCTCGGCTAGCATAATCAAAACACTGCGATCGAAGCATAGGAGAGGCCTGCAAAACGGTATGAGATTACGCAAAGCATTGCGAGACGAGTTGGCATAGCGTACACGCGCGGACAGCCACGTTCTTTCGCGCGCTGTTTTCCGGCTGCACTACACACAACGGCGGGAAAACGGGCAGCGTGCGAGCCCCTCCGGGTGCTGCAAAGGGGTTTAGGGAAGGCGTTTCAGCTTTTTCCAGCGAGCACCGTGTTCAGGACAGTGATGCAGAACGCCCGGAGCGTCACTGCGGAAGGGCCTTGGCGCGAACACGGAAGCAGTGCGCGGAGAGCGTGAAGGCGACGTTGCAATTGATTGATTGATTGAACTTAACGTGCCAGAGCAACTACGGGGCTACGAGACGCCACAATGGCGCAATCTGGATCAATCGTTGACCACGTGGGTCCTCTGACGTGCACCCAAAGCACGACACACGAGCGCTTTTCTTATTTTGCTTTCCGCCTCCGTCGAAATGCGGCCCGCGCGGCCGGGAGTAGAACCTGCGTCCTTGCGCTCAACAACAGAACGCCACAGCGATTGGGCCCCCGGAGCTGGTCGCAAATGCGCTCGTGTTCAGCCTGCATCGATGCAAGAACATATCGGCATCGTCTCCTCCGTGGTATGTGTTCAATATTAGAGAGTTTTAGAATAGGGGCCCCAAACGTTTGGGGCCCCAAAGAAATAGCGTCGAAGCCACTGCGCATGCGCAAGACGCGAACTGCGTTTGGGTTTTGCGTCGGGCACGCTATTTCACCGATTTAGCGGGAGCCCCAAAAACTGGCCCAAAAGATTTGCGTAAAAAAACATGGCGGCACCCATCCAGGTGACGGCTCTCACCTAGCACCAAGCTGGGCTTGATTCGTGGTAACGCGTGAAGTTCGCAAGCTAGAAGTGACTGCGGTTATCCCTTTTTCTTACCTAGCGTGTGTTATGAAGGCTGATTCATTAGACGCCGCTGATTGCGAATTCTATTGTCGATTTCATGGCTCGTAAGCCGTGCTTTGCTTGGCTGGTGAATAAGGCACGTAAAGTTGGTTACTCAAAACTAAGCGCAACTAATTGTTTGCTGCTAATAGAATAACCTCTTAGTTGTAATTAAACGCGAAAACATGAAAGTCACAATTATGATTCTTATCATAAAACGGCATATTTTATTTTAATTATTTCTAATAGCTTTTCTTCGACGCCATAGTGGCGCTATCAGCGCAAGACGCAATCCGCAAACGCTAAGCCCTATTCTAAAACTCTTCACTGCTGCGTGCCCCAACGCTAAAACACCCGCAAAGCTCTTTGAGGCCCCTATTCTAAAACTCGATATTGTATTCATGACTGACGTGTACCTGCAGAATGCTTTCTTCTAGCATAAAGAAAGAATTTACCGCAAAGTGCATCCGGCTGACGATAGCATCGTTACAGCCGGTTGACTTTCTCCCCCCTCGCCCCACAGAGTTAATGCGAAATTCAATAACCCTAAAGGGCTGAAAGCAGTACAGCGGCATATCGGTACAGTATGTGGTATCGTTTTAAGCAGATGCGGCCGCGCGCGCGGCTACTGGCTCCGACGTCGTTTCATCGCGACTTTACAATAAAGCATGAATGGGCCCTTTAAAGCGTAGTTTACTTTGACTCTTCCTTCCACTTTGCGAGTGGTGGCTGCCGTCTTAAGGGTACGATGGGCCGGTCCCGCAGGTAGTGAAAAATAAAGAAAAACCAAGGCAGTCCGGAGCGGCGGTTGTTGCAAGCAAGCCTAACCCGACACGTTCATACAATCCTAGTACTAGCGTGGTTATACGCAGTACCCGCATCAAGCCGAAGCTTTCTTTGCCTCTTATCCCCATTTTATGGGTGCTGCTTTGCCGATGCAAGCGACGGTTAACGCGCAACGAGCGCTCGCGAAGGGAAAGCGAAGTACTTCGACGTGTATTGAAGCGTAGCTTTCTTTGCCGCTTCATTCGACCACGCTTTAGACTTTCCACGCTACAGTAAAACCCCTTCCGAAGACGAGCGGTAGTTTCGGTTTCAAACAAATAAAAAAGAAAAGTTTTTTTTTCCAGGTTTCTCAATGACGACAGGTACGCACGAGTCTTGTACAACATTTATCAGCAGGCACTCGTTTTGCGCGAGTACAAAAGTGTGGCAGGGGAACCAAGCTTCCTGCACAAGCCTGAGTGTCGTATCAATGTCGCTCGGTTCACCCCTCATGATGGTCATTATAGCCATTGTGCTGCCGCTGAAATACTTGTAGTGATGGACTTGAGTTCGTGTTAGTTCGGCTACACATTTTGCTCATAATTTGCTTCGTCCACGTATATTGCCAAGACTGCAAGAGGTAAGAAAACCCGATCAATCTGACTTTTCAGAGCATATGACGGCGAAATCGCGCGCAAGCGGAATTATTAGCCCACTTTTCATGTGCCGCTGCTACTGTGACATGGACGCAGATATAAGTAACCCATTCGGGCCAAATTTTGCACCACCGACGGCTGTAGGAGAACTCAGTAGAAAGACCGGTTGAGCAAACCTTAGCGATATTTACTGGTTACCACGCAGCTGCTTTGTTCAGAGGCTAAAAAACGGCTAGAGAATTTATCGCTAGTTTGGATATTCTGGCACATCAGCTCGCTTAATCACAAATTATAATTTTGAATAAAAGTTTATTGTGCATTTTGAAATTTCGACCTTGCTTCGAGTCATCTCACAGTACAAAATGAGTGAGTAAAAATCAAAACGTTCAACTCTGACTTGTGTGCACGCCTGGCCGACTTAGAAATCAGTCCTCTTGAATTGCTCCTAAAAAATGCGAGATCCTACACGCATGAAGGAGCTACGAAGTGTTTTTCCTAGTAACATGAGTGCACTTCCCGTGTGTTACTACAATGGAAATAAACTAAGTCCACTAGCACGCAAAAACTGTAAGCAGCGGCCGCGCTGAATTAACGCATGTGCTTATTTACTTAGTTCTCGTCGTAGTAATATATATATATATATATATATATATATATATATATAGCAGGACACAGCGTGTTTGTTCGCGAGTTCATGATGGACGTGCTAGCCGCGCCGGTCATGAACGCACGATGAAATTACGCTAGAAAGTCGTGGAAAAAGGATTGCTTGCGAGCAGACCTCTCTCTCACACATATTGGACTCGTAATTAGTGACGTCATGAATGTGTCGTTTTGTTTTGCTTGCGATTTGTTTCGAGCAGGATGCCCGGCAACCACCAGTGGCGGAAGCGGCGCTGGCGCGCCGCGTTGGCATGTGACCGCGGGCACTTTTAACGTCCCAATGGAGGTGTAGGGAGTTTCCGCCCCATGCAACAACGTTCTGGCGCCCGTCCAGTCCTCTTCCACGCGTCTCTCTATCGCGCGAATAACTGCTCGCCCAGTAACCAAGTTTTATTAGGCTACGCGAGCCAATCGCGAAGCGAACAGCCTCGATAATTCGGCGGCCGATTCACAGCGTTGGCGTCAAGTATACTGGAATACCGACAGCGCATCGCGGGAGTGCGTTCATGCCGCGACCGCTGTTGAACGCCAGCACGTAAACCGCGGTACCAACGGGATCACCGCCGACGGAGGGACAGCGCCGTGATTCACGACCCGCACTATTTGTTTGCGATACGGCAGCCTTTGCAGCCTGGCAACAGTAAAGGAAATGGCGACACGCGAGAGGAAGGAGAGCTCGTTATCACGGAGGCGCAACGCCGTTTCCACGCGTGAACGTGCGTCACCGACCGTTACGACAGTCGAGAGGCTACGATAACGAGTGCAAAGCCGCTTCAAGCCACCACGACAACGCCGCACTTGCGTCCCAACCGTTCGTCACCTGGCCAAAGTAAACCACGAAGCGCGCCCAAAAACAAGTGAAAAAAAAATAATTTATACTTGCCCAACTACGGCACGATTATGAGGCGCGCCGTAGTGGAGGTCTCCAGATTAATTTCGACCACCTGAGGTTCTTTAACATGCACCCAATGCACGGTACGCGGGCGTTTGCGCATTTCTCTCTCCTCGAAGTGACGCCCGGAGTCGAACCCGCGCCCTCGCGCTCAGGATAGAACGTCATAGCAGCTGCGCCACCGCGCCGGGTAAACGCCAAGAAGAGGCCGAGTGTGGGCGCCACAGCGTCCGATGCTGAACATGAGTCGCAGCACTCTCCAATGCACGCGTGGATAGCCAGCAAAAAAAGAAAAAAAAGAAGTAGAAGAAAGTTTTTCTGACCATCTGTTGTTCGAGTTACATTTTGCAGTACAAACAGTGACTGATACAACATATTTTTTTTAGTAATCGACGACATTTTACACAGGGACGAGGTCCTGCCCATTCGCATGCTTTCCTTTTTCTACAACAACACAACGGGTATAGGCGCTTGCGGATGCCCATTTCCGTGGGCAACGCCGTAGTAACGCGATCCCTCTAGCACCCATCCCGCGGGCTTTGGGGGGTTCGAGAGGGAAAGATCACAGTGGCTGTGGACAAGGCGCGCCCTGCCCGCTCCATGCCGTGCCCTGCGGCGCATTCAAATAGGATCACCCAGTGACTCACAGCCGGCGGCAGGCACGCACAGGCACGCCCACTTCCGCAAGCGTGGAGTTCCGCGTGGCTCGGACAGAGCTGCCGTCGGGAACTGCCGCAATTACTGCGCCGGCCGGCAGGAATTTGAGTGATTATTACGCGGTTCATCGCACGCTCGGTGCGAGTAAATGGTATGCGGCATAGCAGAGACAGAACGACAAGGTGGCGACTCTACGACAAGTACTTAATAGGGACGCGGTAAACCGAGTGACAGAACCCCAACACCAGCACGCATTCACTCACGCACGTCGTATATGCGTTTGAAAACGACGTGGGAATTACCCGTTTGTCGCTAGAGGCTTTTTTTTTTTTTTTTTGGTTTACGAGTTTGTCCTCTGCTCGCTCGACGTGTTTCGCATCCGCATCTCGTTTTACCTGAATTCTGTCTTTCTCTTGCGCAGTGCGTTCGAATTTTTTTCTCAGTATTCTTCTGTCGTCGAAAAAGCACACAGGCCGCCGAAGCGATATTTATTATGAGGCAAGCCGTAGCGGGAGACTCCGGATTAATTTGGACCACCTGGAATTATCTACACGCAACCAACAATGCCCGCTGCACGAGCGTTCTTGCATACCGCCCATGTCGGAATGCGGTCACGTGCACCGCGGCCGGGATCGGCTTGGCGACGTCGTGCCCAGCAGGGACACGACACAGCCACGTATAGCTACCGCGATGCGCCGGAAGTCGACACTGTATACGGGAGTCTTCTTTGGCATTATAACACGCCTACAACGTCATTAAAGGCGACGACGCATGCCATTGACTGGCGAGTGGCAGCATAGAATCAGCGAGCAGGGCACGAGCATTACCGGCGAAACGTGCTGCGACGCCCTGCACAGGTGCGCAAACCAGGGCGCAAGGGGTGCGGGCGTCGTCGGGTGAAGAAAGCCCGCATCATGACGGGCGATCAAAGGCAGCGTTAAAGTTTCGGACTCGAGTACTTTCAGCTTTAGGCTGAATTCATTCTTTTTTTTCAACCTATTTTGCATTTTGCGAATGCAAAAGAACAATATGGAAAAGCTGTGATTCTATGAGCTCTGTGTATAGGGTGTTTTACTTCTTCTTTAGCTGCCCCAAATTTTTAAGAATTGCCAGTGGCAAATAGCACAATTATAACCCACGCGGCCATTACTTCTATGAAATCTAAATCCTTAATCGAATAACTACCATAATTACGGTAATTAACTTTCTTAAAGCCCACATTTCAATCTACTAATTCTAGCCGGTGAGTTCGCCAGGCATTATCGACCTGGAACGAATTATGAAGATGGCACTGGTTCCGAGATATGCGCCGTCAAACTCGTGGTAAGAATGCACTTTTGTTGCACTTACTGTTTTAAGAAAACGGCTGCTTTACACATGAAAGCACAAAAGTAAGTGGAACGCCAATGCATTTCGTCGGACACTTCGAAAATTAATACCACGAAACTGGTGGTGTCCTGTGAATTCGTTCCAAGTGGATAAGCCTTCCGAAACTCACCGGTTACAATTCGTAGACGGAAATATGCGCCGTAAAAGAAGTAATTGAAAACTTGATTAGCGCAATTATGTTAATTATTCAATTTGTTTTGATTAGTTGTAGATGAAATGGTCCCCTGATCGAGGGTTAGAAATGTGCGAACTGCCAGAGTAATTTTTAAAAAAGTTGGTGCAGCTAAAAAAAAAAAAAACACTCCGTACACTGATCCCACCCGCACAGACGCATAATTTAGTCAACCTTATAAAACAGCGCAAGTACAGATTCCACACGGAAAATTAAAAGAATTCACTGATGAATTTTGAGAAAGGTACACATCATCCGAGAAAAAAGAAAAAGGTCGATTTGATTGGCGCACGGAAGAACCGAATAAGCCCAAATTTCGCACGCGCCGCTATGCCGATAAAGCTTCTATCAGCCGACGCAACGCCATAGGTCATTGCGCGCGACAGACTGAGCACGTGCTGCTTACGATGCTCGTGGAAATCTCCCGCGACGGCATCGCGAGATATCCCGGGGCACGATTCCCCCGATAACGGTCGATGAATAACGACCGCGCCCCGTCATACCCGATCGGTCGCCCGCGAGACGTAGCATCGGCGAGACGTTGGCAAGGGCCAATAAGTGCTCCCGGCATCCGCCGCTGCAGCAAATGGAACGCGGGGACTTCCGCCGGCGCCAGCGCACGCGATTGCCGCAAGCGCTGTACCGAGGGTAGACAACACTAGCTGCGACATGCCCTACTGTTTTCTGAATATGCGCAGGTCGGCTCGGGAGCCAATGTATAGCACAAAATGTTACAACACCGAACACTCGACGGCTTCAGGATGGTGACGGTAGTCGCACGTTAATCTGCCCTGACAAGGAGACACAGCGAGCGCAAAATGTTGATTACACCGTTTCTACAGAGACGCGCGGTGCTCGCTAAAAAAAAAGTCATAATAAAAAATAAAAGAAAGTGTTCTGAGGTCATCAAGATTGAGCGAAAGATGCACGGTAGAAAAATTTGCGTGCTAAGGTCACACCTACGGCACTCGGTTTAACGTAAGGAACAGCATTGTTCACAAAATGATTTCACTGGAAGCGGCAACAAAGAAAGGGTAACCGACCGCCCGGGACCAACGCAGGCACCGCGAAAAAGTTGCGCACCTTCCACCACCGGCGCGAGTTCTGAAACGAGACCGGCGGGCGGGCGGGCGGGCGGGCGTGCGTGCGTGCGCACGCACACACACACACACACACACACACACACACACATTTCGGGCTCTGCAACACGGTCGCCAGCGCGGGCTATAGGCGCCGAACCCCCCCCCTGAAAGGAGGGACACGTGAAGGAAGGCGGTCGCTTATGGCCGAGCCTGATCTGGCACGCCACTCAAAAAAGGACCCGCTCTCTTTGGCCGCGGTCGGTCCGAAGAATCAATCGATCCGGATGCGCGCCGCGGAGTGACAGCGAGGCCGATATCCAGTGTAGCACAAGGTGGGACGCGAAACGGGACGACACACACACATACACAAGAAAAAAGAAAAGACCGCCACACGACGCTTGGAGAACAAACTGACGACAAACACCGATAGTCGCGACTCCGTGGTGCCCAGACGAGAATACGTGCACGACCTGCGGCACGAAGACCGACAAATCGGTGTGTTTAATGCGGGTTCGAGCGACACAAATCTGGGTGCTCGAACCCGCGTCCGGAAGGACGAAGTCAGCCTTTCCTGAAGCAGCACGAATGCTGTCGTTGCGCTTTCTTTTCTTCCTTTCCCTTCATTTTTTTTTTTTTTTTTTTGCGCGTCCCGCACACAACACCCGCATGCGAATTATTTCTGGCAAGTAACTCGCAGCGGGCGCCACATCTCGTAATGGCTGTCGTCATCGAGACTCGGAACACAGCGGCACCCGCCGCGGTGGCTCAGAGGCTATACGGCATGCTGCTGCTGAGCACGAGATCGAGGGTTCGATTTCCGGCCACGGTGGTCGCATTTAGATAAAGGCGAAATTGAAAAAAAAAAAAAAAAAAACGCTCGTGTATTCTTAGATTTAAGTACACCTGCAGAAGACCTCTACTACGACATCCCCCATAGCCTCAAGAGTTGCTTTGGGACGATAAACCCCACGCATCAATCCGCCCGGATCAATGGTCCATTCGATTGGGCTGCACTTGGCCGAGCTAGTTCAGCGCCAGTTCTTGCTCGTGCAGAACCGACACGGCACGAGCCGTGCACAAACTTTCTGAGGAGCGCAGGAAATGCTGCGAACTCGTCCTGCACGGAGCCTGCAACGTGTGAAACGAATGGCGACGTCCAGATGCCGCCACGTCAAACTGGTGAAACGAACTGCCAAGTGAAGCACCTCCTGAACTAGTTAGCAAGTGCAGGCGAATAGAAATGGAGCTAAGGGGGTATGCTGTCTCGTATTGAGCCGGCTGTCACTGCGCATGCAAACACGGTCAGGTGCCAACCAACGACGAAGCAGGACGCTCTGTCTCGAGGCCGGCATTAGCACCAGCCCGTCGGGTGCAAATACTCTTGTCAAAACGGAGCTACAAAAGGAAGCTGGAATCTCTGGAATCGCCCGCGCAACAGGAATTCCCCAGCAAACCTTTCCGATTAGAAGGAGAGCAGGAAAGCGAAGTAAAAAAAAAATACGCGGTTGCGTCGGGACTCTCTCGCAGAAGCCAAAACTCTGCGCCACCGGCTCTTGGCATTGCTCGTCACTACGACAACGAACAGACATGTGTGCGTACACTCGCTCTCGCTCGTTCGCGCGCGCCTGCACAACGAATAAGGAAAACACGTGAACAAGGATCGCTTAAATGAGCTTTCAGATTTACGAACTATTACACAACTACAACGTCCTGGACACTTGTGGAATGTCAACGTACTCCGTGCCGCCCTGCAGAACGAACATCTCGAAGCCGTGGTGCACGCTAACTGACCGTCTTCAAATTGAGCGATTGCAACATGCGCCTCAAAGTTGCAATTAACAAGTTAATTAGCCAGTTAGTGTTCATCAAGCTAATAAGTGGGCGCAATAAGCGCTCCCAAACGCCTGCCGCTGCGAAAAAGAAAGTCATCTGTCCTGCTCTGAATATTTTCACCACGGCTCTAACAAAGTGCATATAATGAGATAAATTTTACAGTTCCGAGTTATCCACTCAAATGTTCCATCCTATCAACTTGCGAGATTATTCTTTGCGCATTTCGTTATGCGGCCTTCTGTATTATACAGCGCTCGCGCCAGGAATAACGAACCAAATCGGTGCTAACAATGTTTGCACTGTACCATATCCCGTCTCAGACGAGAATCCCCATTTAGCTCTCTTATTATTCCGGAATATTCGGCTGCGGATACCGCCGCACCCGCAGCGCGGCATAACACCAAAATTAGAGTTAGCGTTTATCGATGCGGTAACATCATTCTGAAACAATTATGAAGCTAAACATTTCGACAGAATTGCCTGTCTGGTTGGGAAATCGATTAGGACTTTCAGACTGACTCCAACCAAGTAACTGAATTTTATTAGCCCGACGTTTCAGAGCCCATTCGGCTCCTTCTTCAGGGGTTGTTCTTGGTGGGGTGGTGGTGTGCAGCTTTTAAAGGGTCTTTTGTAAAGAAAGGAGGGGAGAGTACGGAAGGTGGGGAGACACTTCACAGACGGGAAAAGGGGGGAACAAAAGGGTGAGAGGGCTGCCGTGGTGTTGGGCGGCGGGATGACCGGTGCTGGGGGAGCTTGGCCCGCGAGAGTGCCGCCGATGGGAGGCGGGGGGGACGGGCAGTTGCAGCGGCGACATTTTCGTGTTGAACTCGAGCGGGAATCTGCCTGTCTGGGCGTCCTCTTCTTTTCATCATGTCGCCAAGGCCATGGATATACACCGTGGGTAGGTTGCGCTTCATGCGGTTTATGTTACCAAACCCCCCCCCCCCCCCCCCCCCCCCCGTATTCTGAATGTGCCATGACTCCAGTAGTATTTTTCGCGAGTTCGTCTCTGTTTGAAGGATTCGAGCGTCCTGGAAAGCAATTTTGTGGTCGGCGTCTTCAATGTGTTCGACGACGGCGCTGCGTATACGGTTGAATGTTCTGCCGTCGTTCTCGTGTTGTCTGATCCTTTCCTTTAGATTTTTGGTTACCCGATGTACGACGCCTTGAGCTTTTTCTTTTGGTAGACGATCTTTTGGTTTAGGGAGGAGGATATTCAAAGTGTTTATCAGCTTGTGCGCCACTTTGAGGCCTTCTCTCTTTTGTTTTTCCTTTTTTTTTTTCAAGATTCGGCTGAGCGCTTCTTCGCTGGTACATCTGACGTACGGGATGGACACTCGCTTCTGGGGTTGAAGAGAAGTTAACGGCTGAAGGTCCCGTAGTTTGTTTCTTATTTTTTGTTGTCGGGTTGTTTTTCTAATGAAGTCATATGTGTAGCCACACCTTTTAAGTTCGTTGAGAACCGCTCTCTTTTCTTTCTTTTGATCCGATTCCGATGAGGAATGAGTTTCGGCTCTTTTGAATAAAGAATTTACAACAGACGCCTTGTGGTTTGCCGGATGGTCCGATTGGAAATGAAGGTAGCGGCCCGTGTGGGTTGGTTTTTCGGCAGACTGACCCCTTCCCGTCTGTGAAGTGTCTGCCCAGCTTCCGTACTCTCACCTCCTTTCTTTACAAAAGACCCTTTAAAAGCCGCGCAACGCCACCCCGAAGAACAACCCCTGAAGAAGGGGCCGAATGGGCTCCGAAACGGGCTAATAAAATTCAGTTATTTGGTTGGAGTCAGTCTGAAAGTCCGAAACAATCATACACGGCGGAAAAAAAAGAAGGGAGAGATGCGGGAGAGAGAGAATGCTCGCGCACTAAAATGGATACAACATTTATTCCAAAACTATGGCCTAAGTGGGAAGAGGAGACGTGGGTATGATGCAAAAAAAAAAAAAAAACAGCATGTCGAACAAAGGTTAGAGTTAGCAACAACATATATTATCCGGTGGCAATTTCAATCAGTTTCAATCAAACAGTCGCACACGTTCCTCCGTGCGCAGGGACGTACAGCTTTCCCGCGTTCATTGTTCACTGCTACGGCATGCCCTATAGTGTACAGGTACTCTCTAGTCACGACGAATGACATTAGGGGACGGAAACGGCTTGCGTCCCGTTGGCGCCCCCTTATCTATAACTCTCGAGCGTTTCTCAGAAGTGTCCGACAACGTAACCAGACGACGCAGCTGAAGCTGCGATTCGGTTGAGGCTCATGAAAACTGATAATTACGGCATTACGCAGGAAGTAGCTGTAAACGTCAGGTTTATAACAAAGGTGTTCGCTTGAAAAGCAGACATTAGCAACAAAAGGCACCCACGCACGCAACAGAAGGGCTTAAGGATAAGAATTTCAAAAAGAAAAAGCGCGCGAAACGTCACATTGTGAGCAATGCTTGGCACGCAGAAGTATGAGTCAGTTTTGCCGCGACGCCTCGTGATGTGAAGCTCCGCTCAAACAGAAAAAAAAAAAAAGAATACCTGCCACTCAAGTATCTGCAGCTAGCCTTAGGCGATGGAAAAATAAAAGCCGCCCTCGAAACGAAGTCAATTAAATGGTGCTTCTCGCGTAGGCCGACATTCTTGTGAGCTTCCGGGCAGGCCGAGGCGGTCACAAACGTGATGGAACTTCCGAATATTCACCGCGACTTCCCCCTGGCATGTTTTGTTTTCTTGACGCACTCGAACATCAGTTACTCGCGCAACCGGGATGACAACGATACACTGCTGTTGACACGGGTGCAAAATGCGCATCATCCAACACGGCTCGGCCTCGCGAGCAATAACAAGGCAAAGCGCGGATAACATCAAGGCAGTTCCTTTCTCTACACGCAGCGACCTAGGCGTTTGCTTCGCAGGTTTAACCCCATTCCACCTAGACGACACGGGACACGTGCATTGAAATGAGCGCTGTACGCACGAAACGTGCGAGATGTGGTGGGTCAATAACTATCGATACATTTCCGTTCGAAAGCGAAAGCTCTTCATCTAGACTCATTAACCAAAGCCAAAGGTACATACACGGTTTATCGTGCCTGATTAACCGTTACCTGTTTATTTTTTTATGTTCTTCATTTCTCAACCTTCATGGCGACGGTACCTTCGTTTAACCCGTTTCTACGTACGCAATGTTTTTTGTCTCAGCGGTCATCGCTAACAGGAAGAAAGAAGCTAGTTAAAGCAACACCAACATAACAACAACCAAGCAAACGAACGACAAGCCAGGTTTAGCGGCATCAACTTTTGCACCAACAACTAAGCGCGTGTTTAACCGCACTGTTTGCATGAATGCCGACACCAAATAACACATCTTACTCGTTTCGATCGGAGGAGTAAGCTGTGTTATCTCTGAGCGACTCTCGAGCATGGGCACGGCGGTAATAGTAAATTTGCCAGGCAGTTCCTTCGCAGACCGTAAACAAGATTTTCACGAAAACACCAACAGACACATAACAGTGCACAGTACATGTAAAAAACGATCATGCTGGCTTGATCATAGCATTTCGGTCAGTAACGCATGACACTCCGCTTCTTGATACACCACTACGTTTTACCCGCTAATTCAAAACTCGTTAGGCACCCGATGGTTGGGCGAAATACATTTTCCTTCGTTGTTGAGGTCACTCAACGTTGAAGGCTGAGGCTGCTTAGACAACGCCGCAGGACAAGCGTGGGGCTCACTTGTGCGACAAGTGAGGCTGGGAATAAAGGATGAAGTGGTCGGTGAATGTCTTTAATGGTGCTTAGAGACCTTCGACATTCTATGCGCGCATAGGATGAAGAGCATGAAGTCCGATAGCAAAACAACGTGCGAAGCTCAGTTCTCGATGCATCGTCCAAAAGTTTCTACCGCAAGTTGCACCGTTTACACGCAACGCGTGCTCATCGGCAGAAGTGCAAGAACGGACACTCACCCAGAGCTCCAGACCCCAACTCATGTTTTCATTGACGAATATCCAGCGTGCAGTTGCAAACGATGTTTTCGACGAATAAACGCTGAGCAGTATCACAGCAGTTTGAGCCACACCTCTCGTATACGTTTCAGAGCTTCAGATGCACGTCTGTTCTTCCATTTCGACACAAACACCAGCCATCATTTTGTGACACACGCAGGAGCAGCTCTGAGCAAGATGGCCGCCTATCGCTGACTGGCCGCGGCCTCTGGCGGCCGTTGTAGACAATGCTACTTGACGTTTGAAACACGGACTCTTGTACAAACAGATTTGTCTATATAATGTTATTTTTTTTTAAGTTTGTGCAAAATAAGGTAACATAACTTTATTTATTTCAAGATACGTTGGTCATTCCCAAAACAACGTTATTCAAACTCAACTCTACCCCATGGTTACCCGACGTCCCCGTCCCGCGAAACTGCGATCATAGAACCTGCGAAGACAACTGCGTCGTCTGCTACGGAGGCCGCCATTGTCGGCTCATTGCGTTCGGAGAAGTACGCTGCGTTCGTGTCGCGCCGAGTCGCATGGCTACACTCACGAAGAAAAAAACAAGTGTTCTGCTGTACTTTATGTACTTTTTTTCAAAGTATACATAAAGGTACTGCACAAAGCTGTTGTGTTGTACACATAAGAGACATAAACGAAGCGCCTGATAACTCTACCGGCTTTTCGATAACAGCAGCCGTAAGCATGCAGGATATAATGGCATAGTAAGGAATTCTTTACGGGGGGCGGGGAGGGATGCAAGTCAATCTATATGGCAGGTATTTCTGGCACAAATAAGTTTCGACACATTTAACGCTCTTTTTCTGAGGGGACAGCCTACATTTCCGAGTCACGTACCCTGTTAATGAATTACGCGAACTTATTTGCAAACCTCGCATCAGTTTGTCTTGCTTCTTGCTTTTAAAGGGCACCAGGACTTTGCAAAATCGCTTTCTTCTAGAACGCTTCCAAGTTTATAGACGCATTTCTTTTATGTTTCTAGCGGTATTTTGTTGCAGTATTATTCTTGAAGTTAGGGGTATCTTTTATTAAAGACAGAAGCTGCTTCCGTAATTCTGTTGAATCTGTGTTCCTCATAATATAGGATTATATATTGCGCCTGTTATTTCGTATATATAGCATGTACGCAATAACACTTACAGACAATTCAAAGTTCTGCGCTGTCATTGAAAACTACAAAACCTGAAGGAAAAAGTTAGTTTATCTGCAGAGAACACACTCATACATAAGCAGGAACATTATATCTACATTGCATACTTCAGATGTTCGTCTTTCTGAGCATCTGACTGAGTTCGGTCGCTCAGTGTTTGGTACCGAATGAAATGAGCAGATAACATTAGATAAGTTGACTCTGTTAGCAACACAATAAATTGACCAAATCACATGATCCCTTATGCATGCATCGCAACAACAGTGAGCTAAAGGCAGATGACGCGCGCTGAAAAAGGGGGTGTATTGTGATTTTTACGAGCCATGGGAGCTTTCTTTTCGGGTCTGTAGGGACAAAAAAAAGAATCATCCAACCACTTCTATAATGCTTGTTGTGTTGGGAGACGCGGCGCCTAGGCATCCAGCAAAGGGAACGTTCCCCGCGCCCACCGGTTGCATCGCAGAGAATGGGAAAAATATTTAAAAGATGGCGGCGGTGCACCTCGCGAGACAAACCACTACAAAAGGTGGCACCACCCTACCTTAAGTGAGAATGCACACTACTCTCCTCGCTACTCTGCTCTAACGCGCGCGTCGAGGCGCCACAGCCGTTGTTGCCATTGTGATTCCAAATGAGGTAGTAATGTCATCAATGAAGGCGTTTTTAAAACCACTGATAGAGAAAAACGAGGTGATCCTGATTTCCGACGATGAGGACGAACAAGATAGCCGGGATACAAATGTTAGTCTTGTCTTACGCTTTGCGATGTGCTGTACTTCGGAAGTCGGGAAGTTGCGTATCGTGCTTCGGACTTCCCGGCGCCTGCGAGCAGCCAACAATTTGCCTTGTAAAGTTGTAAAGGGAGAGAGTTTATTTTTCTGAAGATAGGGACACCAAAAGCGTAGTTCTGTTTTGCTCGTGAAGTTGCGTAGAAGATCCCACGTGGCGATTGCAATGCTTAAAAAAGAAAAAAAAATCTTTACGTGTTCTCCATTAGGTGACTGGACGAGTCCTGAAGAAGCACCGGCAGACAAGTAACAGTGCGACAGATTGTGTAAGTGTGGATTCATTTGCGTACACGTGTCTACGTACTTGCAATAACCCCCATCTGTCTTCGAAGTGATTACACTGCTCACTTTAACGCAGTTTTTCGTTGCGCTAGAACGCATGCACGTCTCCGGTCAATGCTGTGCAAGATCGCATGTTTCGCTAATAAAACTGAATTGCACATCACAGAATCGTTTGTTGCCACCTGTGGAATGTCAAGAAGTTGCCCCAAGTCGAAGGATGTGTAGTTCCGCGGATAACCAAATGGGTGTGTAACCGGACGCACAGGCTTTCCGTACTGACAGTAGACTCCTGGCCTGATCACATAGCTCAGCGAGCGGAGGAATGGTATATTGTAGCAAACGTTGCGCGTTCACGAAGCCCTCTGGCTATTGTTCAACTCGACGCAAGCGTTTTCACATTCTGCATGTATATGTATATATATATATGCGCAGTATAATGCAACTGTGCATGCCATATGTGTTCGAATGTGAAAGCGACCGGGCAACGATTCGCTTGTTCAAGCTAGCCATGAAACGGGCGCCAGTATGTTGCTGTTCAGAATAGCGTCTCGTTTCCATCGTAGCCCAAGCAGCTGACGTCGGCAGATCTTGTAGGAAGCTTAAACAAGCCGCAACACCATCCGGGCCGCGCCTGATGACCTACCAATGCACGACGCCACGCTTTTTTTTCCAAGTGGAAGTGTTCTGAGACAAAGCAGAAACTTGCATTTATGCTTTGAGTACGAGAAGCAGTATTTCTGAGACGATTTCGTGGATGAAGCATAAACATGGAGTTTCGTTGTCTATGGCACTTAATATAACTTGAATGAGTTGCACATGAGTATTAAGGTCATGCTTTAAGTTTATGAACAGACGAAACTCTTTGGTACTATTGTCGGTCTTCAAAACTTAGCTGATATTATTTGGCCGACACATTTATTAATGAACTCACTCAAGTATGTTTTGCCTACTCCCTTTCTTTCTTTGAACATTACTGAAGACACCTTAAAATAGGTTTTAAAGCTGTTATAAGTGTGGTTTCAACAAAGTATGCAGTTAAGACCAATTATACGTATATAAAGTTGGCCCTCTCCCTGGTAGGAGTCAAGAGTGGGCGATGCTGTCATTTTGACTTGTCTCCATGCCCTTTCTGCAGAGCAGTCTGCAAACTAGCTGTTCGTGACTCTTAAAGCTGTGTGCATGGTGCCCATTTCACTATGAAAAGTGTGCATGCAGGTGATGTTGAGGAGGCATGAGCAAGATACACTAAATTAGTTTGAAGAGGTAAAGTATACTTTCAAGAGTTTCTTTGTATTTATATTTTGACAGGAAAATGCTTTGGTGAAAATGAAGGTCAAACTTCTCTCTTCAGAATTTTAACCCATAATCACGACACTACTGACGTCAGCTTAATGCCAATGATTCTGAAGTATACTTGCTTCAATAAACAAGAAAAGTCACAAAAGTCGTTAGGTTAAATCTTTGTCCACTTTTGAGTATGATGCAATTTTTCTTGGTGCTGATCAGACAGTGCCAATATCCATGATGTCAGTGAGAGAGCAGTTGGGGTAGTTTCGATATGGCACCACCACTGGTGTTGAGGTCTGCATCTCTTCTGGCTTGCCAAGCCTCCGCTTATTGTAGAACTGACGTATTTGTGATTCCTGAAGTGTAACTTGCCACTCGTGTTTAACATTATATTTTAGTCACTTGAAAGCTATAAAGGTGGGGGTAGTTTGCCTTTTTCACAGCATTATTACTTTTGTATGCTGTTTGTCTGTTGTTCTTTGACTAACAATTATGATGCCATCATCACATGGACTGTGGCAGCATTTGAGCATCCTTGCTATCAGTGGAAGCTTGGGAATTATAAGGACATTTAGGTTCAGTGAACAGAAGCCAATGACTGTGCACACTGAAAAAGAAACCTGCAAACTTCAGCAGACAAGGGCAGTGAAAGTTTCTCTGGTTCAAACCTGGTTAATATTATGAACACTCAGTTTGAGGAAAGAGTTGGTGCACGTAACCAATATGTGGTCATCTCTCATTTGTTCGCTGTACCGTTTTCACGCTTAGCATTTTTTTGTTTTTTTGCTGGCAAAGGTGCATAGAAGAGGAATGGGTAAAGACCCGGTAGCTTTGTAGATTAAACTATGGGAATTGCAAGTAGGTCAGTTTTGCTATGGGGAGAATAGTGGTTATCCAGATAGGACTCGAAAATTAAAGATGGATGTTAACGTCGCCTTGGAGTTACCGCATGAGCTCCCCGTGGGATCATAGATTAAGGCAGCATTCATTTGGCACTATTCATTTGTTTATTAATAATAAGGAATTGCATTGTATTTGATGGTGAGTAAAGATTCAACCTTGAAACGTTCATGAACTTCCTGCACAAGAAGGGTGTAGATACACGGAACTATGGGGCAATCTGTGATGCAAAACTGCAGCCATCGATGTCACGATTTGGGTGCGAAATGCAAGTAAGGGAAGTTTCACCTTGATTTTCTGCTTTATTTTTTTTTCAACTATAGAAGTGCAAATTGAATTTTTAAAGATGAAATCACCACTATAGTTAGATTCAACTTCTTCATTAGTGTCCCTTCAAGTTGGTGTATGAAGAAAATTTTGATTAGCCATTGATTAGCCATTGATTAGCCCCATACGAGGGCGTATGGGAGTAGATTTTCTGAATGTGCTTGAGGTATTTGGTGGGAAGAGTACTTGAGTTGCTTTATGCTTTTAGCAGGCAACTGTCCTGATGTGTGAATGTAAGCCAGGGCTCTACTTAATACTATTTGTACAGTGGGACTACTCAGAAACGCACCATGTTCTCTTTAGTTAGCATCTCGAAGGCTGCAAGGCTGTCTGCTGATATGTGTGAGCTGTGAGCAACCAGGGGGGTTTCATCTTGTGTTGAACTTCCTGACTTTTGCTTTTTGTTTCATGTGAGTGTGTGTCAGGGCTAATGTACAATTTCTTCACCTTGGGGAGTGCTGCTTCATTCTTTCCATAAATAGCACTCTTCCAAAACGTTTCTGTGATAGAAGGAGGATGCACAGGTTTGCATACCTTTGCAATATAATTGAACATAGAGGGTAGATAGATAGAACTTGTGGAAACTTTGCTGAAAATTGCTGGCACTTGCATTGAGTTGGAAGACTTGTAGACAATATCTGATGACCTCTGTGTACTGTGTAACATGTGATAAATTTGCAATGTCTTTCAGAATGAAAAGAAGACTAATGGCACACCACCTTTATGTGAACCTCAAGTGGTGAGTAAGTGACTATGAGGTCTACTTTTCAGATTGATTATCAAAAGAACTTTTCACCATGCCAACAAACTACAACCTAATACAAGCCTGCAATCAACATCTGTATAAAACATACATTAAATATGCTCTATCTTTAAGAATGATAAGAAAATTGGTCACAAGTTCCAGGTGAAGTTGTGAGGGTAAGTTAGAGACAGAGATCAGCTTTGTAGAAAGGGGGACAAAAAGAAATCGTAAGATTTTTCACGTAGTAAAAGAGAATTGTTGCTTTACACTCTTTCAGTTATTCTGTTCAGTTTTTTTGGAAGGTGAGGATACATGAGTCCATGACTACCTTCACTTAAAGTGAAACAAACTTTAACTGAGCTCTACAGCAACTACAACAGCAACTACAACAGCTTGGCTAGCACAAACTTAAGCATGTACATATTTAAAATGAAAGTGCTGTTTGTGTCCTTTGCAAGTAACATGTTAGCAATGATGGTTAGGGCTACATATATGAATGAACGGATTGTAATGCAACCTTTTTCTTCATTGAATCGGCTGTGATCATAACTTCTATGACATTTCACTGACCTCCTGAGTTAGGGTGTGGGTTGCTTCCGTTTCTGAAATAGCGGTTGAGCACACTGCAAGGCCAGTTTAAGCTGCCAAGTGATTTCACTGGATTGCTAAATTTAGCAGGGGTCTAGCAGGATTAAGTAAGTGATTGTCCACTTTGGAAAATACAGTATGAACACAGCATAGAGCAGCAAAATATGCACATATGGTGAAAGAAAAAAAAAACAAAACAAAAAAGAAACAGGGTGCAATGCCTTGGGATTGTGTTGGAAAAGTCGGTGCACATCAATTCCACGAGAGGTTGAAACATGCGGTATATTTGTAATTTTCTTATTTTCTGAAAATTTTGCACATTATGCATGCATGGCTGGATAGTGCTAAACTGCTACTTGTTTTTGAAGAAAGCAATTAGTAAACTGAAAAAAATCATCAAAGGTCGTTTGGCAACAACGACAGCTTTAAGAAATGTTCTTTTTAAATTCACAACATTACTCTAGGCCACACAAAAATAATATAGCAAATGTCTTTATTTCCAGTGCTAATAGAAGTAAAGGGGAAGAGTTCATGACATTTCCTGGATTTGCGAAAAAACTTTAAAAAAAAATTTTTGAAAGCGCTACATTTTTCAAACGTGCTCATCTTTGGGTCTCTGTTTCTACCTCTCTGTGCATCCCAGCTTGTGATTTACGGCAGAGGTAGGCCTTCAGGTGAATAACAAACCTGTGCATTTTTATTCTTCTACTAATTTTCTAAGTAATGATTTTTTTTACTCAGAACATCAAAATTTAAAAAATGTTGCTTTATTGAAGAGTCTATAAAAAAATGCCCCCCCCCCCCCTCCCCTCAGTCTCGTTCAGTGTCACCCAAATTATTCTCTGAGGTCTGCAGAATACTAGTATGAAAAAACATGTTGCATCAGTTTTATTGGAACTGAGTTACAAATGTTCGAATATTGTGTTTTGAGAGATTGGTCCATAGTGCAGAAATGAGCATTTCTGTGCAAAAATGAGCATTTCTTGTGAAAAGGTAATACAAGGAGATGCCTCTTTCTCTTCTGAGCCGTGCACAATGACAAGAATGAAGTATTTGCAGTCAGTGGAACATGTTTACAGAAAGGGAAAGAACTGTTTGAAAAAAATGCACTTGCATAGTTTGTGGCTTCAGTACAGCAGCTAATATTCCTTATCAACAAGTAGCGAGCATGTTCACAACCCTCCATTCTTTATTTCTTTCGGCAAAGTGCCAAAATGAAAGCTATAGAAATAGACAGTGAGCTAATGATGTTTACCTTCTGCAGTGTGTCTGTGTGCCTGTTCAGACAATGTCGAAGCACAGACGATATGTGCAGATGACAGTGAAGACAGCAAAGCCCATCTGCACAGAGGATAATGAGGTGTGCAGCTCTGCCAGTAAGCCAAGTGCAAGGAGAAACTTCTGGGCTTTATCTTATGTTTCTTAGAACTGTTTATTTAGGTTACCATTTGCACTTCTTGGTGGTTGCAGGTGTTCTGTCTTGCATGAGACCCGAGTCGTGAGACCCTTTGCAGCTCTGCTTGCTTTCAGGCATGGTTCAGGTCACTGGATACAGCCGCTTGAGGCTTGGTGCCCTGCACCTCTGCACTTGTGTAAGCAGAAATGTATGTGGTTGCTGAGGTGGGACATAGCATTTAGGCTTTGAAAGCAGGCTTAATATTGTTTCTGTGACCGTTCCTTCACTCGCTCAGAACGTAGCTATGCTCAGACCTTACAACCGCGACCGAGTTTTTTGTGCTGGCTACCACATGGTGGCACAAAAATAAAGTTTCATTCCAGTGAAGTTTCTGTAGTGTTGGAGATGTTCGTGTCTCTATGTTGCGGAATGCCTTGCATCAAGGTGCATGTCCAATTAGAGATGGAGATCAGATCTGACAACACTCTTTCAAACGGTACAAGGATTTGGTCTCCCTCTTGGACTCTGGTGATACCGCTGATGTCTTCATCTCTGAGGGAGAAACGGTCGGTGAGCTGAACAGGTACATAGAGCTCATTGCTGTTTCCCCCTTCAAGCTCTCCAGTCGTGTTCTTTAAAGATGAAGAAAAGCTTATGCAAAAAGGAAGCAGAACAAAATTGAAAGTGCTGTTCCAGTCGAAATTCGATGAGGGGTCAGTTTGGGAGAACCGATAGTCCTGGATCCTCAAGGAACAGTTGTGATGACTGCCTTGAATGGTTGGGAAACTTGAGCAAACCCTACAGAGCATCTACATCTTATCAATAGTGCCTACAATTGTTGATACTGCTGCCTGTGAATCGATCCACAAGTAATCCAGGTTGCCATGCCAAGTTTATCAAGGTACACGATTCACAAGGCACGAAGTTTTCATAAGAAGCAACTGCATATGGACAGCCCCAGGTCCTTGTTTAAGCCTTCAAGATGGTGCAGACTGTCATGGACTACTACACAAAAGATGAGTATGGGTGCTCACAGCATCACCCAAACAGGGAAGACATTGTGTGTGTTGTTCTTGACGGTGAAAAGCAGTACATTCCCCGAGGATTTATGTCCCGCTAAATATGAGAGGCCTATTGTGTGTTCAAGGTGGTTAATCTGGACACTTTAGTGACGGTGTCGAAGTTTATTCACTTTGTCTGAAATGGGTTTTGCGTGCTCTCCACAAAGAAGTGTGCCTTTGTGTGGATTGTACCAACACTGAGCTCTGTGTTTCTGCACTTAAAAAATAGATAGGTGATGCCTATACCATTGAGGACTTCAAAGAACTATGTGTCTGCTCCTCACCAACAGGGAAATGCTGTCTAGGAGACTGTGAACTGTGTCCTATGAGCGATAGAATAACTATGAGAACATTAGGGGCCCTACACAAGGCTGAGGTCACATATGTGGTGTGGGAAAATGGAGACGTAAAGATAACATCACAGTTGACTTCGTTTATGAAGGAACTAGCTAAGTGAATCTCCAAGTGGGTTTCTCACAACTATATATAGTGGACACAAGCTGCAGCCATTTGTGAAGCAAAACAATGTGACTGGCAAGCATCCCTCGTTCTGCATTTTGACTTTGGAAAAAATTGGACTGCCATTGTTTCGAGTGCAATTCGATCCTACCATTGGAACAAAAGACAAATGTCAGTTTTCACCTGTGTTGTAACCATCAGAAAAACAACACGCAGTTACATTGTTATAAGCAATGACATGTCGCACGATGCAGCCCACGCTTGTTTTGCATTAAGCAAGATCCACGAGTGTCCTGAAGTCTCCCCACAAAGCCCCGTCTCTAAGTGATGGCGTCGCAAATCACGGAAAAATTATGAGTAAGTAAACTTGCTGTTCTCTGCAACCGGACATGGGAATACATAACTCATGTGACGGAGTCGAAGTAGTTGTAAAGCATCAAGCTTCTCTTCACAACCCACGGCAGAAAACTGCAATGTAATGCAGTCTGCATCTGAAATGATTGCAAAACTGTAATTGACAAGTCATCATATCTGATGACTTGTCATGGCATACCCGCATTGACTACATCATAGGTAATGCAAATCGCACTCTCGGTTATTTCCAACGCAATTTTTTCCAAGCTCCACAGTGCCAAAAATTAATGCTTTATCAAATCTTCGTTTGTCTGAAACTCGAATACGCGTGTGCAGTTTGGCATCCGGCACACTGCACTCTCATTCAATCCATAGAATCCCTTCAGAATCGATCAGCTCGCTTTATTATGTCCAGCTATTCACTTACCGCTGGTGTCTCGCAGATGAAATTGTCACTTACCCTTCCTATCCTTCAAACTCGGCGCATCATCTCATGCCTTTGTTTATTCCACAAAGTGTTCCATCACCGTTCATTGAATCAGCAACTAATTTCGCAGCCAGTGTACTTATCCTCCTGTATCGATCACAGCAATAAGGTAGCTGTTCCTCTTTGTCACACTGACGTGTTCCTGTGTTCTTTTGTGCCAAAAACCTGTTCTGAGTGGAACCGGCCTCCCTCTTCTATCGCCACCTAAGCCGATACGTCATCATGCAAGACCGCTGTGACAGATGATCTTTTAAAATGACTCGAATATTGCTGTTTTTTTTTCCTTTGATTTTGCTGCTCTTACTGTTTGTTTATCTTATCTTTGTATTTATAGGTTTGAATGCTTTTTGTTTTTAAACCATGTACCCACCCCCTCTGTAATGCCCATCTAGCCATGAGGGTACCATAATAAATACTAAATAAGTAAGGCAAGCTAAAGAACATCCAGCTGATGTTTGCACTTGAGAGTGGGATTGAGTGCTTCCGTGATGTAAAAAGGAAGAGGTGGGAACTCGTGACCCGTGTACAAGGCATCTGTTTATTGAATGTTTAGCTATGCAGACGAGACACGACTCACTCTAAACATGTTTTGTCTGTAGCCAAAAGTACTGCCATCAAGCATCACATAATCGAAACTTTTTAAACTCTGGTTGATCACATCTGGTGCAAAAATGAAGACTTTTGTGTTAACTAAACCAACTCTCTTGGCGACTGCTATCACGGAGCACAAGGCATCGTTGCCTTTCATAACAACCTTTTAATTCTGGAATAGCACAACACAGCAGACGCAGTGAGTGAATGTATTCTTTAACATCTGGGATGCCAATTCCATGCCATGCAATCAGATTAAAGAAAGGACAGCTGCCATTGGTTATACTGCCTGTTGATGAGGAATATCGGCCGCTGTACTGAAGTCGTGAACTATGCTAGTGCATTTCGTTAAGATGTTCATTTGGTTCCTGAAAACATTTTACAGCGACTGCAATTACCTTGTCCTCGCCGTTGAGCAAAGCTCAGAAGAAAAGGAGGCGTGTCCTTGTATTACCTCTTCACAAGAAATGCTCATTTCTGCTGTATGGACCACTCTATTTAAGCACACTATCCGAACACTATATCATAAGAAGCCAACAAACAATGACATCAAGGAAAACATAGGGGAAATTGCTTGTATTTACTTATTGAATTAAAGAAATGATAAATTAATGGCAGTGAAAGTGGATGAAAAAACATCTTACCGCAGGTGGGGAACGATCCCACGTCTTCACGTTACGCTTGCGATGCTCTATCGATGCGCTATCCGAACATTTGTAACTTTGTTGCAATAAAAATTATGCAACATGTTTTCTCATATTATCCCGCAGTCCTCGGAGAACAGTTTGAATGAGATTGAGAGGGGTTCTTTTTATAAACTTTTTGCAATAAAGTAACATTTTTCTAATTTTGATGCTTTGAATAAGAAAATTGAGTACTTTAAAAGTTAGTAGAAGAATAAAAATAAACAGGTTCATTATCCACGTAAAGGCGTATCTCTGCTGTAAATAGCAACAACCTGAGATGTATAGAGAAGTAGGAACAATGAGGAGCATGTTTTAAAAATGTAGTGTTTTCGAGAATTTTTGTTTGAAGGTTACCTTGTGCACAGATCCAGAAAATGCCGCGAGATACTTCTCCTTTATTTCTATTGGCATTAGAAATAAAGATATTTGCTATATTATACTTACGGCCTAGAGCAATGCGGTGAATTTAAGAAAAAGCACATTTTGTAAAACAGTCGTTGCTGCCCGACAATCACTGATTATTTTTTTCCCGTTTACTAATAGCTTTATTTAAAAACAAGTAGTAGTTTAGCGCTATTCAGCCACATGTGCGTAATGTGCAAAATTATCCGAACAATAAAAAGTGTTAAATATATTCTATCTCCTATGGAATTGACCTGTAATGTTTGAAAAAGGGTAGTCTCAATTTCCAGAAAAGTTGGTGTGGCATGAAAAAGTCGCATCCCCTGTCATCTGGCGTGTAATGTCGTGCTCAGTATGAGATACAACGCACTACCACGTTGCCAAGTGGTAGTGCCAGTACGAGCACTTGGCACTACCACGTTGCCAAGTGCTCGTACTGGGCGTGATAGTACTTTTGAAGATTGGCGTAGCAGAGCTGCAGATTCTGTCTATGCAGTGTCTGAGTGAACTGCAGTCAAGCAGCAGGCTACGCACCATGGTTAGTGGAAAATTTTAGTGGTGCTAATTTCGACTGGGGACTAACTGTACACCTGCATTCAATGAGCAGGAGACGCATGGTGTAATTCCACTTGCAATTTGATGTACGGCAAATTGTGCCATAGTTCCTTACAAAAACTACCAGAGGAAACTGGCACTCCGAGCTTTCAGCTACCACGAGAATGACGGGCAAGACATAGATTTGCCGAATCTTCGTGCTTGTGGCTTTAGGCGTTCTTGTGACATTATTTATTGCATTTTATCTTTCTAAATTTCGAAGCAATCATAGTTTCCTAACACAGCAAGGTAGTAACTCTCTACACACACATATAACCATTGTGAATTGTTGCATTTATGGTGTAACATTTTGTTGAAAGTGACAAATTTGCAAATCCGCAAAGCTGTTTGGAGCCGGAAAGATGAAGTTAAGGCAAATCCAACTATTATGCATTATTCCCAAGTTCGCTGAACCACCAGGCTTGCAGCTGCCATAGACACTAGCTCCAAAGTCAGTAGACACTAGCACCCAAACCATGGTGGCTTAGTGGCTATGTCATAGAGCTGCTGAGAACGAGGTCACGGGTTTGATTCCTGGCCGTGGCGGCCGCATTCCGAAGGGGCACAATGAAACTCCTGTGTACTGTGCATTTAATGTACCTTATAAAAACGCCAGGTGGAACTCGCCAATATCTGGAACTTGCCACTGCGGCATCCCTCATAACCCACTGTGCCGTTTTGTAACGTTAGAACCCCGCAGTCTCTTATAGGAAACTCTATGAATTGTATAACTGCCACATCAAACAATTTTCCAACATGCCCCAGAGTCAGAGCTGCCATCTCTCTGGCATGTCACACATAATACAGTATGCATTGTTGCTATATACCCTACCCATTTTCCTGCACCATACAGCCATCTTTTCTTCAATAAAATTTATTTATTCTGTGCCACTCTGCACATTTTGGGCGCCATGCGGAAAAAAATACTCGGGTACGCAAGCACGTGTTTGGGAATTTATTTTAGAAAGATTTCTCTATACGCTTCGCTGTCATCGGTATTTGAGCACAGTATGGTAATGCTTCAAGCAGTCCCCAGGGTGGAGGCCAGCATTTGTACTTCATGTCTTGCAGTAGAAAGCAGTTTTCTTCCTGTCGCCTTTCTTTTTTCTATCACTGCACACAGTCCAGTCCTTGCTGTTACTATTCACATTCTTATATAAGAAGTGTGGCTTGCTATCCAAGCGCTCATCCCCTTGGGAATTTGCCGACAGGCACCTCTACTTTGGTTTTGACTGCATGTCACCGACAACCTGTTCAATAAGCTTTCATAGGTAGGAGAGGTGTCTCGGTTTCTTGGTGCCTTGAGCAGCCAACTGCATTTTCATCAATAGTTAGCTGTTTAGAACAGAAACCTCAATCAGCCAGAAGAACAGCTTCCTCCACCATTTCACTAATTTACCCGCCGTGGTTGCTCAGTGGCTATGGTGTTGGGCTGGTGAGCACGAGGTCGCGGGATCGAATCCCGGCCACGGCGGCCGCATTTCGATGGGGGCGAAATGCGAAAACACCCATGTACTTAAATTTAGGTGCACGTTAAAGAACCCCAGGTGGTCGAAATTCCCGGAGTCCTCCACTACGGCGTGCCTCATAATCAGAAAGTGGTTTTGGCACGTAAAACCCCATAATTAAATTAATCATTTCACTAATTTACATACAAATGCATAGCTTGTGCAGCAGTGGTCATGCATGTCGACAGCCTCTATGTTTTCTGTATAGTCGCAGATGTCAACACATTCAATCTTACAGTTTTGCCACATCTTGTGACCTCTTGCATCACTGGGCTGTGAGCAGAACTTAGCACTGTCACCTGCTGCTTATCTCGCCAAGCCAGGGCCATGTATGAGTCATCATGTTGATATGCAGCCACTTCAGCTTTCTTGATCTTTTTCTTTAGTTGCTGTGGCATATTCTTCCTGCTAGGCACGACTGTGCCTGTGAGGAGCACATTTTTCGAAAGCAGTTCTTCGGCAAGCGGTGGTGACGTGCAGTACCTGTCAGCGTACAGGTGGTACTCAGAGCCACCACTGGCAAGAAGCACTTTCTCCAAGAGGTACAGAACAATGTGGCATGTAAATGGAAAGTCTGGCTGATAGAGGCGCTCCGTTGTAGGCTTCCATATTGTGGCTCAAAGGCTAAAACATACCCAGTCTTCCAGTCAGCCAGTGCAAATGCATGAAGGCTCCACTTCGTTAGTTTTGTGGATTATAGCATTTGAATGACACCCTGCCTTTGAAACCAACAGTGCTTTCGTCAACACAGATCTTTAGTCCTGCATTGAAATGCTCTTGGCACTTCCAAGCGCGCAGCAAGCAAAAGTTTCAAGGTCTTGCGACGGTTTCTGATAGGCAGCGCATGCCATGTGACTGTACGCAGCTCCACATTTGTCTCCCGGGCAGCTGCCCTTAGCAGCTGGCGCAAGGTCGTCTGCTCTCCTCTCTGGCAGCGCTGATGAGCCGCTAACTTCGCATCTTTTCAACTCGTTGCGGCGTGGTTTCAAGATTGCATCTCACTTACGATAACGGACTGCCGCTTGTTAAAGAAAAACGTCATTCTTAAGCTCAGCACATCATAGTATTGAGATTTGCCCTCGCCTGTGATCATGGGCTGGCGATCGCTCAAGAAGAAACGCAAGACTGCATATCAGTTTGGTGCTCATAAGTCGAAGCCACTGATCACTAAAAAAAAGTTTGCTTTGATGACTTCTGCAAGCAGAGACAATCACAGCGGCGTGCAATGCTAAGCGGACTTACAGCCAAGCACCGCAAGCATGAATGGAACATCGTCTGCACACATAGATGAAACTGGTCAGGTGCCCCTGGAGCAGTGTTTTGTGCCGGCAGAAACATTCGTTCAGCATGCTGCACAGGTTGCAGACATCGCAGATTAAAAAAATGAAGATGAAATTATGAGGCTTCACGTGCCAAAACCACGATCTGATTATGAGGCACGCCGTAGTGGGGGACTCCGGAAATATGCACCACCTGGGATTCCTTAACTGTGCCTAAATCTAAGTACACGGGTGTTTTCGCATTTCGCCTCCATTGAGATGTGGCCGCCGTGGCTGGGATTCGATCCCGCGACCTCATGCTTAAGCCCAACACTTAAGCCACTAAGCAACCACGATGGGTACATTGCGGATGCTCAGCCTAGTAATTCGTGAGAGGATGTGACAGTGTCTTCCAGCACCACCGGTAGCACAATTTGGGCCCCATTAGAGCCTCGTTTCGCGTCTCCGGAAGCATCTCACAAATGTGCTGTGACAGTTCAAGAGTTGCTAAGTGCAGTGTCTGTGAGGGAGTGCAGGATGACGCTGACGGGCCATGGTGAGGGTCACATCGAAACTTGGGCCGAAGATTAGTTTTTCCTTGTCCAACACGCGGCCCAGAATGGTTTGCTTGTCTGCGCTCTGTGCCAGCTGTGCAAACAGCCGTGAGTAAAAGTCAAGCATGAAACTAAGCATGGTTTGGCAGTGAAAATGGTGCTAACCTGCACAGCTTGTGGCGTGGATAATGCTTGGCCATTACCGCTAATGGAAAATAGCAGGGCTTTCGTAGTAAATATTCGGGCAATGCAAGCTATTAAAAGTATTCGAGAAGAGTAATTGCACTCACTCATTTTTGGTCTATGATGAATGTCTCGCATAGGGGATTATATTGCAAAACATTTCAAAAGCACCTCAAAGGAGAATTTCGGCCTGCTGGCGAGGTAGCTGCAGCACATTTGTTTTCCAAGGCTGTGGCAGCCGTCCGCGAAATGTACAGGCAAATGGAGCCAATACCCCCAAAGAATGTGGCAGTGGTCTATGACGAGACGTGTATGACGCGTGGCCACGCATCCCACATCGGTGTTGGCACTTGTCACAGATTCTACACAAGATTGGTGCTCGGCTGCGTTGTGTTGTCAAACCATTGTCATGGGTGTACGCTAGGCTCCAAAGAAGGTGATGATGGATACAGCGATTGGAAGGAGGCACATGTTTGCCAGAAAACACTGAAGCAAACTCAAGCCAAATGGAAGTTGAGGCAACACTCATACTGTTCGGGCACTCACTAGAAAAAAATGACTTGCACTACACCAACATAGTTTGTAACAGCGACAGCTGCACTTTCTTGGCTTTGTGTTGAGAGAAGATCTATGGTTTCATACTTCTAAAAAAGAAGATTGAATCAACTATGTCAAAAAGAAGGATGGGAACAGCTCTACGCACCCTCATCACTAAAAGCAAAAAGAACTGGCCCATTGGAAGAAGAGGTGGCCTGACACAAAACCTAATAAATAAGTGGACAGACTATTATGATCAGGCGCTAAGAGAGAATGCTGATGTGGAAGAAATGCAGAGAGCCGTAACGGCTACATTTTACCACATCACTTCAACCGATATTGATCCGTACCACGACCTTTGTCCACCAGGTCCTGATAGCTGGTGCAGACACCAGGCTTCAGAAGCTAAAGGTCAACCACAGCTACCCCGACCCATTTGGGATCCCACGTCACCACTGCCCTGCTACTTGTGTATCAGTGACTTTTGGATCCACAGTTTCTCGAACAGTGCCAGGGCAAAAAAAAAAAAAAAAAAAACCACCCCAGGAAATGTCGCAGAGAGCCTACACTCGAACATATTGACACGTGTACTTATCTTTATTGGGCGACCGCGTTTTGCCGCCCAACAAATGTTATTGCAGAGCGCGGGACGCGCCTGCATGTATCCGAAGTTTCTGGAAAGTTATCGATGCTTCTATCTGCTGTCTGTTGTCGCCGAACCTTATGTTATCTGATTTCATCGCCTGATGCAAATGGTGTAGAACTTTGTGGAAGGCACGTGGGTCCCAACGATTAGTCTGGAACATTCGACGACTGCTGTATAAAAGCCGACGCACTTGACCCGCTGATCAGATTTTCGCCGATCGCCGACCATGTTTGCCGCTATCGTTGTGCTATAAGTGTAGCCTGTTCTTGTGGGCACAGGTTCACCCAATAAAAGTTAGTTTTGTCTTTCACAGTATTGCTACTGTGTTCTTCAACGTCACCACCACGTGACAATATGGGCTGTTCTGCCAAAAGAACACTCTTCATTGATAGCTGCAGAGACTGCCATTAATGAAGTGGTCTGCAGGTATAATACTGGAAATCTCCGTGCATATCCAGAACTTTGCTAATCTCTTGGTCTTCAGCCAGGACACCATGCACTTCGGAAAGCAGCTGAAAAAGATGCCATGTGGAAAAAAAGAAGGCTGCAAAAGCTCATGAGGCTAAAGGTCAGACGGCCAAGAGAAGCCACATTGCAAAGGACACAAAGGCGTCTGGTAGACCATGGCGTCTGGTAGACCGGCGTCCCGTAGGCGTCCAGTAGAGCATGGCGACCAGGCAAGGACGAGACAATTTCTAGTGCAAAACTCGCGCTGTTTATCCAATGGTTGGTGCAGGATAAGAAAAAGAATGAATGAATTGAAAGATACATTGCGGCGCCCCTTAAATAGGCCCACCAGGATCATAGGCGGGATCTTCCTCATGTCAACGTCACGTGACATGCACTGAGTCCCCATCGTTGCTTTGCGGCTGCTCCTTTTCTCCTGGGCGATGTTGCACGTCCCCGTCATTGCTTTTCGGCTGCTCCTTCTTTCCTGGGTGAGGTTGCACGTCCCCATTGTTGCTTTGCGGCTGCTCCCACTTTCCTAGGCGACGTTGCACTTGCTTGCCTCCTCTGGCGCCAACCCGCGGGTCTGGGATGGGCGGCTGAGCCTTTCTTCTAGGTGATGTTGGTTCGCGGAAAAGCGTCTCCCCTAGAGTCTGACAGTTCGCGGAAAGGGTTTTGACGCACACACACAAAGGCGCCTGTAAACGCTGTGGGGGCATCCGCCAGACCGGCAACCACTCGAGACGACCATAACAAATTAGGAATGCATCCTCCGTTTCGCTTGAGCAGGTTCTTTTGAGCATCTTTTTTGCCCGGGGTGTTAAACGTCAACCGTAACAAGCCCCTAGTGCTGCACGAGTATAATCCAGTACAGCTGTGCGCGTTCAGGATGGCTCCTTGTGATGTGAACGTGCCCAGCACCTAGTTTTCTCTACTGCAATGGTGATGACTTCAAAATACTGTGACCAAGTGCTTGTGCATGAACGAGTACCTAAATTAACTGTGTAGCAGGCGATTAACGGTGATGTGTGCCTATGCAAAAGTTTCTGCTTGTTTTCATAAGATTTCTTAGAACATTGAAAACCTACTTGAATATCTTTTGCATTGTGATGACACTGAATTAATAAGGTGCTATTTATATTCACATGGACTATGCTGGAAGAACGGTTTCAGAAGATTAAAATTTTAACTCTTATGTGTGCCAATAATCAGGTGTAGATGATGGCGTTGAGGAGCCATCTGTCACACTTTAATAACTGCTGAGCTTTCTTGAGCTGAAACATTTATGAAAACACCCACATATTTACGCCAAATAGCATGTAGCATGCAGATCATCTGGCATCTGATATCTGCTTGTAGAGAGTTCTCAAGTATAAAGGGTAGCATTATTTTGTTCTTTCATAATTTTGAAACTAAGTGTCCTTCATCGTCGGGAGTAGACAAACTTGTGATTAATCTCTATTCTTAATCTCTTGCATGTTGAACTAGCATCAGCATTAAATAACAACAATAATTGTCAGAAGTATTTATTTAGACATACACACAAACCTCGTTATAACAAAACAGGATATAATGAAATAATGGATATACCGAAGTAAATGAAATTCCCCTTGAAATATCGATAGAGATACATGTATTTAAAACCTTGTTTTAGTGAAGTGAAATTGTCCTGCCAATGGATATAACGAACTGGATTCGTCTCTGAAACCAAAAAAATACCTGACCGTTGCGCATCGAAGACAGTTTCAGAATATTCAGAACGGGGTTTGGCACTCATTCGCCGCGGCTGTTGAAAACTCCCGCATCCCCGCGTCATATACGCAGTTGAGCAACACTGGTCTTTCTCACCGCCGCGCGTAGCTGCGCACAAGCAGTGGCTCACTATTGCACTTCACCACTGACCTCTCTCTCTTGCGTGTGCCTGGCTACACGAGCTGCACCACCTCGCGTGGCTGTGTGAAAGATAGGTGCATCTGCTTCTATTGTGTGGCACAGGTGGGCATCGCCTCCGAGATCTTCCCGGCGCAATATTGGGGTTCACATGGGATCCTGTGCGAGTTGCACCATGCTGTGTGGCTAAGCGCAGCAGTGCGAAGGATTAGTTGATTCACTTCTCTCTTTCTCTACGGCGTGCTGCACAGGCAGCTGCAGCTGGATCTGTTCTTCGAAATTGTTACATTTTGCGCCAGGCGTGTCGAAAGGATCAGACTAGTTCCGGGTGAACGACGTTTATTGACCCATGCTTGTGGGTTGAGGCTCGGCAAGAAAGAGAGAGCCGCTAGCAAGGGGCACTCTGCTTTTAACATTTAGTGGCGCCTGCGCACTTCGCAGGGTGCTCTTATCAAGATGAGCGCCAGCCGACACAACAGAAATCTCGGCACAATTTCAGGGATCACGCCCAAGCCATGCGTTCACTTCTTCCTGCGGCATGCCGCGAGGGCTGGCAGCTGGGCATGGCCTCCTAGATCGCATTGCCACCGGTGCAGTCTCGGAGGTTACGAGCCAGCCAAGCCAAGCTTGCTTACCTCCTCTATCACACAGCGGAGCGCTGTGTTGTGTGCCACATGCTGCTCGGCTGCGACGAGCCAAGTGGAAAATGGATGCGAAAGACCATCACAGTGGAACAGAAGGCACCTGTCTAAAGGCTGTCGCGTCAGGTGCCAAGAAGTTGCGTGTTGCACATGCTGGAGATTATTTTGTTGTTTTATTCAAATTGCATTGCATGCGTGGCCATGTAGCGATTACGCGGGCTGCTATGCCATCTTCTTGTTTCCATGTTTACAATTGCGCACCCCATTGGGCATATATTGCAGTATATGACAATAATGGATATAACAAAGTAAAGGATATAACGAAGTAATTTCAGCTCCCCCTTCAACTTTGTTATAATGAGGTTCAAGTGCACTGCCAAACCCAATAAAGATTATTGCAGGAGGGGCAAAAATACAGACTAAGTGCAAACATTTAATATAGAATGAATCAAACAAGCACACTAGTTTTGAAAATGAAAATGTAGTTAAAGGGTCACTAAAGACAAATACTAAGTCAAGCTAAAGTGATAGATTAGTGCTCGAGAATCTCTAAGGCATCAATATTATCGCGAACAGAGCCTTAATAATAGAGAAATCGAACTAAATGCAGGACATGATTAGAAACTCCCCCAGGACATTCAAGCACTTGCCCGATGATGAAAGCATTCCTCAGTTAAATTCTGTCACTAGTACTCAGCTGCTCCTTGCAAGAAACATCCTCGTATTATGAAATAGATGAAATAAAATGCTACTTGTCCAGTTCCATTTCATGTTTAGAAAAAATAACTCATTGAAATTACCATTGACCACGACGTGGGGAGTCGAAAGGTTTTGTTTTCACTCGTGTCTGCTCTGCCCACGCTTTGGCGTTTCAGTACTTTCATGATCGCGTAGTGCTGCACTGGTTGTGCTGGCTTGTGAAAATTGCTCAAACTACAAGTAGCAGAGAATTCAGCTTCCATGTGATGTCGCGGCATGCCCAAACGGTCTACGCCACTTGACGAAAAAGCAATTGCAGCGGCGAATCCACCGCTCTGTCTTGGCTCGGTGCCGCCGTCTGTCGGGTGCCGTTTTACTTACCGACAGCAGCAATGGACAGTGATGGTGTATGCAACGTCACCACTCCGCTGGTTGGTGGCGGGAGATTTGAATTTCGAAAAAGGTATTCGGACCCTTCAGATACAATTTTCTTGTAAACTAAGTCTTTTCTTGGCACGAAACAAGCATCACGAGGTTTCTGGAAACGTGTTTAAACAGTCCACGTCGATTTAGTATTTGCCTTTAGTGTCCCTTTAATGCAAAATGTAGATAATGTTTGAGGATACACTCGGTAAGTGCAGTAAGCTTACAAGGTGCATACAGGATATAGATGTAGCGAATAAGC
This sequence comes from Dermacentor andersoni, assembly GCF_023375885.2. Taxonomy (NCBI): domain Eukaryota; kingdom Metazoa; phylum Arthropoda; class Arachnida; order Ixodida; family Ixodidae; genus Dermacentor; species Dermacentor andersoni. The sequence goes on along the minus strand of NC_092814.1, from coordinate 317,008,597 downwards.
GGTCCATTCTTTTTTTAGGTACAATGCAAATATATAAAATTTGATGAAGTACATGACGAAATGCCATAAATGTAGTTACAAAACTAACAACACGCAATAGTCATCATCGTTATGCATTATCTAAAGAACTGCTTAAAAATGCATGTCAAGTACTTCCATCAATTTAGGAGGATGGTACAGAGTGTTAACACAGGAACATATACTACAGGGCAAGAACTACTTTAGGAGATGGAACTTTGTTTCTGTCCTGCATCCATCCCAATCATGGCATAGACAACTGCATTGAGGCACCCTCTGTCATGCTTTGAAAATTGTTGAGGCTCCCTGAGCTGGAATGTTTAAGGGCTTATTGGAAAACTATTTCTGTGAAATACATAAAAAGCAGGTTATTGCCTAGCCTATCGTGATCATTGTTTGTAGATGAAATATGAAAGGTCACATTTTTTTTCAGCACCTTGAAACGGCAGCCTTCATCATCGCGTATAGACAAACTGGCCATTGATTTTTATGTTTGATCTCCTCCCCCCTCCTCCCTGAAGCTGAAGTAACATCGGTGTAATGTGACAGCAGGAATAGTCAAAAAGCAGTTTTCTTCGAAAAGAATGCACGTTGACTATGGGGCACAGGCTCTCTTAGAAGACACTTTTTTTTGGCCACATCGTAGATTATTGTACAGCCTTATATATGAGGACCTTTTTGAACACTGTTATTTTAACTATAAAAGTAACCTTGTATTTTTCTTTTTCGGAACTCTGAGACACAGCATTCTTAATTTTCGAGGATAGATGAACCAGTAATTTTTCTCCATGCTTAATCTTCTGTACATTGCAATTACAGCAGCATTAAAACTTATCAAGAAATGGCAATATGTACATGGTTTCTTTTAAAGCCATACATGCAGGCTGTAGCGCAGGACCTTTTTAATAGATTAAACCTCTTTCTGGCTGTAGTGGTGCAATTTTATCAGTGGTGTTTAATTGCAAATCTTGCAGTACAATTACAATGCATCAATTCTAAGCCAGCTGTGACTCATCACTTGTGGCATGCTAAATATGTGCACCTGTTTTCCAGCTTTGCAAACTTCAGAATTATTGTGCTATAAACATGGTAGTTACAAATCAACTCGACTCAACTTAAGTACCATGATCCATATTGCATGTATGCTGTATGCATCATATGCAGTTAATGCTGGTACTTTTCGTTCGTGCCACCATCACTTCATGTTTACATGATCATCTGGTGCAAGAGGAAAGAAGAGAGAGAAGGTCGAGGCGGTCACAGAGCCCTTGGCTGTCAGCGGTAGCCAGGCGGTGCATTTACAAGTTACACAACAGCCCCGTATCCTCCAGGAACATGAGAAGGTGCCTGAAGGCGAAGCTGTGTTGCCAGCTTGGGAACAGCAGTTGCGATGCTGAGACCTTAGGTAGTCCAAGTTGTCAAAATTATCTGTAGAGAGGAGCTTTCTTTTTGGAGAAAGTGGGGCAGAACCAAGGGCTGTACTGAATGTCTCGGTGTTGCTGCACGCTAAGCAGGCCAAGGATGGAGCCAGGCCCTTTCTGTACCTTCAGGTTGCTGTCCACGAGCAGCCAATCCTTAGGCGCAGCAGGAGAGACTGCTCCTGCCTTACGAGGCCACGATCAGGAAAGGGACGGGGAGGTGGTTCGACATCTGATGACGCGCTTATCCGAGTGGAGCACTGTAAGGTGCTGCTGCAACATGTGCTTTGCAGGAGACACTGAGCCATGCTTTCTTAAGGGTTGCAGAAAATAAGGCCTCTTCATAATCACTCTCTCTCTGGCGCAACCCAGCACCAATATTGCTGCCAAGTAACTGTGCCCCCTTTCCTTGAACAAAACTCCGAATCTTATTTACACACTGTATCGATATTTATATAAACTAAAAGAACCTGTGGTTGCGGTTTTGTTTCATTAATTCAACAAAAATGGAAATGAGAAGCAATTTTAAACATTGCTTTTGCGAGTGTTTATATGCTCCACATTGCCAGTGCATCTGTGCCGCCACCGTCTCTCAATCACATGACCCCTGATGTCACACTTCCTCACTCTGTAGGAGACATGTCAACACCTTGAATTCTAGACGTGTTGAGTAATAGGATAGATGTGAATGTACTGAAAGTAATGCTTTTTTTTTTCTCTGTTTTCAGATTTGTAAAACAGAACCCCCTGTATTATTCGATGAAATTGGAATGGTAATTGATCTCCATTTTTGATCTCCTGTTCACTGAAGTAGCATCAACATTAATGCATGGCAAGCATTGGAAAACAGTTTCTTGTGAATATGTACACACATCTTATTACATGGGTAATGTCCAAAGCTAGGTGTAAAATTGTTATGGTAGGCAGTATCCGGTCAACTAAAGATTAGGGAATAGAGTGTTGTGGCCCAAAGTTGAAATGCTCATGAGCAGGTATTTTGAACCGTTGCTTCTCGCTGGGATGGTATAGTGGTTTTGGCGTTGCGCAGCCAAGCCAAGGGTGCAGGATCAAATCCTGGCCGTGGCGGGGCCGCATTTCAGTGGGGTCAAAATGCAAAAACATCCATTTACTGTGCATTGGGTGCATGCTAAAGAACCCCAGGCGGTCAAAATTAATCCGGAGTTCTCCGCTACGGCGTGCCTCGTAATCATATTGTCGCGTGTCTTCAAAGAGGACTCGTGACGTTTAATGCAGACAGCTGGCTCCCGAAAAACGTGGCAGTGGGACCTAGCTATTGAACGGGTGGGGGTAGCACGCGTGCTTCTTCCTTCTTGTTCTTCCTGCCTCTTCTCTTGCGCTGTGCCCACTACTGTAGGTGGAATGTTCCCCCTCCCTCGTAATGACAAGCGGCTCTATGGTGAAAAAATGGTGGTAAGAAAAAGAGGGGGCAAAGAAACATGGTCAAGGCAGATGCTCGTGCAAAGAACACAGTCACAGCGACAGGAAAGCCACAAGTACAGCAGTTGTGAAGCATGACATGCAGAGTCTCAAGAATTGGAGAGGTAACCGCATTAGCTGCAAATATGAGCACAAGCATAAAAAATTAATGAAAAAAAAGGTAATAATCACGAATGCGCGACATGGCTTCATGCGTACGACGTGAACGATGCCAGGGCTAGGTTGTTGTCTACGCCGTGTTTGAGCAGCACTTTGTATGGGCCAAAATACTGGCTGAGCAACTTTTCAGGCCACGGCGGCGAACAGGAGTCTACACCCACACTTGGTCGCCAGGGTTGTAGCGTACTTGTCTGTGGCGGATGTTATAATGCAGTGCATCTGCGTGCTGCTGCTGACCGATGTGCAACCGTGCAAGCTGGCGAGCTTCCTTAGTGCGCTGAGCAAATTCTTCAGCGTCAGTAGTTAGATGCTCGTTGTCTTGACATGGCAGCATAGCGTCTAGCATCGTCTGAACTTTGCGGCCGTAAAGGAGACGAAATGGTGTAAAGCACATAGTTTATTGTACGGCGGTATTGTACGCGAAGGTCACTTAAGGCAAAATATGAGCACTGAGCACAGGAGCGAATGAACTTTCGGGCTTAGTTATACATGCCGCGCCAATAAAATCGACTGCATAGTTGAGCATAGGTCTTGAAGAGGCCAGCATGCGCGCACTGAGGGTCTGCGTGGAAAGCGTCGGAGATAAGGTCATCGAGATGGCGGGGTATCACAAGAAGCCACTTGCGACCGTCAGAGAGGTAATTGCGACGATAAAGAAGGCCGTCGTGAATGCAGAAGTGGGTAGCCTGGCGGTGAAGAGCGCGAGATGGTGAAGAGGTGGATGGATCAGCAAGGATGCTGATGAGAGCACTGATCCAGGGATCCTGGATCCTTTCGTGAGGTTTCTTTGTCAGTCGGACAAAATCGTACACAATTGGTACGTCGCTGAAAATACCACAGCTAGATGCCCCTTGGCTGTGCCTTCGGATGCCTCATTGACACTCTGAAAATTAGGATAGTATGTCTCGTGTTAGATAATTAATTACAATTACCTAATTGAATCTCAGTAAGAAAAAAATTACTGACAGCTACTCCACGGTACTATACACAATATGCACTAGGTTTTCTTCGAGTAACTCATTGTTCTTTTTTTAAATCTTGGTGCATGATAGTTAACTGGGACACCCTGTATATATTTATGACGTTTGCATGCAAGTGACGAAGTTTCCATCCCTAATAAATGTCATAAATTATTAGAAATTTTTTTTTTTCATGAGTCGTTAGCATTGCTTCCTTCAAAGAGAAGCAATACTGAGACGCACAACATTCACGCGTATCTCACACGCCATTGATAAAAGACTCTGCCGAAGGGGTCACTGAAGTCTATAGTTTTTTTTTTTATGGTCAAAAAAGCACACAAAGCAATTTGAAGCATGGTGAACATACAGCAACATATTCATTCTCTAGGCATAAGCTATCCATACCTCTAGAAATAATTTTTAATTGGCTACCTCCATCTCTTTCAAAAATATAATAGAATTTGTCCTGTGTGTATATTTAAATATATTGTATATGTGCGTGGTTTTTAGATTGGAAATTTAAAACCGTGCTGATGGCAGAAAATACGAATGAGACAGCCACCGCTAGTGCTTCTAAAGCACGTGTCCTCCTATTGTCATGATTTGCAGAAATAAAGTGAAAGTATGAATTAAAAGCCATGCACGTCCGCTGTAACAATGATGCAGAAAGCTATTAGCCCCAATAAAATTTTGAGTGAAAAGATCGAGCAAAGTCAGAAGAAAACTCAGTTGATGTGGGTGACAAAGCTCTCACTTTAGATGTGTGTAGGGGCTGAGGGGGCTTCGGCATCACCCGGGAGTGGGGGGGGGGGGCTGAGGCCATCCTCCTCCCCCTCGGAAAACTCCGTAAGGGGCTCGGGCTCCGGAACCCCCCCCCCCATAGTCTGCGCCTATGCTAAGGGGAAGCATTCTTTTATAAGATACATTTTTTCTGAGGGACTATCTGAAGAAGGTTAAGCCTGTGAGATATCAAATTTATTTATTTGCGCTGGCAAAGGAGCAATTACAGTGGAACCTAATTAATTCAAACTCCAAGAGGACGAGAAAATTACTCTGTTAAAACAGTGATTGAGCAAAACAGCCGGTTTACATATTGTGGTCAATAATGTTCGCTGTGTAATGTGCCCAATACAGGACCACCTAAAACTTCGAATAAATGGAGTCTGAAATAACGAATTGACCAAAAATGGAGTTTTTATCTACAAGTGATCAGAAAAGCTAGCCATTGCCTTGCTGCAGGCATGGGACATATGCTTGCGTGCGGCCTGTTCAGTCTGTATTTTGACCGTTGTCATTGCTGTCGCTGAATACAGTCCAAAGTATGGTCTCTAAATGCACCAAATCTCCATTGCCTGCAACTTAAGAGGCGGACCACACTCTTGTATCCCTATGATTGTGCATTCTTTTCCAACAGTGTCATTGTCATGCAGTTCCCTAATTCCTACCCTCTTCAACAGAAACATAGAGGCACCGTTTGAAGCTGCTTTGTGATTGTGACTGTTAAGATGTGCGGAACTCGCGCGATAGACTGCAAATACATCTTTTGCAGCTTTGTGGCTTCTATTGGATTGTGTCGGAGTTCGGGCGAAGTCAGCTGAAATTGGGTCAACTAGGCAGACTATTACTTTTTCTTTTGAGGAGGTGCTGGCGATGTATCAAAATACTATTGCTTTTCTGCTTGCCTCGATCAAATCAGTGGCCTAATTGGCATGTGGTTGGGCAAGTGAGTGTGATGGAGTCTTGAGTTCTTGAGTGGTGGCACGCAGTAAGGTGTCTGAAATTTTCTAAAAGCTGTTCGTATTATCAGTCGGCCACCGTACCATATCACCGAGGTGTAGTGCCTGATTGCGCACTTTTGGAAGCGCTGTCTCTGAATTTACACATCACCGAGCGAATGTGGCTAATTTGAGCTGGGAATGCAAAGAGAAAGATAACTTCAGAGGTCTGCTCCGTAGACTATGAGCCTACCAGATAATGCGATAGGCTTTAGAACTGGTCATTAATTGGTGATGCGGGACCCCATAAAAGCCTAATTCTTTACTGCATCATTAATTTGCTTATCCGCTGAAGTGCAGAATGCGATGACAGTATGCTAAAATAGTGCTCATGTGACACTTTACGATGTTTTTGTGGAGAGATGCTGCATGGGCTATAGAAAGCTAAAACGCTCAATTTCTGCAGTACGCGTAGTTACGGTGGCTAGCGATGCATCCTTCGGCTTGGGGTTTGTCCGAAAGTTGGTCTGTGAGAGGGTGAGAAATTTTGTTCGATATAACCATTGTACATTTCTAGGAGTTTAAATTTGCAGGATTTTTTCCCTATTCAAATAAATGTAACTCTGCTGGGACCAACCGATCAGTTCGAATTATCCTTCACTTCGAATGAGGAGATTTTGAATTGCCAAGATTTTGCTGTAATGCTTTTACAGAGGGAACGGGAAAAACGTGCGTCTGAGACAAGACACGTTTTCCAGTATGCAGATTTACTGTGGTGTTAATCACTGCCATATGGCCAATTAAGCACATGTTACCATCAATTCTTCACTTTCAGTGCTCTTTGTCTTTGCATTGTCCATCCTTAATGAATTTTCTGCACAAGTTGTCAGCTCTAGTCATAAAAAGGGAACGCTGATGTGCAATGCTTGCTGACAAGAAAGAAGGTGTAGGATGAGGGATCTTGCATAGAGACGTTTGTGAAACTTGCATTTCATTGAATAATTACTTCTGTCTCTTACACCCTAACATTAGAGTGCGGATTCAGTGAATTCCGAGTCACACAGGGATCAGAGGGAACGAAGTGGCACATGCCTCATCCCGCACAAATCTCCCGAGCCCTCCTCTGTGGTGGCCGGACCCACTGAGTCTGAATGAGCAATATGCCTTCGCGCGGTTGGAAAGGTGCGAAAAACTTGACGATTTACGAAACAACTCCATGAAGTATCCACAAGTAGACACACACATGAAGTAAAGAGAGGCGGTACTATGGAGGCGTGCACAGACGCACTCTCTCTTGTCCCCACACTTCCAACACTGCACACAAGGTTTGCCTGGTAAACCTGCTTGCATGGCATGTGGCGGCTTCCCAGATAATGCTCACATTCTGTGGGATTGTCCGGGGAGCCGTCCCACTATTCAGGCTAGCCTTGCCAAACTCACCCACCCGTAGACCTACGACACTTGAGGAGTGGCTGGCGGACTCCTCCTCTGACGTATGTATGTGCCATGATCGAGCTCGTCACGACGCTCGGCTTGGCAGACAACTAGAACAAAGCGGGCGAACCCGGACCGGGGTTCTTGAATAAAGTTTATTCTCTCTCTCTCTTATGTCTTAGGATGCGTACTGGCACTTCAACCCTTCAACAAGCAAGTGGGCTTGTTGAAGGGTTGAAGTGAGTGTGAGTGTGATGGTATAAAGTTTACCCCCAAAAATATATTGCGACAGAGAAAGCATTCTTTGGCTGGCCCTAAATTAATGCGGTGGCCATATTAGCTTGGCCATTGAAAAGAGGCAGGTGCAGCTGTCTACAAGTACTGTTTTCACTTCTATTTTTGTGTAATGAATATTGTAGTGTGGATCTCCATTGATGGACGGTGCGCCTGTGACTTTTATTGCATGTCCACCTCTACTGCACACTTTTTACGTTTTTGAAAGTTGCTGAAGGTATCCAAGGTATCCAAGGCTGAGGAGTTTGAGAAGTTGTGCATATATTTATGCAAAACGATGTAGCAAGCAGCGCTTCGTAAACCTATGAATGTGATGGCTGCATGAGGACAGTCTTAATCCGCGAAAGACAACCTTGCCGTTTTTTTTTTCTTCTATTTTCTTTTCAGAAATGTGAAGCAAGGCACCTTCCGTCGTTGGGAATAGATGAACCGGTAATTTATCTGTACGCTTAATCGCTTTGCAATGAAGTAAAATCTGTGTTAACACATGGGTGGGCATTGTCAGAACGCTAAACTTTTTCAAGCATGTGCCTAAAGACGTGGTTATGTCTGTACATTTTAAGCCTATCTATATGATTACATTATTATGGCTGACTTCAGTAAACTAAGGCTGTAAATTAGTGAAGGAATTGTTATGGCACTAAGTTGAGGCTAGATCTTCACTTTCCACTTCTTTTCTATTATTTCTGCCATGTCAGTGTTCTGTCAGTGAAATTTATCTTGGCATTTGAGTCTTTCTGTAAAACCTGCCCTTGGGGGCGTTTACCAAACCCTGTGCACAATTGACAAACTTTTTCTTTTCTCTCAAAAATATTTTTTTTTATGCCAGCTGCTCTTAAAGAACATCTGACTCTTCGTTTATCCTACTTCTCATCATATTTTCTCGTCATTTCAAGGTTAGTGTGCAGATAAGTCGTAGTTGACTTGTGCTATGCCCTCCGGCCTCCTTTGCTAGTATCATGGACAGTGTGAACCACTACATGATAAATGCTCCATGATAAGAAGATATACCAAATATCTAAAATAATTGTCATCAAGAATAAAGAAAAAATGGAGGTCTTGAGTTGCCAGAAGGTGATTGTCCGAGTTCTGAGTATGTTGTCATTTTTTTTTCATATTACCTAGTGATTTTTGAAAAAAAACTTTAAATTAGTTGTTTACCTATTAAGGAGTGAATGAGAAAGTTGTTAGTCATGTCACGAAATACCATTATCAAGTGTTAAAAGCACTTTTGGGGCACTCCCTTTCTCAAGGCTCTGACATAAATGGTCTGACAACTTACCACAATGTGTCCCGAGATTTATGGTGGAAAAGAAACAAAGATGCTTTATATTGATGGTATTGAACAAGCTGTTAGAGGTTGAAAGAGGTATTACAATTTTCATTTGGTGCAGGAAGTTGTGTAAAACTGCATGCCATGACATGCTACTGTGCAACTTCATAAATTGGTGTACATAAGTTAGCTGTCATAATGTGCGTGGTGTTTTATTTAAAAAGGCTTTTATTATATTTTATGTATGTATGCACACTTTTCAATCCGTTTTATAAATTAAACAATGTTAACAAGTGGCATTGTTGTCGCATCAAAGAGTTGAATGGCAGAGCACATAAGCAGAGAGTTCTCATTTTTCTGGGGGGGGGGGGGGGGGGGAGCGAACAGCTTTCCAACTCCCCCCCCCCATATATATATATATATATATATATGTGTGTGTGTGTGTGTGTGTTTCTTGCAGTTGAAAAAACTTTGTGTGACCTTCAATAGGATAGAATAGGAAGAACTTTTGTAAAATGCTGGCAACCGACGGTTTAACACGTTGTGATGCTGGCCAAGCGTGTGACCTCCAAGAATTCCATCAATGAAGCGACGGCGTTATATGAGCATACGCAAGACCTCATAGTAGGACACAGTTCAATTTCACACCCCGAGTCCTCTCGGTGGTGTTATCTTCCTTCGCGTAATTTTCGCATGCTTGGCTACCACTAATACTGCTTTGTCTTTCCAGCAAAATTGCAGACCCCTCCCTCCCTCCCTCAATTAAGATATAACCGTATACCTAGTGATTTTTGAACGAAGACAAGAAAAGGACATAAAGACCAGCGCAGACTAACAACTCTGTTGATGACAACTCAATTGTCAGTTGCCAGTTGTCAGTGTGCGCTGGGCGTTATGTCCTTTTCTTGTCTTCGTTCAATGTGCGCAAAACTTTCCACAATGAAGTCAAACCAACTAGCCCACTCTTCAGTCTTATTGCAGCTCATGAAATGTGAAATATACGACGTGAGTGCTCTCCCACCCGCATCATAAAGCAGCGCCCTCAAATAAGCTGATTGTAAGCAACTGCATTGCCTGTTTGCAAACCCGAAGAGACAGTGCATCAGCTTGATAATGGTACGGATGGAGCACCAATAACAGATTTCGCGGCTTTGCAGCTATTCCTTCCTCTCATTTCTATGTCACACTTATTATCTGTCTCTTAAGGCCAACTGATCACATTGATAACAAAACCCCCTTGATAACGCTGCTGGAGCGCCACTCTGACCGTGCACGAAATGCGCAAAGCAATGTAATAGGCATAGAATGTTTCAAAATCCTGGCTTTGCTCGCACCGCATCGAAAGAGTGCACGCGAAGCTATACTTTGCGCCAGAACCTTGCTTCGGAGCAAAGCCAAATTAAAGTAACCGTTTTATTTTTCATGAAAGTGTATACGTGCTGCAAAAACAGGTTCATGTTGAAAATAACAGCGAAATAAACAGACCGGGAAGCAATCAACGTGTAGAGAAAAGACAAAACCGATGCGTTGAAGAAATTAAATATACCAATTCTAAATGAGCTGAATTGCCAATCAGGATGTCTGGGGAAATAAGAAATAAGGAAACAGAAGACCATCAGAGTTAAGTGTGCCTTCATTATCTAGAAATTCGTAAGCTCCGTTGAACACCAGCTGCTGCGTAGAGGACGTCTTCGAATAGGTCTCCTTTTGCAGCTACGCAGTACTGAGTCCGCTTTATCGTATCTTCAGTGGCTTTCTTGATGACCGACGCCGGAATTCTACAGCAGACATCCGTTATACTTGCCTTGAACCAACCTGACGTCCATCTCGGTCATGTAAGCACGATCTTTCACATAACCTCAAAGAAAGAAATTGAGTGGAGAGAGGTCAGGTGACCTAGCCGGTCAATTAGCAGGCCCATGCCTTCCAATCTATTGTGCATGAAAAGCCACATCCAGGCAGTTTCGTGCTCGGCTGCTGCTGTGTCCATGTGCGCCATCTTGCTGATCACACACAAGTGGAAGATGTGACTATTGGACTTCGCTGAGAAACTCATCTACCACTCCTTCAAGGATTTTGTTCACGTAACACTGTCTAGTCTGTGTGCGATCGAAGAAGATAGGACCGATTGTGGCACCGGAGTAAATTCCGAACAACACATCAAGCGACCAGTGGTACTGGTGCCGATTGCGCATTACTCAGTGCACATTGTAGTCCCTCCAATAGTGTGCATTATGCAAATTTACCAAGATGTGTATGCAAAAATTGGCTTCATCTGTGCACATGATGTTGCTCAAAAAGTCCGGTGACTCATTGGCTTTTGTGAGGACCCAATTAGAGAAATCTAGACGATTCTACAGGTCCTTATCTTCCAAGCATTCATGCTCCATGGTTAAGGTGGTACGGGTGAAAGGCCGTCATTTAGAATCCTCTGAACTGATGACTTGGAAACTGGTACCTGGGCTGCCACGTCCCGCACGCTAGCATGAGGGTTTGAGACCATAAATGCTAGAGCATCCGTGCGTAGGCTAGGACTGAAAGATGGAATCCTTCGCCACTATTTCTTGAAGCTGCTGGTTTGTCTCAGGTTTTCATAATTTCTGATGATAGTCGCGTTTGGTCTTCCACCACACTTCCATGACTGATATATATTTGCGGCCTTGCTCTTGTTGCCATTTGCAGCTCCCAAGGCAAGGATCATGTTTTCATTCTGCTCATTAGAGAAAGACATGGTGACTGGGATGAAACAAAACGCACCTTCAAACCTATGCACTGACGTTGTCAATTCGCTTTTGTGGTGATAGGTTTCGTGGCAAAAAAATGAAAAATAATAATGAAGAAAATAGTGGACTTTATCGATGCTAAGACAACAGCTATCACAGCTTGCTTCCAACTAACACCAAACGCGATGTATTACTTCTGCCGAAGCACGGCAGATAAGGCACTATCTCGATCACGATGTTTTTTTTTATTTCCTTTATTTTGTTCTGCATAACTCGGACAGAGCCTATTCAAGGACGCTGCTTTATGATCTGGATGGGAGCGCAGTCATGTGGTATTCTTCATACTTCGTGGGATTTATTTATCAGTCTGAAAAAAAAATTTGTATGCAATTAGTACGTTGCTGAAGATACCGCAGTTAGATGTCTCTAAACTGTGCCTAGAAATGCCTCATTGACACTATGATAATTAGGACAGAACGTCTCGACGTATAAGATTATTTACAATTACCCAATTAAATCTCAGTAACGAAAGAATTACTGGAAGCTGCTCCACTGTACTGGAAATAATATGCACTTGGTTTTCTTCGAGTTACGGATTGCTCTTTTTTTAAATCTTGGTCCATGATAGTTAATTGAGACAGCCTGTATATATTTATGACCTTTATGTGTAAGTGACGAGGTTTCCAACCCCAATAAATGTTGTAAATTATTAGAGCTTTTTTTTCATGAGTCGTTAGCATTGCTTACTGGAAAGAGAAGCAATACTGAGACGCACAACATTCAGGTGTATTTCACACACCATTGATAAAAGACTGCCGAAGGGGCCACTGAAGTCTAGATTTTTTTATGGTCAAAAAAGCACGCAAAGCAATTTGAAGCATGGTGAACATACAGCAACATATTCATTCTCTAGGCATAAGCTATCCATACCTCTAGAGATAATTTTTGATTGGCTACCTCCATCTCTTTCAAAGATATAATAGATTTTGTCCTGTGTTTATATTTAAATATATTGTATATGTGCGTGGTTTTTAGATTGGAAATTTAAAACCGTGTTGATGGCAGAAAATACGAATGAGGCAGCCACCACTAATGCACGTGTCCTCCTATTGTCAAATTTGCAGAAATAAAGCGAAAGTATGAATTAAAAGCCATGCACGTCCGCTGTAACAATGATGCAGAAAGCTATTAGCCCTAATAAAATTTTAAGTGAAAAGGTCGAGGAAAGCCGGAAGAAAACTCAATTGACGTGGGTGACAAAGCTCTGGTAACGGTACTTTAGGTATGTGGGTGGGGGGGTGGGGGGCTTAGGCATACCCTGGGGGGGGGGGGGAGGGCGGGAGAGCTTAGCCCTCCCCCCCTTAGAAATCTCCGTAGGGGGCTCGGGCCCCGGAGCCTCACCGTAGTCGGCGCCTATGGCAGAGCAGGTGGCATCCCTCACTTAATGGCAGCAGTCATAAGTGCTCCCGTATGTGTGTGAGTTTGCGAGTACTCCACTGATCTGTTTGGTGCTTTCTCTGTAAGACACAAAATCTCTTCAACTTCTGCTATAAAGGCTCCATTGGATAAAGGGGTGTTGGCACCGGTACACAAGTGCTAGTGGTGCTTCATGGCTTGGCTTGGAAATGACTGGAGCATAAAAGATAGTTCAACAGAGAACATAATACAAAATATGTAAATATTATCACAGAAACAGTTGAACTGGTCAGAAAGCATGAGCCACTTAATAATTGCCTTAAACAGATTGATTTCTTACAGAAGGATACACTTGTGTATAGCTTTTCTCATATGGGGCATACAGTCTCTTTTATGTTGAGTTAGTGTTGTTTCCAGCATAGGGCTATGTAAACGCGATCATGACTGTGGGTAGAAAAAAATTGATTCGATGTGTCCCATGGCATTTCCTGCGGGACTGCTGCAGGATTGAGCACCTTGGACCGTACGCTTTGCAGTGCATTGAAAAAGTTTAAACAAACGTCAGTTGTTGGTTCTTTTAAGTTGGGTTCGGTATGCAGAAGTGTTGTCAGGTGGCTTTTTCTTCACTTCAGGGTTTACTTTGTAAGTCTAAATAAAATATCTGAGCAATGTTAGCACGTCAGAAACAGTTGATTTATGTCTTTTGTGACATGGCTAACAAACCTGCTATTGACGCATTAATAAGTGATTTAATTGTAGGACAATTCATATTAATGTATAACTACTTCAGTGAAATGGAAAGCAAAGACAATATGAGGCAGTATAGAGTCTGCTCAATTCCCGTAGAAGCCTCCATTATTTTTTGAAGGGACCCTGAAACAGTTTTGACAGTTGTGTCCAAACGTACTGGGTCAGTAGGGTAGTTCTTTGTGATCATTAAGAGACAGATTTGAGTGCCCTGCATAGAGCACTCAAACATTTATTCCGAGTAAGCGCAGCCTTTGCCCTAGATGGGCGCCCTACTTATTCTGGGTAGCCACATGCCATAGCGATCTCCTGTGTCCACTCGGTGAGGCTGCGTAAGGCTTTAAAAATGTATATCGCTACCAATTGCAGCGGTGCTGCTCTCCCAACTTTTCAGCTGCCTCTTCTGACACTGCGTAACGTGGGCGAGTGATGCCACTGGGGTGAACGATCCGATTGGCTGCCAATGCAACGCCTTCGGCAATGCTAGAAACACTGCTGCCTGCGACGCCTCTGAAGGCTCCCTAACCTCTTGCTCCCCCAACACCCCATCCTCCTATGTCCTCTTTCTTTTTTCTTTTTTCTTTCTTCTGCCGTCTTCCCACTCTCTCGCTTTTGTCCCCTTGTCTTAGAAACCACGCCTAAATATTCCAAGTCACAGCGGTCATTTTCTTTTCAGTCTCTCTCTTTACAGCCAGCCACCACCATCAACTGCCACATGAGTTATCACTCTACTAACCAGTTAAAACTAACCTGCTGAGGATGATGAGGCTGCCTTTGACGAAGATAGGTCCTCCTCCTATCGAAATGTTGGCCAGCCTTTCTGAGGCACCTTCTCCCTGTTTATAAACTTAATACTATGTGTGCTAATCCATCTGTCAGCCCCCTTTTTGATTTCGCTTCATTAAGTTGTTTATAAATACCATACATATGCATAGTAATTTCATAACCTTAATTAAAAATACATACACAAATGATATAAATGTAGACAGTTTTTTAAACCATTGGCCTACTCTCGCTTGTGAATGCCAGTCATCTGCTACAGCTGTGGCAGCTTGGGCGATGGCAGCCGATGGATGTGGAGGGATTCTCAATGAAAACAAGGGCAGGGATGTCTTCATTGGTGGCAGCAACGTGAATGGTACCAGTGCAGGTGTGTGCAGGAAGTAAAATCCAGCGACTGCACGCTGAGCACTGCACATCAATGTCAACACCAGTCTCCTTGGTCAACACAGCGATCACCCGCAGTTTTGAAAAGAAAGGCACTCATTGTGGCAACCACAGGTTCCACATTTGTAAGAGAGCCAAGTATTGTGTATAATTTGCCTAAAATAGTAGCAGAAAGATATTCTAACAAGCCGAAATCCGGCAGCAGAAAAAGAGTTATGAATGCACTTAACGTGTCTTCAAATGTAAGAAAAAATCTGTCATAGAGCCACCATCTTGAGTTAGGCTTTAGTGTAGTGGCACCATCTCTGCTTTCCACTCAGATAGTGTGGATTCAATTCCAGCTGCCGGTACACTTTTTTTTTTACTTGTTTTAGAGTACGGGAAACATTACAAGTAGCCCATTTCACCACATTCACAAATTAGCAGCAGCTCTAGCCTAGCTGTGATAGTGCTTGTTTTTACCATGGACAGCTACAAAAAGATTGCTCAATATAGAGATAATCTAAAACATATGTGTTAGATATTTACATGTTATAAGGCTGTTGTCAAATTGAAATGATACCAGAAACAGCTACTTTGTAAATGCGACAAACGCCAGGAGGTGTCTGCCTCTTTCTCGCTTCATGTAGCGCAAGCGAGTGAACATTGCGTGTTGTACCACCGCATCTTTATCCTTTGTGTGAAAGTCATCTTGAAATTTTTCTGCATCTAGTCTATGCTTAACCTGCATAAGAAAATGCATAAGAACTGCATAAGAAAGATGCAGGAGCACACTTGGTTCAACTCATCCGGGAGTAGACAACACTTACGTCACCACGTGAAGGAGGCAAGACATAACTTTAGGGGAAGGTAACGTTTAACCACTCGTACCTATATTGTTATAGAGCGCCGACATGAAATTCTTGTGAGAAAACATTCCTTGAAAGATAGCCCCAGTGTCTAGGCGCAAGACAAAAAACTTTTTAGGGACCCTTTAAAGCGACCCTAAAGGCAAATATTAAGCCAATGCGGATTGTTAAAATACCATTACAGAAACCTCGCAGTGCTTGTTTCGTGCCAAGAGAAAATCGCGTCTGAAATATCCACATAATTCTAGCACAATTAAGATTGCCTGGCCCCAAGCGGGGCGTGACGATTTTGCATATGCCATCACCGTCCCTTTACTGCCGTTGGCGAGTAAAACACTGCCCAATAGACGGTGCTATGATTTTTTGTCCAAAATGCAAACGCATGGCCATGGAGAAAACGAGCCAAGACAGAGTGTTGTATTCACTGCTTTAGCTGCTCTTGGTCAAGTGATATGGACTGCTCGGGCATCTCACGACATCACACGGACGTGGAATTCTCTGCTACTTGCAGTTTGTGTGAGTTTCGCGAGCCAGAAAAAGCGGCGCAGCACTATGCGATAACGAAACTACTGGAATGTAAAAGGGAGGCAGTGCAAAGTCAAGTGAAAATTAATCCTTTTGACAGCGTGCGCCATTGTCAAGGGTAACGTCAGTGAGTTCTCTTTTTCTAAAATATGTAATAGAACTGGACAAGTAGCATTTTCTTGTTTTATTTGTTTTCTTAGACAAGTAGCATTATCGAGTTACTTCGAGGCAGTATATTGTCTAGTGCCAAGTACATATGTCATTGTGCCAAGTATGGCAGGTACGAAGTTTTGAAATAGAGTTGTTTATTATTGTTAAATATTGTGCAGGAGGCAAAAAACAAATTTGCCTGTGATGGGGCTCATTGATGGGACACTCACGAGGCATCAAGTTGCGCCTCCTGGCTTTTAGGTGGCAGGTAGTTCTGTGTGCTATTGCACATGCTATTCCTAATGATTTGGTGGGCATTTGAGCTTTTTAAGGTAATGTTGCAACCTTTTAGTGGATGAAGGTTCTGACAATATTGCCTCCTGCAGCTGGAAGAGCTTGGCTTGGCTCTTGTTTGTGTGCTTTTGATTCTGCTTATTGTGTGCAGACCTTTTCAGAAATTCCCAGGTTGCTGAGCTAACTCCAGTTGTTGTGCAGTGGGGGCTTGTATTGTGCTAACATTCCCGAGCACTGGAGGGTGGGCAGCCCTGTTGTCCTCACTGTCCACTGCTTTGAAGCACTATAAATGCCACAGGCACCTTACCACACAGCCAAGCAGCAGCAGCTGCAAATCTTGTTACGTGCTTAGTGTCTGGTAATTTTAGAAAAAAATTGTACACATGCATGGCCTGTCTCATTACTGGTGGTTGCGTGTCTATTACCACCATGCCTGCTGCATGTCTGTGCCTGTGGTTCTTGCTTTCCTCATATATGTTTGTTATCCACTGGTTCCAAAGTGTTCTGAAGCATGAAAAATGTGCTGTATCAGTGTTTGCTGCTGCATTATGTGCTGCTTGAATAATTATTCTAGCATGTAGCTAGCTTGTCACATGTCTTCTAGTTCACAACGCTAATTATACAACTTGGGGCAGATTAGATGGAAGATCTGGAGCACGGTATTTACTGCAGTGGACAGAGCACTGCAAGGATGTCTACCAATTTCCAGTAAGTCCAGATTATCTGCTGGATACTGAAGACTACAGCCATTAAACAAGTACACTCAGCTATGTTATGTTCCAGTCAAACGTACAGTAGTGAGCAAAAAGATATGATATTGTGGTTTTTTGTGAAAAGTTCATTACTTAAGTTTCTAAGCTATTGTTTGCTGTTTTTCGTCATGATAATGTAAATCAAGGTGTGCACTGTTGCAGTTAAAGGGAGAGAGATGGGTAACATTGTTTGTTGACTGTGTCTTAAAAGCTACACTTTACATTTTATTCATGAACTTACTAAAGTGCAAAGAGAAGTCAATATGGCAAAGTAGCCATCTCTGTTCATAATATGCTCTGCTTCTTTCTTCCCAACCTGTTCCCTTTTTCTTCTACATTAAACTTTCCTCACTTTAAATTGCACCTCTCCGGGCGTGATAATAAAGGATGTTACTGACAGCTGGAACGTCTAATTGTCCATTGTCCATGTACCCAACAGTCTTGAGTACACCTTTCTGCGCACAGCTCTTCACGAACAGGAACGGACCTAGAATTTTTTGTCAGTTCCTGGTAGCCCTTTCTGGACAACACAAAGTCGTTTAACTTGATATAAGGTATATGTTCACAATGTCGTTAGTCGAACTGACGTTTCATTTCTTCTCGATATCTGCTGCGCTTTTCAATGATTTTACGTCATTCTGTTAGCTTGAAGTTTGTCTGCAATGCCAAGCTTCTGGTTGGTGGACAGCTTTGGCACTTCATAATAGGTGGCGAAATGTGGGCTACATCCAAGGCTTGTGGTATGTGTCCGTTATGGTGTGCAGCAGTTGCTTCTAGACAGTACTTCCATCCACCTCGCAAATTTCGGTACATTGACACGTATTGCTTTCACAATGCTGATGTCTGGAATTGCGCTTTTGTTTGCCACCGTTATCGATGCGCTACTATCTACTAAAGCCTTGACATCCTGCCCCATTTACTTGCATTGAAGTATACACAAGCTTGGCACGGTCACTAAGGAATATAGTCTCGTGAAATGAGAGTGTGACCTCCTGATGTCAATTTGGCCACGCTTTCACACTGCGGTCTGTTATCTTCCTCACTAGATAAACTGCTGCCACCATTAGAAGCGCACTTGTGTTGTGGAGTGCAGAAATCTCATATTATTCAGCAAGTCATCCGTAGTGTGCGGCAT
Organism: Dermacentor andersoni; assembly: GCF_023375885.2. NCBI lineage: Eukaryota > Metazoa > Arthropoda > Arachnida > Ixodida > Ixodidae > Dermacentor > Dermacentor andersoni. The sequence goes on along the minus strand of NC_092814.1, from coordinate 316,990,112 downwards.
TCGTAGTTGGGACAATGGGCTGCATGCTCTGTGGCGCTCCTAGTACAGAGAGAGGTATGAGCGATGAGTTCGATAATGGGGAGTCAGCAACATGTAGCAGCCTCCTCTTCCTAAAGGAGTAGTCTACCAAAGGGCTGGATTTGTACTTGAAGGCTATAGTGCTGTCTGAGCTTTGTAGCTTATTCTTGAAGAATGACGCCAAAAAGCACTCTCTCCGTTCAGCCCACGGCCAGTTCGCCTTTCCTGTGATTCTCAAGTCATGCCAGGTCATTGCTATGCCTCGTTGGTACAAGTGCATATTCATAACCTTGTTAAAGTCTTGCCGCCATCTATTTTGGACGCATGCATGCATTGTAGAAACTGAGCCAGGCTTTAGTGTTTGCAGAGTTATTTAGTACATGCTGCAGTCCGAAGATCAAGCACAGGGGGGCGAAATAATGAGCATGGTGGACGAAACTGAACAAGTTATACAAAAGCATATGCCAAGCATTACCATTCAGACAAGCATCGACTAGAAAACATGATTAAAAATACGTTGGGGAAAAAATGGTACAACCCTGTAAAACCACTTTTATGGGCACAAAGAAAAAGCAATCACAAGTTAGTTCATGAGTTGTCAAAATATAGATAAGAGTATGGCGTTGTCAATAATGAAGTTTGCCCGAAATTATACATGTGATTTTCGAAGTCAGGAAGGCCATGTTCTGAAAAACAATTGGAGGCAGTGCGTTCCGTTCGCTGGTGGTTCGCGGAAAGAAAACGTATTTAAAAAGGTTGGTTGCACTCTTCCAAGAGTGGGATGTCATTACTAGCCATCAGTAATGAAGGCGAATTAAGTTTGTGATGGGCGTTATAGAGAAATCTTACTGCTCTACTTTGAACTATTTCAAGTTTATAAATATACTTTCTAAAATACGAGGCCCAGGCCATGCATGCATACTCTAGACGAGGTCGAATAAAAGTATTGCATGCAAGAAGTTTGATCTGGGATGGCGTGTTCTTTAGTTTGTGTCTTAGAAATCCGAATTTTCTAAAAGCAGATGAAGAAACGTCAGTGTGGCTAGTCGATGATAGTCGATTTGTAATCTTGACTCCCACGTATTTAAAATTGTCGACTTCGATCAAGGGATTATTTTTTAATATATTCCTAGATGTGAATGGACTAATTTTATATGAAATTAACATAAGGACAGATTTGCTAATGTTTAATTCCATCAACCACGTGTTGCACCAATTGGAGAAAATTTAGGTTGTTCTGCCAACACTCTTGGTCCCTTCCTTTTTTAATTGGCTTGTAAAAAATGCAGTCATCTGCAAAAATTTTTTAGTTTATGGCGGAGGTGTCTACTGATGAAACGATACCATTGATGAAAATAAGGAAGAAGGCAGGGCCAAGGACACTACCCTGGGGAACTCTCGAGGTTACAGGCAGAACTTCAGAGCTGCAACCTTCCACCCGAACAAACTGTTTCCGGTTGGTAAAGTGGGAACGGATCCAATTGATTAGATTGATGGGTAGACCAGTGCTAGAAAGCTTCATAAGTAGTTTACCATGACAGAGACAGTCGAAGGCCTTTCTAAAATCTAAGAAGATAGCATCTATTTGACCACCCTTATCATGTGTTATTGCAAAGTCATGAATAGTGGTGACGAGTTGGGTGGTAGTCGACAGGCCTTTCCTAAAACCATGCTAGAAGAGAGTCAAAATATTGTTTTCTTCTAGAAAAGACAAGACACAAGACAAGATCATGAACCATCATAGACATCTGGTCTTATTGTTTCTAACGACGGTCTCTGAGAATACTGGAGGATGGTTTTCGTCACAATCTGTAGTATTTCTTGTTGGTGCTTACTGTTCTTCTTCTCAAATTCCATTACATAATGTAAAATCTCTTTCACACTCTCAGATTTTCTGCCTTGTTCACTTATACCAGTCGTCTCCGATTTTGTTATATTACCAGTTCCAAAAGGTAATGTTTGTGAGCATTCTGAACAAAAGATCGGTGCTCGCCCATAACAGGGAATCATCCTCTGCGGGAGCATCTTGCATGCACACGTACACGGTCCTCAACAAAATGAGGCTAATGCAGTGCAAAACATAGGATCCTATTGTCTGCACCAAATTTGCAATAAAACTGAGATAAGGCAGTGTGGCAAGGTAGCCATCTTTTTTTTTTTTTAATATCCTCTGCTTCTTCCTTCCCAACCTTTTATCTTCTACCTTATAATGGTGCTCACTGTTGCCTACATTTGCAAGTTTTCTGCGAGTGAATGTATCGTAAATTTTTTTGTTTTCCTTCCTTTGATCTCTTTTGATATATTAAATCTGGAGTAGCAAGGTAGACCTTTCACTCGGCTGTCCTCTCCAATTCTCAGTGAAATTTCTCTTACCTGTGCACATGTTTTATATTGTACTGGTTGATGTATACAGTTTTCTTCATACATTCTTGGAAGACACAAGTTGTGTGCATGATGGGTGGGCTATGTGGTGTGAATAATATAACATAGCAGTGAGTGTTCAAGAGGCTATTGCCCTAGGCTAATGCTCTGGCATAACAGAAGGCTAACTTTCTGAGCAGTTTAGTACACAATACCCAAAATACTATATATATCTTTTCGTTCACTACTGTATATGATGGGGCTAAAGACAAGTTCGTCAGATTAGTGTTCAAAGCATGTGCCATAGCAATGACTGATATGGGGATCTTGCTTGTTTGTTTTGCTTACGTTAATTACACTGGGCCGGAATATTAGTTGATGCTAGAACCTACTAGAGCCTGCTAGAGCCTTGCTTGCTCATTTTCAAGTACCTGAATTATGCTTGTACAAATAGTGTTTTAACATAGGGGCTCCATGGCAGACATCGAAATTTACTTCGAAAGAGTCTGACATCATTTATGCCATGCCTAAAAGAATGTTTATACATAGAGGGTGAGGAAGCAGATGTTTCTCGCTCAAATTTTACTGCAGTGTGATATATTAGAAGTGCTATACGAGATTGAAAGAAGTTGTATGCCATGGCTTTCCCCTCATTTCATTTTCTGCACTGCTATGCCTGTCCTACTTAGGCACCACATCACCCAGTGACTTGAGTGTTTTCTGCTTCCAGTCAGTTCGAACATGTATTACCATGTCTCATACTGCACTGGATACATTCCAGTGTATGTATTCTTTCTTGTTATTGTGGCAACGATGGTCTTGAGGTGAAAGTGCGGTATTCATGCCTTGAATTTACAGTGTACACGGCCTACAGTGCACACCTTGCATGTATAAATGTCGAGAGACCTGTCTAGAATGCATAAGCCATGTACACCGGACTGTGCTGGCAACATCTAGTTATAACATGGGGTGCAAAACTGGTTAAATGTGAACATGTGTGGTTACATTTATGAGATGCCTTGTCTTCTCTTGCACTGCAAATCACTTCACGCTCTGGCATTTGTTGTGGCTATCAGGAACGCTGCCTGTGGTGCCGTGCTGCAAAACAAAAGTGGAGATATACAAATCTGGAGATATACGTTAAGGGATAGGAAAAGAGCATATTGGGTGAGGAAACGAACGCGAGTTAATGACATTTTAGTTGAAATAAAGAAAAAGAAATATGCATGGGAAGGACATGTAATGAGGAGGGAACGTAAGAGATGGTCATTAAGGGTTACAGACTGGATTCCAAGGGAAGGGAAGCGTAGCAGGGGCCGGCAGAAAGTTAGGTGGGCGGATGAGATTAAGAAGTTTGCAGGGACAACATGGCCACAATTAGTACATGGCCGGGGTAGTTGGAGAAGTATGGGAGAGGCCTTTGCCCTGCAGTGGGCGTAACCAGGCTGCTGCTGCTGCTGCTGATGATGATACCAATCTGGCATGTACTGTGAACGGTTCTTCCACATGAGGTACGAAACCAATTATGGTTGCATCATCGTTCTGCCAACTGCTGCATGAAAATCAAAACCAATAGTGGTGCTAAACCCACCGCTCATGCTTTACACATATTCATGAAGATTGGTTCGTGATGCATTGACAATGAGATGAGCTATAAGGAATCTATCAGTCACAAACAGTGACAATCTGCGAAGCCATGTGCATGAATACGAGCCACGGTGCATGTGATAGACTTGCAGCATTTGGCTGAACGATGATGCACCCGTGAGTGAGTTGTGAACTGTATGCATGCAAAACGTCAATAGCACTCTCCAGATTGTGATATCCAGATTGTGATTGGGATTATGATATCTGCGCTCTAGTTTCATAGCGCGGTACAGCAGACAGTGCTCCTGATGGCCGAAGCAGATGCCAGAACATGAGGCAACCAGCTGTGCGAGAGAAAACAGGGCATCTCGTAGATGCAGCCGCACATGATTCACATTCAGCCAGTTTTGCACCAGATGTTAATGCTACAAGTTGCCAGCACTGTCTGGCACACATGGCTCGCATATTCTAGACAAGTCTCTTGACCTGTACTGTTGAGAGGAAGTCTAGAGACTACAGGAGAGATTGCTAAGCTCCATTGCTGCGTTAAAAGTGGTGTGCCTATGTTTGAGATCAGTGTACTGTGCATGGCCCACCCTTTGTTATATGCCTGCATGGTCGTTTGCTCAGTTTGACCATGCATTCAGGAGAATGATGAAGCGAGTACGAGGGGCTGCTTTAACAATTGCCGTGATTACGTACGTGCCTCATGCCTATCGAAGAACAGTAAAACCTTCAGTTTTCATAATGCTTTTTTTTGTTTTGTGTAAATCATCTGCTTTCGTTATCCATTTTCTTTGCTGTCTGCTTTCCTTAGCAGCTCCGTTTTGGGTCGTTAACACATGTTTTCGGGTGCAGGATATTTGGAAGGAATGGCAAAAGTTGTTAAGTAAGATTATCATTAAATACCCTATTAGTGGGCCATGGGCCAGATTGCTGTTTGTGCTCATCAAGTGAGGTCATGTTGATACGAAGACAAAAGAAACATAAAATTATTGTTTTGAATGCTGCTGAACGTCTAGCAAAAATGCATAGACAGTAGCGCATGCTTCGGGAGCTTTGCCAATGACTGCATTCTCACTTTCAACGTGACACCTTATGCACTCTTCATCGTTCCTGTACATGCAAGATTGAGCCGATCCACGAGCATGATGACAGGGGAGAAAGGATGCATGTGTGCGGTTTACAGCTCTCAAGAGAGCACAGTACTACAGTTTGGCTGCTACTTCCGTGGTCTTTAAACTTTGGCTCTCGGCAGCACCTGCTGCATAGCGAAGACTCTGCTGGTTTTATTGGCATCCTTGAGACAGTGCTAGAATAAGGACCTTACAAAGCAAAGTGCAGCAGGGTGCACGAGGACCTGGTGCATGCATCTCTTGCTCCATCAGATGACATTGTTGCACTCTACTCTTTCCTGAATGACTGAGCGAGTGAGGTAGTCTTCTCTCGGCTCACGTGTGGCTAAATAATTGTTGGCCTTTGTCGAATACTTTCACATCCCTCTGCTTCCTCCATGTTGCCTAGCAGTTGTTTCACAGAGCCCAGCATTTGTGAATCTTTACTCGACTCCCTTGCTTGTATGCGCATATTCGTGTGCACAAATGCATCAGTGCACACAAGCTGCTGCAGATGGTTATAATTCCCAGCCATAAAGGGCGCTTGCATCTTGTACGCTGTGCACCTTGCATGCATTGAAAGCCAGAGCTTTGCTTTTGAGAAGGACTAAAGATGTCTGCTGAAAGCAGCTGGCGTCAGGGGAAGCGCACAGCCATGTGTTCTGAGTAGGATAAGCTAGGCCCGTATTTGACATGATTTACCTTTGAAAGTGCTGCAATTCCTGACATGCCGACACTTTGTCAGTTGGTTTTTTTTTTTTAAAGTGTTGTGGGCTTTCCTTTTTTCGTCGAGAAAAAAGGACCATGCAAGGCCTAGGTTGGTTTAAATGCTGTTATCTGTCATTTATGGATAATCTACACAGCATTTGCATTAATGCCAATAGATTAAGTAATGTAATTAAATGTTAGCTAATTAAGCTTAGTTTAATTATTGTTGCAATATGAAAAACTTACTCATGACTAACACGAACAATGCCTATCAACGTACAGTGGTTACCATTTGCATAGAGCACTCTGTCATTTTTTATTTTTTGAATTCTTGGCGAAGTTTAGTTGGAGTTGAAGAAAATCTTGGCTGCTAAGGCTCTTTCGGTCCAAGCACTCTAGTATTTCATTCTCTCCTCATGTGACTGGTAGAGACGATTGCCACCTCACATTTATCTCGCTTGGCCATGGCATTTGTTTTTAATTCTTGACATGCACCCTGTAGAGAAGACATGATAGTGCAAACTAGGATGTTCACATAGAGGAGGATAGAGAGCTGCTCACTTTGCTAGCAGAATTATTCCCTTTGATGGCACGCTGGCAATGATAATTCTATTGTCTGGTCGGTAGAGTAGTCGCGGGATCGAATCCCGGCCACGGCGGCCGCATTTCGATGTGAAAACACCCGTCTACTTAGATTTAGGTGCACGTTAAAGAACCCCAGGTGGTCGAAATTTCCGGAGTCCTCCACTACGGCATGTCTCGTAATCGGAAAGCGGTTTTGGCATGCAAAACCCCATCATTTAATTTTTAACTACTTTTACGAACGAGAAGCCGAGGGTCGATTCCTCACGTAACCAACGGCACAGAATTCGGTTTATTAGCCAATGACTTATGATAAATGGTGTTTGGCAAGGCTGTGAGATTGTCATATTTTTGCTTTCACCTGGCTGATCCAACACAGTGGCTCAGCAGCTGGGGCATTCTGCTACCGAACAGAAGGTCATGGGTTTGATTTCTGGCCATGGCGACTGCACTGCTAAGAGCAGAGTGCAAAAATGCTTCTGTATTGTACCTTGGGTAAACATAAATAAACCCAGTTGAGTTCTAATCTAGAGCTCCCTTGCAGCAGCGTCCCTTACAGCCCACTGTGCAACCTTGGGGAATTAAACCCCACAATTTTAACCTGATTGATGTTGCCTTTTCATGCCTAATATAAGAGTAGGATATTTTCTTCCTTGTGTATGGCCAAATCATTGTGCTAGAAAGAAACTGTTGCAGTGCTTTGCCAGTGTTCTTGTGTTGCAAGAAAAACACTGCTTCTTTGTGTTTTCTGCCAACTCTCCCCTTAGCCATATGTTATGTTAAACATATTTTGCCTATTTATTGCCAGGCCCACACTAAAATAAAATGCTAGCACAGTAGTTCACCAGTCCCATGCCAATTCATCAAAAATGCGAAGCTTTACATAGTTAAGGTTCTTGCGTAGCACCTAGCTTCAGTCTTGCCATAGTGGATGGAAGCCTTGTAGTGTCAGTCTTGCCTCTTGAATCATGTTTGTTTGGGCGTAATTCATCTATGAACTATGGCCCGTATGAGGCTGCTTATTTCCTGGAAGTAGGCCTGCTATAATTCAGAATTAACTACATGCCCAGTAACAAGTTAGATAACTTTTCTGCCTTCATCAGTAATGCACGTCCATAACTACATATTTCTACTTTGTTTCAGCTTATAAGACCAGTGCCTGTGAACGAGGTAAGAAGTGTTTCTTTAGTGCATAATAAACAGTCGCAGGCACTTGCCTACACAATGGATGTTTTTGGAAGCTAATGGCAAACCAACATTTAAGGTGGATATACAACAGAACAAAATGCGATAAAATCCATACTTTGAGCTTGAAATGGCTAAGCACCACTGAATTGCGGTATGAGCAGCCAGTCTATGGTACCCTTTTGCTCAACGTGGATTGGAGCCATTCAGCAGTTTCATGGTTGATCGGTGGAGTGAATCGGGATTCTGTCTGTCATGTAAATTCATTTTTCATTTTGGCTACATGCTCTGTGAACAAGCTACTACAGCAATAACAGTGAGATCTACAGATTCTGCTGACTGATCAGGTGATGGCTGATGCAGTTATGATTTGTGGTCGGTGTGTGGTGATGCATGCTGGGCGATTCTGCTGATTTGAGTCACTTCATTAAAGTGACACTAGGGCTGCGTTATTGACTAGCTTGAGTGATGGAGGGTTGTCCTGAAAATTTCTGTGTTTGTGTTGCGCCAAAATGTGACTTGCTTGCTGCAAAAAATCATAATTGAAGAGTACCATATCTGGCAGCATCACACAGGGAGGGTGCCACGCTAGCGCAAATTCTTATAGGGATGTTAAGAGGCAGCATCAATGAGTTCTTTTGTAGGAGAATTTGGTAAAATTGGACAAACTGCATTTTTCTCTCATGTTCAAGGGCAATACATTATCACCATCTGTGGCTCTAATGGGTAAGCATGCAAATTGATGCCTTAAGGAGCTGGTTTCATAGCTTATCATTTCTGAAAGCCCTGTTCCCAATTAAAACAATGCTTTGGACATTTTGGTGCACTAGTCTGTCGTCTTAGCTTGATTTAAGTTTGCTTTTAGAGCTCTTTTAAATTAGAATGGAGTGTATAATAGACAAGTGAGGCCAATGGCACATTGCTGGCAATCCCTTCCAGTAGGTGAGAGTATCTTTTTTTGTAACGGACCTAGCTGCAGATTAGTAGTAGAAAAGTGTGCAATGCTAACAAATTTAAGCTCAAATAGCAGTGAACATATTTTACATGTAAATACATGTAATTGTGACATGTTATCGCACTGTAGCCAGTTTCTATGCATGGAGTAGTCCCAAGTGTACATTTTGGAGTGTGAACTAAGCTGCTTTTACAGATATAGATGAAACTACAAACAAAACAATGCATCGGAGTAGTTTCGGAATTGTTTCGGAATTGTTTCGGAATTTCGGTTTTTGAGCATTCTACATGCTTGAAATTTTGAATAAAAATTGAATATTACTTATCCTATTCGCATTTGACTCGCTAGTTGAAGTGTGGGCTGTTGACAAATTTTGACCGTACTTATCTGGCCGCAAGCTACTCATTGTCACTGACCCTATGGTGTTGGGCTGCTGAGCACGAGGTCGCGGGATTGAATCCCGGCCACGGCGGCCGCATTTCGATGGGGGCGAAATGCAAAAACACCCGTGTACTTAGATTTAGGTGCACGTTAAAGAACCCCAGGTGGTCGAAATTTCTGGAGTCCTCCACTACGGCGTGCCTCGTAATCAGAAAGTGGTTTTGGCACGTGAAACCCCATAATTTTAATTGTCACTGACCACCATGCCCTCTGCTTTCTCTCAACTCATGAAGACTTAACAGGCTACATGGTAGCTGGGCTTAATAACTTCAGGAATATTTGCTTGTCCTCTACAAGTATGACTGCTTGCCAGACTTGCACAGGTATACTGGCTGTCTTTTTCATCACCTGATGGATCTCTCCTCTGACCTCGCTGTCAGTACTCATGTCTGTGTACAGACTATTACCGACACCTCCACTAAACATTGCAATGACTAGCTGTGGTTTGGTGCTGGGATTTCAGGATCCAGGAATATTCATTTGTTGTCCTCCACTAGTCTTGGTTCGCACTGGGATGCCGACTGTCTTTCTTGGCACAAAGTGCTGGACTACTGCTTTCAACGGTGACGGCCTCAGTCAGAGACTGATTTTTTTGGGGACACTGTAGATGAGACTGCCGAATTACTCCAATACTTCATGTATTAGACACCACAGCTTCTCCTTTGACAACTTGCTCGAGTCAGTTTGCAGGAAGAGACATGTCATGTCCTCGATGTTCTTTGCAACGCTCTCGTTCTGCATCTGTACAATTGGATTATGTCTTTTTGGAACTTGTGTAAGTCTCGGGAATCTGTTGTTCGAACACTTGACGTTATGTCAGGAGACCTTTGCAGTTCTTGTGCCAAGTACATGCACTGTCTTCCAGGCAGAAGTAAACCAGTTTGGCTGTGTCATTGTACTGATTGTGTACGTGTCAATGTTTTCCAAGTAAGCAAGCCAATCTTCCATATCCTCAGATTTGTCACTGTGGAAGGCCTTCAGCACATGCAGATTGGGTTGTATTCAACAAATCTATGCTGTCTCTTCCATACTGTTTGGAATGGTTTGTAGCTGTTGCTTTTTGTGGAAGCAGTTTGGGAGCTAGCTCCTGGATTCTTCTGCTGGCATGAGCAGTATAACCACCGATACAGGGCTAGAGTTCCTGCTGCTTGGAAGGTTTATGGCATAAGTTTACCCAGCACCTTAGCCTGTTTTGTCATGTGCCACAGCAAAACAATGGCTTTAATTAACGTTTAAAGGAATGCAGGCAATGAACACCCATTCTGCGGCTGGCATGTGGCCTACTTTTGCCTCATCTTTTGAAAATTCACCTACAAGACCAGGCGAAGTCTACAGATAATGGAGCCATGATAAGCACAGGGGAAAATAACTTTTTTTAAAAATTGAAATACTTTATTGTGAGTGAAAGTTATTTGCTATAGGGTTCATATTCTTACTAAATGGAAAGGGTAATGAAAGTGGAGGACAACTTGCCACCAATGGGAGCCGAACCCGCAACCTTCGCATGACACGACATGACAATCCACCAATTGAGCTACGATGACGGCTGTACCCTGTTCCACTTTCTTCGGTATTTGTGCACATGTATACTCAGCCTAACGCTCGGGGTATTAACCTGTGCTACTCGCAGCTTGAGTTGCTTTTTCTTCCATTTTCATTTTCCCGTTGTTTTACTTAAAGTGTAAAGCGTATCACAAGTTTAACTCTCATATTTTAAAAACAGTTACTTTCACCTATGCTTTATTTGGCTTCATGTGGTTGTTAGTAAAGTTTGTGCCTCATGGTTCCCCTGATTGTTCATACTCAAAGGCCCTACATTGTCATTGAATGGCTACAGCTTGCCCTGATGGATTGGCTTTTTGTGCCAGGTTCTCCCTAAATATAGTTTTGTCAGAAGCACGAGGGCATTCACCTGCCAAAGAGCAGGGCTCCTGGCTGGGCTGTCCGTTATGCTCGCCTTTTTCAAGCGCTTCCTTAGCGCTTGGCTAGCTTAGCCAAAGGTCCACTCGGTGTTGTGCACTTGTCTGTATTTGTATCATGATCACACCTCGTGCACAGCTGTGCATGTTGTGCAAGTTCGTAGCCTGCCCAACCTTCTGAACGCATGAGCATGCTGCTATGTTCACCCATTTGTGCGTGTTGTCTATGCTGATACCATCGTGAACAGCATGTTTGGAGTTGAGCAGCTGGCGTGAATTAGTAGTTTGTTTTGAAACAGTTGGCTGTGCACTATATCTGCAGATGTAAAAAAAAAAAAAAAAAAAAAAAAAAAACAGATTGAGTTGGTCTGTACTGGCCCTCATTACTGGCCCTCATTATTAACCTTCTCAGACTATCTGTTCTCTGTGCTAGTAGAGTGAAAGCAAGAAATGGAACTTTACCTTTGGCTGTACAGTCCCTTATTCAGCCTAATGGGGATCAATCAGCCTTTGTTGCCTCTGACTGTCTGTTCTCTGTGCGAGTAGAGTGAAAGCAAGAAATGGAACTTTACCTTTGGCCGTACAGACCCATATTTAGCCTAATAGGGATCAATTAGCCTTTGTTGCCTCTCAACTTGTTCTAAGAAATGACCTTAGTTGCATGATTGAGAGAGCTCACAGTCCTTTGTAGTGTGAAAATTTTCATTGATGTGGAGGGGCAAAATACAGCAGACATAGCTTTCCATTACGGGGCCTCAACATTGCAATGACACTGTGAGTAGCATTAGTTTAATAGCAGGAATTACTGTGGAAAATTACTGTGGACAGAGCAGGTGAAAGGGAACACCTGCTGCCATGGTATTGCATGAGGGAAGAGGGCGTCGCCGTGACGCCACAAATTTCAAATTTTGAAGTCAAACTTTAACTGTGCACCACGATGATGTTCAGTAGGTAGATAGTTGTGGCCAAGTGCTGCTCTGCTGTAGCCTTTGCAGTGCAAGTCTTTGAAGAAGGAGCAGAAGCAGCGCGTAGGGGATGTTTGATTGCCAATAACTCCGCTTCTGCTGAATGCATCGCAGTACTTTTTGTGGCAAAGTATTTCTGAAATAGTCTAAAAAGTGGTTCAGGGCCCCTTTAAGGCTGGAGCATTTTAGCTGTGCTAACAAAGCCTGCATTACCATAGAGTTCTGCTTGCAAGTTATTTTTTTTTCTCTCTCTCTCCCCCCAAAATTAGGGAGAAACTTTCAACAGGGCCGACTACCAGGTTCCACCTCTGCTAGTTGAGATGACGGAGCAATCAAATAGAATTATGGTTGAGGTATGTAAAAATATCTGTCTGCTTTTTGTCTTCTTCCTTATTTTAATTATTCATCTTGCACCCAAATCAAAATCGTGACTTGAATGGCCCTTCACTAGGTTTGGGCATTGTAAACAGACAATCTCGGTGCATAGATACTTTGCGTCTGTGAAGTATCAAGCAGCATTACAACGCGAGAACAGCTGAAATTTCAAAACAGAAGCTCACAGGGGGTCCCACTTACAGCCAAATTCAAGGTCACATGTACAAATGCCTCTATGCAAGATGCACTGCCTGCAGTGTCACCATTCATGACCCATGACCTTGATAAGTTGTCCAATGCAGAATGCTCAACACTGCTACTGGGAGTTGTTGCGGCGGTAGGTTATGTCTCAAACGCAGCTCCACATGGTAGTGTGGCAGAGGATTCGGGTTGAAGAAATCAGAAGCTCGGAAGTTGGGAAAACAAGAACGAATAGGTTTATTGCCTCTTGAACGAAACTTATTTACATCGTTGAATAGAAAAAACAAAAAAGTCTCAAGTGTTTAACAACAAATGTCTGGATGAGCCTCGTTTCCATGGCCCAGAGCAGCTTGTTTTCTCCGCACCGTCATTATAACACCTCTGTTCCAACCCTCCCTTCTGGCAGTAGCCAATCACACACACAGGTCACAACCCCCCAGGATGACAGCCAATGAAGAAGCACAAACAACACTGTCACAGATGGAACATTGGACCGGTGACCCCACCCAGTTCCAGCGAGCGCAAAGGCAGAGAGAGGGTCTGACCGTGGGAACGGGAGAGGAGATCTTTTACTTCCAACTGGTCTTCTTTGCTGCTTCTCAATATAGGGCAGGCACTAGATCGTGGTGGCTTTCTTCCAGGAAATGCCTATGAGTCGTTCGCATTGTCTCAGCCTCCCCCAGAGTGGCAACTCTTTCTTCACTTTGTGGCACTTCTTCTCTGACGAGGGGAGCTCATTACGGAAAAATTAGCAGTGCCCACCATCTTGCGGGAACTGTTCTCCGACTACCTTCCCAGTGTAGTTCTTGCATTCTAATCTTGCGCATGACAAACAGCATGCTGTCTACTGCACTCATAACAGCTTCCTCCCCTGCCAAATAGTCATGGGGGATGGCAGTCACCGCTGCTGCACAGAGAGACGACTTCATTTTCTGCAGCTGAATGCCAAATACCCACCATCGATTGCCGCGTTATCGGGTATGTCGCCGACCAGATTCTTTGAGCTGTCTCTGAAACTGAAACATGTGCGCAAGCAAGCACTCAGCCCCCTGTGAACAAACCAGGTCAAAAGAGGGATGACGATCAATCTCTTTAGTAGCTGTTTGCGAAAAGCACACACTCAAATCTCTGTGGACTTGCTTATGGTGTTAAACCAGATGTACAGTCGCGATCAATATGAAGGTGATCGCTCGAGCGGCGACCGAAACTAGGAGCAGCGCCACGTTACGTCATCACCGTCAGTCAAGAGGGAAACATCAGATAGCTTCCCTCTCTCTCTTTTGCTGTTCCCTGAGCAGGTGTCACTCCCGTCTGGCAACTCGCAGCTTTTCGTCGCCCTTCACGAGATAGCCTGCGAATTCATTTTGATTGCCTTATCAGCTATTGCACAGAGGCGTCATTGTTAGCCAATGTATGCATGAGGCAAGGACGCGCACACATCATTGCCATGAAACGGTAAAAAACACAAAAAATGTGTCGAGTTAGTCTTGGGGGTGACGGTTGCAGCCAGTACGAGCTTAAAAGGGGAAGAAGGCAGCGCAATTTTTATCTTCGCAGTTCCGAAATCGGCCGCTATGCTGCTTGGAAGGCTCGCCGGTCGCAGCTCGAGCGATCACCTTGAAATTGATCGCGACTGTACTATGTTATGTATCTACATACACAATCTCATATGGCAATTTTGAGTAATGGCAAAGACCAACCCTGGACCGCTTTGAAAGAGCAACTAATTGCATCTGCACTTCCATTCGATTTGCCCTTGTACTTTATGTCAAAATGATATTGCTGTAGAATGAGGCTCCACCTTAGGAGGCGACTGTTCTTTGATGTTGCGGTTTGCAGCTAGGCCAGGGGACAATGGTCCATCTCTATGGTGAATTTGGCACCCATGAGATAACATTGCAATTTCTGAATGGCCCATACAGTGCAAGCACATTCCTTTTTCGACGTGCAGTGTACCATCTCACGAGAGCTCAGTTTTCGGCTCGGATAGTGCACGGGGTGTTCGTTATCGGCGTCATCCCTCTGGCAGAGAACGGCACCTAGTCCTTGATCACTCGCATCACACTGGACCATGAATATTGGACCATCATATTCACCACTGCCTCTCATTGCACGTAACGTTCATTAGGTTACAATGATAATACACCATATAGTTGGTGCCGGAGAGTTTTGCAACCACTTCAGCGGGCCCTTCCCGCTGTACTTTGAGCCTGTTTTTTCTTGAGGCTCTTAGTAACATCACCTTGTCACCGATGCGGAACGTCCTCTGATGGGCGGTCCTATCATAGTAGACTTTGGATCGAGCCTGAGCTGACTTCATGTTGGCCTCCACAAGTTTTTTAGCATTATGCAGAAGCTCCGGCAGATTCAGAACGAACTCCACCACGGTAGAGTCTTCTCTGCGCCCTTCCCACGTTTCCCGCATCATTCGCAAAGGTGAGCACAATGACCTTCCCTAAACCAATTCAGCAGAGCTGAAACCAGTGGATTCATGTGGTACCGACCGCAAAGTGAAAAGTGCTGCTGGTAGGCATGCATCCAAGTCGCATTTATTTTCATAACACAGTCCTCTAAAGATGCGCTTGAGAACGGAATGCCACCTTTTTATGCTGTTGCTCTGTGGATGATGAATTCAGCTGTGCACTGTTTTTATGCTGCATCGCTCTAGAAATGATGTGGTGAGGACACTCGTGAACACGCTGCCTTGATCACTTTGGATCTTGGAAGGGAATCCAAGTCGGGGAAAAGGTCAGCAACAGCGAATCTGCAACACTCTCCGATGTCGCCTCACGCTGCAAGTGCCTCTGTAAACTTCGTGGCGGGGCATAACATAGTTGAAATGTACCAGTACCCTGTCTCTGTCACAGGAAATGGCTCAACTACATCTATCACTAACCGCTGAAACGGCCCGGTAATAATGGGCACTAACGCTATCGGTGCTTTTCACTTATTCTACCCCCTTCCGACCCGCTGATCGCACAGATTTCTCCACGTCCTTACAATGTCCAGGCCAATAATACTCTTGTAACAGCCTCTGCTTTGTTTTCCTGGTTCGAAGGTGACATGACCACGAACTGTCATGGGAAAGCCACAAGTCTGTGCGATACTTCTGGGGAACAACTCGTTGATCTCGGTCCACTCCGTGCCTATCCTTGTATAAACTATACAGCACACCACTTCTCAGCTGGAAAGAAATGTTCTTCTTTGCTAGACTACTCGTTCTCTGGCACTCTCTCATCTCCTGTATGGTGGGGTCCTGCACCTGCTCAGTAGCCAACTCTTCTCTATTCTCACTTAGGAGTGTAGTGAAACTGCTTGACACTGGTGGCAATAAGGCATTCTCAAGGACATCCTCGTTTTGCGCCTCGTGAGACTGATTCTCCGGCTGACCGGTCTTGCGTGTCTCGTTATCACGGTGGGCTGCGCTGCGTTCATCCATTTCCACCACAGTCTTATTGGGTGTTTCCTCCATAGTGTAACTCTCGTAAGTGAGTTGCGTTGCCAATTCTCGCGCCTTTGAACGGGTTAATGCTTGTACAACCCAGTCACCGAAAGTAATGCCCCTCTCTTGCAATAACATATCTGATCTGTTTGAGAACAAGTACGGATAGCATTTAGAAAGTGTTCCTGAAACGGCAGTTTCAGTTGTTAGCTTATTGAAAGAACCCTCAAGGACCACTGCCGCAAGTGGCAAGCACACGCTCAGTTCTTCTACCACCTGGCGGATCCATGCACATTGGCCTGAGTAGTCGGATGGTGCCACACACGATGGATGGACAACATCCATTGTTGCTGCCAAGTTGTGCAGTGCTCTCTGCATGCTTTCCCGTTTAATACCAGGTCATGCATGTAAGGCTCCAACAACGTGATGTTTTCCTCGCAGTCATTGGCATATGAAAATGCAACCGTTTCCTTTGTGCAGTTTACGGCTGTGTGACCCTTGTTGGAATCGCACCGCTGGCACGAGTTGTTGGGGTCTCGGTGCTGACGCCCGTTATTGCCAATGGGTCGCAAGCCCCAAGGGTAGCGTTGGCCTGGCGGCCTGGGGCACTGGAAGCATCCGAAGGTCCCGGCAAAGCAAGAGAAGACTGGTAACAGAACAACTTGTTTATTCTAACATAGCAAAAGAGCGGCCGGTCAGGTCGACCGAAGTGGAGAGACGGGAGAGCACGTAACTCAACAGTACAAATCGGAGCCTCTCTCCTGGCGTCCGGGGGCAGCTGCTCTTATACCCTCGGCGTCGCGGTCCAAAAGAGAAGGTCACGGGATGAAGGTCACGGGATGAAGGTCACGGGACGGCGGAGCATGAGCCCACGACGGCGCGCACGGTCGAGCCGAGAGACCTGCTGAACCGAGTGCAGTGACGCATCGCCAACCCCCCCACACGACGGCGCGAACGGTTGAGCCGAGAGACCTCCAGGCTCCTCATTCGGGGAACTCCGCTCCCCGGCTGCCGCGCTTTGACAAGCGAGGGCACACACACACACACGCACACACGAAGACACGTGGCACTGAAACACGCCTGGACACGCTTGGCGGGTAGGCGTTGCGGCGGCGTCGGACGGGCCAAAATGTCCGCCGCTTTGAACAAAGCCCCGGCGTCCGTTGCATCCGCGCCGGCATTACCGCGCGTTGTAGGCGAAACGTAACAGACCGCCCCGCCGGGGGAAGGAGATCCCGATGGTCAGGGGACTGCATCCGCTGTCCGGAGGGATGTCGCTCGATGATGCTCATAACCGAAGTTGGGCGTCCTTGGGCGTTTCTTGAGCGCAGCGCACAGAGAAGGCCTCGTTCTCACGTTCAGGTGCACACAGGACACTGCAAAGTGACTTCGGGAGAGTTGACATTTTTGTTCTCGTTTCCGGCAAGCGTTAGAACCACGCCAAAAGTCAACCGCTCAGTCAGCAAGCACGGCACAACCCTCACTAAGCCCTGCCAGGCTCTTTCCCCTTTTTTACTGCTGCCTAGTTCCTTACAGTAGTTTAGCAGCACTCAGAACGCGTCCACAAATCGGAAAATTGCACTAGAAAGCACATCATCACTTTGAAACACTACACAAAAGCAATAAGTTAAAAAAAATCCTGCCTCAGGAAGAAAAACATCAGTAACAAGCAATTTTGAGGCTGATTCCCACGTTAGGGGCTTCGACTTAAGCCATCGGCGTTACCATTGAGACTCCCCTTTTTGTAACGCACCTCAAAGGAATATTGTTGCAAAGCGAGGCTCCAGCGCAGGAGGCGGCCATTTTTGGGAGAGATGGTCTGCAGCCATTGGAGAGGGCAGTGATCCGTTTCAATGATAAACCTCGAGCCGGCTAGGTAACATGACAATTTCTGAACGGCCCACACGATACACGCACACTCTTTCTCGGTGGCGCTATACGCCTGCTCACGACTGGTCAGCTTACGACTAGCATACAGGACGGGGTGTTCTACTTCTCCATTTTCCCGTTGGCACAGTACAACGCCCATGCCTCGCTCACTAGCATCACACTGAACAACGAACCCTTTTGTGTAGTCGGGCGATCGTAGCACAGGCTGGCTTGTTAGGGCGCTCTTTAGGGCGCTAAAAGCTCTTTCCTTCGTCTCATCCCAGACGACTGTTTGCGGCTCTGTCTTTCTTAGAGCATCCGTCAAGGGAGCCGCGATATCAGAGTACCTGGGAATGTACCTCTGATAGTAGCCGGCGACACCTAAGAACGACCGAATATCGGTCTTCGTACGCGGTTGCGGGAAGTCTCGCACAGCGGCCACCTTTATTTCAGAGGGGCGGCGTCGACCCCGACCAATCACGTGTCCGAGGTAGACAACCTCGGCCTGTGCTAACTGGCACTTGGGAGCCTTGACTGTCAAGCCCGCATCGCGCAGGCGGGTTAGCACTGCCCGCAAGTGCGCCATATGCTCAGGCCAGGATGCGGAGAATATCGCTACGTCGTCTAGATACGGTAAAGCGAATTCTTGCTGTCCCCGCAACACTTTATCCATGAGGCTTGAAAAGCAGTATGGCGCGTTCTTCAAACCAAAACTCAAAACTTTAGGACGGAATGTCCCCATTGGTGAAATGAACGCCGCATACCTACTAGCCTCTTCTGTAAGTGGAACCTGCCAATAACCCCTGACAAGATCTAGGGTGGAAATAAACTGAGCGCTACTCACTCTCTCAAGGCGCTCCTCGATGTTAGGGATCGGATAAATTTGATCCTTAGTGATGGAATTAAGCCTGCGGTAGTCGACGCAAGGACGAGGTTCCTTGCCCGGTACCTCAACTAAAATCAAAGGGGAGGTATAATCACTCTCACCCGCTTCAATAACACCGAGCTGTAGCATTTTCGTTACCTCAGCCTCCATAATATCGCTCTGGCGGGGTGACACCCGGTACGCCTTGGATCGTACTGGCTCTGGGGAGGTAAGTTCTATGTCATGAGTAAGGACAGAAGTCCTACCAGGCGTCTCAGAGAACAGACCTTGAAACTCTTGTAAGAGCTGGTGTAGTTCTGTTTTCTGCTCAGGCGACAGCGATGCTTTACTTATTAAGTCACTAATGACTTGATCGGTGTCTTTCCTGTTTGTCACTGAGCCTAGTCCCGGAAGCTCGACCGGAAGCTCTTCTAACTTTCCCGCATCGGGAATTTCCTCTCCAGTATCTGGTGCCTTTAACGCTACAGGCTCAATTTTATCCCGTTCGGGCGTGCCCTGAATACCAGCTTGCTGCGCCTCTGACCCTTTTTCATCGTTCAACAACGTCGGCCCCGCAACTACCGCCTTTGCAGCGAGCTCCCGAACCTTCGATCTGGTTAAGGCCTGAATGCTAGCCTCACCAAACAAAAGCCCCTTCTCGCGCAGGAGGTGATCGGACCTGTTCGAAAATAAGTACGGGTACTGGGGGGGCAGCATAGATGACACTGCGGCCTCCGTCTCAAGTGCTCCGAAAGGTCCTTCAATAAGCACTTTTGCTACCGGCAGACACACGCTATGAGCTTCCACTGCTTGCTTGATCCATGCGCACTCGCCCGTGAACATATCGGGTTCTACGTAAGAGGGGTGAACTACATCCATTGTAGCTGCGGAATCGCGAAGCACTCGGCACTCTTTCCCGTTCACGAGGAGGTCTCGCATGTAAGGCTCGAGAAGCTTCATGTTCTCGTCAGTGCTGCATATAGACAAAAACACGACTTGTGTTTTTGTTTCTGGACACTGCGCCGAAAAGTGACCCGGCTTCTGGCACGTATAACAAACGCGCGCTTGCCTCGTCTCGAACCGCTTTCTGCGTTCGGCTTCGGTTGCCGCCGTCTCCTTAAGTTCGGTCGGACTGCTTTCACTCGCATCCGAACTACGTGTGTCCCCCTTTGCTCTCATGGGCGTGAACTTTGGCCTCTCAAACTTGGAGCCAAATTCACCCTTTTGACCGTCCTTAGCTCCACGAGCCCGACGCGTCACAAACTCCTCGGCTAACTCAGCGGCTCTAGCCACCGTACTAACGTCTGGCCTATCCAAGACCCAGTACCGCACGTTCTCAGGTAACCGACTATAAAACTGTTCTAGCCCGAAACACTGCAGAACTTTCTCGTGGTCACCAAACGCTCTCTCTTCTTTGAGCCACTCCTGCATGTTTGACATAAGCCTGTACGCAAACTCTGTATATGACTCACTTCTGCCTTTCTCATTTTCCCGGAACTTCCGACGGAACGCCTCCGCTGACAGCCGGTACTTTTTTAGCAGACTCGATTTCACTTTGTCGAAATCCTCTGCCTCCTCTCTCTCCAAGCGAGCGACTACGTCGGCTGCCTCGCCGGGTAGCAAAGTGAGCAAGCGCTGTGGCCACGTTTCCCGAGAGAACCCCTGCTTCTCGCACGTTCGCTCAAAGTTAACCAGGAACAAACCAATGTCCTCTCCAAGCTTAAACGGCCGCATCAGGTCAGTCATTTTGAACAATACTCGTTCTCCTGCACCGTGTGCCTGACTTCCATTACGAGCGCGTTCCATCTCTACCTCGAGACGCTTCATTTCCAAAGCGTGTTGACGGTCGCGCTCTTCTTTTTCTTTCTCTTTTTGTTCTTTAAGTTCGCGCTCATCTTTCTCTTTCTGTTCTTTACGTTCGCGCTCATCTTTCTCTTTCTGTTCTTTAAGTTCGCGCTCCTGTTTCTCTTTTTGCTCCTCCCTCTCCTCAATGGTCTCAAGGCATTCCGACAGCTCGTCATCCTCAGCTTCTAACTCAAGAATAGCCCTTAGCAGTTCTGGTTTTCTGAGTTTGTCTGAGACATCCAGACCCAACTCTCTCGCAAGCTCCAGCAATTTCGGTTTGCGCAACGACTTCAAATCCATGGCTGCTCTGAATGCTGCTTTCTCTACTGCCTACTATTGTCTTGCCGCAAACTAACCCGGCAGCAACGACAACCCCAATTACCAGCTCTGTTTCTAACACTAACAAAAGCCTGGCAAAACTCAGAAGAAGAAAGTCCCGCACTCACCAAAGAATTCAGCGCAGTCGTTCCGCTGCAGGCAACCAGTCGTCGCACAGGGCTCGTTGCACTGCTCCCGGATGGTCGTTGTGCTGCTCAGCATACAGTCAACCGCATCTCTTCGCTGCTGGCCTCCGTTGTCGCGATCTCACCGCTGCCAACCAGATGTAGTAATCGTACCGCTGGCACGAGTTGTTGGGGTCTCGGTGCTGACGCCCGTTATTGCCAATGGGTCGCAAGCCCCAAGGGTAGCGTTGGCCTGGCGGCCTGGGGCACTGGAAGCATCCGAAGGTCCCGGCAAAGCAAGAGAAGACTGGTAACAGAACAACTTGTTTATTCTAACATAGCAAAAGAGCGGCCGGTCAGGTCGACCGAAGTGGAGAGACGGGAGAGCACGTAACTCAACAGTACAAATCGGAGCCTCTCTCCTGGCGTCCGGGGGCAGCTGCTCTTATACCCTCGGCGTCGCGGTCCAAAAGAGAAGGTCACGGGATGAAGGTCACGGGATGAAGGTCACGGGACGGCGGAGCATGAGCCCACGACGGCGCGCACGGTCGAGCCGAGAGACCTGCTGAACCGAGTGCAGTGACGCATCGCCAACCCCCCCACACGACGGCGCGAACGGTTGAGCCGAGAGACCTCCAGGCTCCTCATTCGGGGAACTCCGCTCCCCGGCTGCCGCGCTTTGACAAGCGAGGGCACACACACACGCACACACGAAGACACGTGGCACTGAAACATGCCTGGACACGCTTGGCGGGTAGGCGTTGCGGCGGCGTCGGACGGGCCAAAATGTCCGCCGCTTTGAACCAAGCCCCGGCGTCCGTTGCATCCGCGCCGGCATTACCGCGCGTTGTAGGCGAAACGTAACACCCTGCTTGTTGCATTTGTAGCAAATGACTGGCTTCCTAGTTTCAAAAGCGTTCTGTGCCTTTTATGCGTAGGTCACTTTTTCACTCGGTTCACTATAGCCCTTTCTTTCATTTTTACTTGAAGGGGCTTTTTCTTCCCATCTGTCAACTCGAGGGCGCAAAGGATGCTTCACATAATGGTTATTCTCACTTGTTCTAGAATTGTAGGCCCTATCAACTTCTAGGTTGCTGCTAAGCTGTCGGTGGATTGTGTACTCCTAGACGAGTTTATAATTGGCATTTATAGTTGTCTAAAGGCATTTACAGTTTTCTCATACAGCATGCCACATAGCAAAAAGTCACTAGATTGGCATGACGACTGTGCCAGATAACTAAAATGTTTGACCACCTAGGAACCAAGAAAAAAATTATGGCATGATTCATTTACGATGATTGTTTAAGTTATGCAAGAGCATTCGCACAGCACACATACTTTATTGTGTGATGTGCTATGTTGAGGTTATCTACCATGGTGGCTTGGTGGCTATGGCGCTGCGCTGCTAAGCATGAGGTCATGGGATTTAATCCTGGCCGCTGCAACCGCATTTCGATAGGGGTGAAATGCAAAAACATCCACTTGGCAGGCATTGGTTGTACATTAAGGATCCCCAGATGCTCAAACTTAATCCGTAGTCCCCACCTTTGCTGTGCCTCATAATCAGATTGAGGTTTTGGCACATAAAAACCCCAGAATTCATTCATTCATGTCTAGATCGTGAATTTTAAATTTCATTATGTTACACTAATGAACAAATTCAAAAAATTGGTAAGTATGCTGTCGGAAGGCTGTAGTATTTCACAATAAATGTAAATTTTACTCACATGATATTTTAGGGAATGGAGAAACTGATTTGTATTATCCTTATACACTCTGTTACTCTATTATCGAAAGTATTAGGGATTTATTTGAAAATTAAATCAGTTGAATAATGCATCTCTTGTCTAAAGGCTGTGACAAAAGGCTGCATAAGCTCTTCTGTTATCTAGTTTCAAATGTTTTGCGAGGTACTAACGGCCTTAAAAGACATTAATGATCTTAAGCTAGAAAATGTTGGGGTAACAATCTGAGAGCATGCTGCTGCAGCTATTTTCCACCTACCTGGGCACAATGTTCTCCAGTGACAGAAGTATTACCAGTCGGTTTGAATGCATTCCCATGTTGCTTGTGTTTTATGTCATCGATTGTGAGCGCAGCATCTGTTGCATGTCACACGTCACACGCTCAATCGAAATGAGGGAACCCTCCCCCCGTCATACACGCGCTGCTTACATCACGTTCTGAAGTATGCATAAGCTTCCATGAACTTTACTTCATCCCATTGTGAACAAGGCTTCCGTAGGGAAGCCGAAACGTCTTTTAGATTTATTCCTTTTTAGTACTTCCATTAAAAAAACATTATAAATTTTTTCATGAAGTGCAGATAAAAATGGAGAGATTTATTGCAGTCATCAATGTTTCAGGATCTAAGTGCAAAAGATAGAATGATTTTGTGTTCAGTCATTGTGAAATGGCACTGGGATGACTGAAAGTAAGTTCACAAAAAATGAAAGCTGAGAAAACGGAACTGTTTCAGTTATTGTAAACATTTAAATCTTTACTTTGAGCACCTAAAACCTGCCTGTGATGTAGCCCTTTGCCTATGAGGACACATTTTCTTTACATTTTGGTGCAGTTTGTTGCTTCTTTGCAGCAGTTTTGTGCACCTCAGTTGCCTTTTTGATGCGTCGTGCAGAGGTAGATGACAACGCAGTCAAAACATCCGCTCTTGTTTCCTCTCGCTGCGCAACCTCTTGATTAGTGAGAGTTGGAGCTCAAATCCGCAGCTGATTATTTGACATGAAAACTTCTGCTCTCGCCGATGTCTTGTTGCCGTCATGACCACACGCTGATATGCTGTCACTGCAGCCTATGGTCACATTGTCACCATAGCCAACGGTCGTGTTGTCAGCACTGCATGCAGACGTGCTTTCTTGATCACCCACATGTGCCGGTCATGCCTCGTCGTCAAGGTTGGTGGCATCCGCTTCTAAGAGTACCGTAGTTTTCTTCCCTCTGTTCTACGCCTTTCGTGCTCTTCTGTACGTGTGGGCGGTTCAGAACTTGCTTCCTTTGGGGTTTATCACAGAACACATGCGTTAAGCTGTTACGATCGTCAATCACATTGATTAGAATTTGCAGTTCGCTGCTGTGCAAATGCGTGCGAGAGAGGTTTGTCAGCAATTCAAATTTACAACAGCCAATAGGATTGCAGCCTGCGCACCGTGTGACTACTGTGCTCAATTGCAATGCCACTTTTGCCTTTTTTTTGCTCGCGTTTACTGGTTTATTTTTCAGTGAAGAAACACGTCACTGCAGCTAACTTGAGCTCCAATCTCTCCTCTTTACAATGATACGAAGATAGTGGCGCTGCATCAACGGATAGTTGAGTGATCCGTGGTGTGACGACGCCTTTCATAGCCCAATTTTTTTGCAATTTTTGATGACAGCAACTTAGGAAAGTGCTGTTTTCTCGATTTATACCCTATATTTTGTTATAATATTTCACCGCGAGGTAAATAAGGGTCCGTGGATCTTGAAAAATAAATAAATTGGAACATAGAAAATTTTGACAATTTGACCACTTCGATTGCCATGTCCCCCTTTACGTAAGAAAATGGCTAAACAGTGCGAAATATAAGTTTTAAAATGACTTGCAGCCCAGCTAGTCAGCAGCAAACCAGTGTGTTGCCTCATTTGGTCTGGGCTGCAAGCAGCTCCTCTTGAGGCACATTGATTTATTGAATACACGAATTCCATTTACTCAGTGTTTGAGGCTTGTCGGGAAGCTTCTGTGATGAACAACTAGTGTGGGAATGAAGCAACTAGCTGAGCTTGCAGTGATTGTTCTGTTGGTGTTTATCCTGAAAATAGACGGACTCCGCTTAGCAAAACAAACCACCTATTTATTGCATCAATTTATTTCTTTGGCAGTAATTTGTGATTGTACCTTTCAATTGGTTATGATGCCTAATTCTTCTGCATAGTTGCCTTTGGTCAGACACCATTAGTGTGCAGCAGTAAAAGCTTTTCCATGGTCTTCACCATGGATCTTGTGCCCTTGAAACTTTTGCACTTCAGTGTGAGTGCACATTGGATTAAATGAATGGACTGAAGGAAACAAAAAATGCATTATTGTATTGTGAAATTTTTCTAAAAAGAAATTGGTGGTGTAAAAAAAATCTGATTATAATATAGTGTACTGTTGTCTGAATGTGCAGTTCCTGTCAACCTGTATGCCACTCATCACCGAGAAGGATCGTCCATTAATTATGCGGAGGTTGAAGGATATACTGAGCCAGACAAACTTGCACTACCTGGCGTCTGATCGGTTCCGTCAGACTGTTGCCTCTATTGCGAGGTCCGTGCAGGAAGACAGCTCAAGTGCAAATGTATATTTGCGCATCAAAGAGCTTGCTGATGAGCTGCGATCTCGTCGGGAGAAGAAGAGTAAAAAAAAGGGCACATTACCTTCAGGCCCGTCGACTGGTGGCTCAAACGCTTCTTCTGCGGCTGTCACTGGAAGCTCAGGGGAGGACACTTCAGATAGCAAATGTATCATACCAGCCATGTGTGTGGCCTTTGACTCGGTAGCATCACAGGCAAGATTGTCAGCCTCGAAGTCTCCGACACCATCGCCTACTAATGCTGTGCCGGACAGTACGAGTGTGGTACAAACTGAGACAAGTAGTGTGGCTGCTGGAACGAAGGACTGTGTTTCTGAAAGCAAGAAGTTGGTGGGGACAAACCATGAGGAAAAATGTAGCAATGGTGTTGATAGCATGGGGGAGACTAGTAGTGTCTCACAGAAGTCGGAGAAGCAGCTTCGGACCGAAAAGCACATCAAGAAGCTGGAAAAACACCTCATAGTGAGTACCACTCTATTGTGCTTTGTTTTTGTGACTGCTGTTATTGTTTTATAAAGCTATTTGAAGGAGCACTGACATATTTCTGAAGTTATAAAACTTCAACCACATGTTTCTTGCACGTAAAAGGATTACACTTGGCGAGTGTGAAGGTTGGGAAAGGTTATTTTAATTTGATACTTAACCCCTTCAGGTGCTGTGTGTACAATTGTGTTTGGGAAGATGGTGCATCAAAATAGAAAGCGCTCATAAAAATTATATTTAAAATGTGTCACAAACATCTTGAAACACTTCTGATTGGACCTGTGCTCAAGTTTTAATATGTGTAAATTGTTTTAGTAAATTGAGTTGGAAGGTAGACAGTTGGTTGTTTGCTTTCGGTGCCAGTTTGTCTTCATCTAGCGGGTTCACTTTCATTGTTTCCGCAATGTTTTACATCAGGCATACATTTCAAGTGTCTGCATAAGTGTTGTCCAAGTGGGCTAGGCATGGAATAGTTGACACTCTCCTATCTGACATTCCTGAAAGAGCTCTTGCATGGAGTCCAAATTCTTTCAACTGGTCAGAGTTCGCCGAACAAGTGAAAATTCCTAATTTCTTCTGAAGCTGTGTGGTTTTCATAATTCTATAAAGGTACAACAAATGTTATGAAACTAAACTTTCATTGGACAGAATTAATTGCTGCCTGAAGGGGTTAAGTGGGTCTTGAAGTGCCAGACCTGGCGTCATTGACTTTATCGGGATGTCATGACTCTGAAAAAAATTTGCTGATATCGTGTAGCAATAAGGCTAAGTATGATGATGTTGCTCACAAAAAGTAAACAAGTGGGCTACACGCATTTTTTCTGGCTGCATAGTGTGTGGCTGATCCTACAATAATCGTAGGAATGGAGCAAGCCAGTGTTTTATAATGTCAGGACTTGTCCACCTCCTGGTTACCAAAGCCAAAACTAGTTTGTCAAAAAAAGTCTAGTACACCTCTCTTAATTCAACTCTAATTTGATCTCATCTGAAGGTTTGACTGGCACCTATACCTTTTTATGGACCAGAACTTTCGTTATTTCACTCCTGAAGTTGGCCCTCACTAGTTAATTTGAGCTTGACTCATTTGCATGCACACACCTGACCACAGTGGTGGCAGCCTAATGGCTGCACCACTGGTCTAGGTGGTGCTAAGGGACTGTGACTGCTTCTAAATGCTGTCTTGTGATGAAAACGCCAATTTTCGGCTGTGTTGTAGCAGGTGACAGAGTGACGGAGACGATCCAAGAGCACGTACCACACTTTTCAGTGACATTTCAGTGACATTTCAGTGACAGCAAACTATATATATAGGCTGCTTGCCTATGACGTAACATAAAAGAACGAATCATGTTTGACACGTGTGGCACAGCACTTCATATCACTTCTCCCTTTCTTTTAAAACTGCAGTCTTTGCACGGGTCTTCGCTGTTGGGTAGACCTCCGTAAGACCGGCGGACTTGGGGGACAGAGAGCCTGTTCGGCTGGGAGGAACGTTGGAGGTGTTGTCGAAGGAACAGGCGCGGCGCCAGTTGGTTCTGGAGTGGCCAGGCTGCACCGGCCTTCTGGCGTTGACGTGGGCCGATTCTTGTTGTCCGGGCTGGGTTGAAGCGAGTCGGGAGCCTCCGCTTTTGGGGTCACAGGTGACACAGGCACGTGACGGAAAATTTGGTCGAAGTGACGCCTGGCTAGGCCATCTGGAGTGTCGACCGTTACCAGCCATGAACCCTCTGTGCTCTTGACGGTGCCTGGACGCCAATGCTTCCCTTGGCCAAAGTTGAGCACACACACCTGGTCGCCGGACTGGAATCTGGGAGGCTGCAAGTAACTTCGAGGTAGAGAAGGGACGCAAGTATCCAAGCGCGAACGAATTTTCTAGTTCAGCAGCATCTCTGAAGGAGACTTGCCGCACGGTAGTGGCGTACGTCGATAGCCTAGCAGCACTCGCGCTAGTTTTGTTTCGAGATCGTTCACCATCGAGTGCTTAAGAAGGCCATCCTTTATTGTGCGGACTGTGCGCTCTGCCAGACCATTAGATTGTGGGTGGTATGGCGCACTACGTAGATGAGTTACGTTGTTGACAGTCATGAACTGGGAAAACTGCTGACTTGTAAACTGAGGCCCGTTATCTGATACAACTGTTTGCGGCAAGCCAAAACGAGCAAACAATTCTCAAAGCCGCACGATTGTGGCTTCTGTGGTCGCCGACCTGACGGGAAGTGCCTCGATCCATTTAGTATGCGAGTCGACGACTATCAACAGCACGCGTCCCTCTATTGGTCCAGCATAATCAATGTGAAGCCTTGACCATTTGGTTCCTGTTTCTGGCCAACAGATAGGAACCTGTCGATGAGGCATTGGCTGAGCTTGTACACATGAGATGCACGAACGTGCAAGGCTTTCGATCTCACCATCCAACCCAGTCCACCAGAACAGCGTCCGAGCCAGTCTTTTCATCGCAGATGCACCCTGGTGTGACCGATGTAGCTCAGCGAGCATGGAGACTCTCGCTTTGCGGGGTACGATGATGCGATGACCCCAGTAGAGCAGGCCTTCTACGCTTGTCAGCTCCAGTCTTCTGCAAAAATAAGGTTGAAGGTGGTTGTGACACAGTAACAAGAGTTTAGGCCATCCATTCCGTACAAAGTGCTGCACAAAGCTAAGGTTTTCATCTCCGTTCGTCAGCGCCCGTATGGCATCCGCTGGCACGAACGAGCTGTCAAGGGTCTCTGAAGACAGCACATATTCTGGTAAGGTGCCCGATCGACAAACATCTGTTATCGGCACGGGCAAGTGGCTGAGTGCGTCCGCGTTGGCGTTTTCCTTGCCGGCCTTGTACTCTATGCGGTAGCTATATTGGCTTAGAAACAGAGCCCATCTCTGAATACGTGCTGACGCCATTGGGGGCACAGGTCGATCTTCTGGTAGAAGTCCCACCAGTGGTTGGTGGTCCGTGACCAATACAAACTCGCGGCCCAGCAGGCAGTCTCGAAACTTTCCTACTCCGAATACCAGTGCGAGCGCTTCCTTCTCGAGCTGAGAATAATTCTTTTCGGCGTGTGTTAACGTGCGTGAACGGAAGGCAATGGGCTTATCCAATTTCCCAATTCGGTGCGAGATTACGGCACCTAAACCCGAAGGTGATGCATCGCATTCCAAGCGCACTGGTTGGTTGGGATCGAAATACGTCAGAACAGGCGAACTCAGAAGTGTTTGTTTAGCCTTGAGATATGAATTTTCCTGCGCCGTTCCCCAGTGCCATTTATGCACTTTTTTAAGCAGAAGATACAACGGGGCCAGCATCGTTGACATGTGTGGCAAGAACCGGTGATAATAAGTCAACAGACCCAAAAACGAGCGCAGTTCGCTCACATTCGTAGGCCGTGGCGAGTTGCGTATTGCTGCTAGGTTCTTCTCAAGCGGATGCAAGCCGTCTTTGTCAATGCGATGGCCCAGGTAGACGATTGAGTCTTTGTGAAAATGGCATTTTTCAGCCTTCAGCTTGATACCATTTTCTTGAAGCCTGCGCAAAACGTCCCGAAGCACTGAGCCATTACCGTCTTGACGTTCCGCTATCAATACATAGTCCAAATACACCTGCACGGCTGGAAGACTGGCCAGGACCGTTTCCATGCGCCGCTGAAAAATTGCGGGAGCCGAGGCAACTCCAAACGGAAGACGGTTATAGCAGAACAACCCCTTGTGAGTGTTTATCACGGCCAACTTCCTCGCCTCCTCATCCAAAGGGAGTTGGTTATATGCATCCTTAAGGTCCAGTGTTGTGAAAAATGATCCCCCACATAGCGACGCGAAAATGTCTTCAATGTTTGGTAAAGGGTACTGCTCAGTTATGCAGGCAGCATTGATTGTGGTTTTGAAATCGCCGCAGATGCGAACGGACCTGTCTTTCTTCAGTACTGATACGATTGGCGCTGCCCACTCAGAATGTGCTATGGGCGATAATATGCCTTTGCTCTACTAAACGGTCAAGCTCAGTTTCCACTTTTTCACGAAGAGCATAAGGATTTGACCGCGCCTTGTGGAACTTCGGTTGGGCGCCTTCTCGAATGTGGAATTTCACAAGTGGCCCCTGAATGTATCCAAGTCTTGGCTCAAAAAGGGCAGAAAACTCGGTCCTGAGGCTGTCGGGATCTGCTGACGTCGATTGAACCGTATCGAGAAACCCGGATGGCAAAGGCGAGAACGCTTGGATTAAGTCCCTTCCGCAAAGGCTGGGACCCGAACAGTCTATAACTATCAGTGTGGCAGGTACAGTCTTTCCCGCAAAATGGGCTTCAAGGTGCAGTTCACCGACAATTGGTAGCTTGCCCAAGTAACAGCTGAGCGTGTGTTTGCATTTCGATAAGCGTGGCCAACTCAGATGGTGCTTTAGATACACCTCCTGCGGAATGATAGAAAATGGTGATCCCGTGTCAGTAATCATGTTCAAGGGCACGCCACCCCAGCGGATAACTCTGCGGAACGCCTGGAGCAAAGATTTCTTTTCCCGTGATTCCTGCAAGTGAAGACTGATGAAATATCACCTTCCTCCATTTCGGATACAGCACTCTCATAATGAACTGCGTTAGCGACGCCATCGCGCCTACAACCAGCCCGGAGCCCCGATTGGGAGCGGCATTTTCTTGCGAAATGACCAGTCTTCCGACAGCGAAAACACTTCTCCTTTTTGTGCGGACAGTCGCTTGCTTCGTGATCGTAGTTTCTGCAGCGTGCGCACTCAGTATGGCTTTGCTTATCTTTGGTGAAGGTCTGATATCGGCACGATTTACTCGCTACAGTGCACACCGCTGCCTCATTATCAGGTCTAGTCATGGCGCTTACTTCCAGTGCGGCTGTCTTTGCCGCTATGGCAATCGTTTCAGCTTGGGCAAGTGTGAGCTCAGTTTTTTCAAGCAGCGTCTGCTGCACCGCCCGATTTCGGATGCCAGAAACAATGCGGTCCTGTAACATACGGTCCAAACTGGTGCCGAAGTGACAATTATCCGTAAGCTTGCCTAGCTCAACAACATAGTCCCGGACAGATTCGTTTGCAGCCTGGTCCCTTGTAAAGAACTTGTAACTTGCGGCAACCTCATTAGTCTTCGGCGCATAGTGGTTATTTAGGATGGTAAGTGCGTCCTTGTAACTCAGGCCATTTACTTTCTGGGGGGCGCAGTGTCCAGCAAGAACACCTACCGTCTTCGTTGACAGTGTCGAAACCAAGAGCGCCCTTTTCTTATCATCTGTCTTAAAGGGAAGCTGAAGAGTCTGTCGAATTCAATAAGACGCTCATATACGGATGCGGGAACCTTATAAACCATGTAGGTAAAATTTTTAGTTTTTTTTTCAATTAGGAGGGACGTAATCGTCGGTTAAAATTGCGCTGTAGCTCCGCCCCCCGTCGAATGCCGCGCGCTGCTGCTGACGCTGACGATGCGAGCGGAGACCGGAAACCGCGGTGTTGTGACGTCAACACTAGTGTTTCGTTCCTTCGCAGCCTCCGCGACCGTGCCTGACCGTGCTTGTTTCTGCGTGCGTGCCATCGTAATCTGCTTCGATCGACCCTGCATTCCTTTGTTGGTCCGTCTGCGTGTATGTAGAGTGGTAGTCAACGTGCGCAGCATCAACTGAAGTGGTGGGCCGATCATGCCAGCTTTCTGTGCAGCCTACGGTTGCACAAACACCAGTGGCCGCAACGATGTTGTCTTCCATTACTTCCCACAAGACAAGAAGCTTTTAACGAAGTGGGAGGCTGCTGTGAAGCGAAAGAATTTCAAGCCCTCAAGAACAACAGTGCTGTGCTCCAACCACTTCCGTGACGACGATTATCACCAGAATTTATCATTAAAACGTGCATTGGGTTTGCCAGTCAAGTCGGCTCGTCTAAGATCGGAGCAACGAAAACAAAGACGGCACGAGTGCGGACTGACTGATGATAACTGGTGTTGGAAGGCCTTATGAATACACGAACTCGCCCAAACCTGGATTTTGGTTTACTGCGAGCTCCTTCGTTTTAGCACGCTGAACGGAAGGTGCATGTTTATCTCCCGCCCTTGACGCAGGTTTCGTCGCAAAGCGCCGCGAATTTTCTATTTGCGCCTGTGTTGTAAAACAGCCTGCATGCAGCTACCATAACAGTGCAAATGTAGAGTTTGCATGTGCTGGAAAGTCGGCGCACGCCAGGACGCTATGCTCCCCCCTTCTCTCGCGCACAGCGAGAAACCGACCGTCTCACGTAGCCGACGGAATTCGCCGCCTTTACGACTTCAGTTATGAGTAGTGTGCGGATGGCGCACAGATGAAGGTCACTACACCTACTGCATGAACCGGGAAGCTTTTCACGCGTTTAAACCGTCTTTGTAGATTGCCGACAGCTTTGGACAGCGTACAAATGCCGACGATCGCATCCCCGCTTACGTTCCACGAGGAGGCATGCAGGAACACAATACTACAGTTGTTTGACCGGAAACGAGCTCATTAGGTCGGCGAAAGATCGGCGAGATCACTAGATCGCTTTGCAAAAAACATACTCACCAAAGTGCATTTCCAACACGAGGAGATCCGAAGACTTCACTTTCGTTCGCGTCGAAAGCACTGCTCGCACCAGCATCATTTGCTTCTTCGAGAGGCCGGCTCTTCGCAATCGGCTCATTCATGTAGGAGTAACGCCGAACTCCTCAGAAAAACGCAGTCTCTCTAAATTTTCCATTACCGTCTCAGAAAAACAGCACCAAACTACCTGGCACCGCGCTTCATGTGTAGCGGCAGCGGTCGGTTACTAGTGTTGACATCACGAGGCGCCCGACCAATCACAGGCGGAAACGAGACGCGCGAGCTGGGCGTGTCCGCTGCTGCACTTTTCGTCGAAATAAAATATATTAGTGCTTTCTTTCGCTCAATTTCGATACGATATTCGAATTCGGAGGGTTGAAAACCATTATGTACAGATGTTCACTCATTTTTTCTGGAAAACCTTTCAGCTTCCCTTTAATATCATTTGCTTCAAAAAATGCCTCCAGTCGAGTCAAGTAAATATCCCACTTGATTTTCGTCGAAACTTGGGGTACCGAGGTTTGTAGCCAGGGCCATGACTGCCGATGCTCCGTAGACTCGATTACTTTCAGTACCCAGCAAGACTCCCAGCTCTACCGAGGCGCCACTGTTCGTGGCGGTGGCTCCGCGGGGTGGTCACCCTCGTCGCCACTGTTGTAGCGGGTGACAGAGTGACGGAGACGATCCAAGAGCATGTACCACACTGCTTTATTTCAGTGACAGCAAACTATATATATAGGCTGCTTGCCTATGACATAACATAAAAGAACGAATCATGTTTGACACGTGTGGCACAGCACTTCATATCAGGCTGGCCCTTGGCAGAGTTACAAGTGAAAAGGGCAGCTTATAATAAATGTTTACCATAGATACACCTGATTCTAACACATCCCCTAAAAAAAAAAAAAATAGTTCTGAACATTGATTGCACACTGTACTCATACACAAAACCAAAACCTCATTCATGGCATTGACAACATACTTACGTCAGAGGCATCATTATCACTGTATTCACATGAAGGCGCCAGAACAAGTTTTTGCACAGCTTGGCAACGACAATGGGCCGTGTTCATTACAAAAGCTTATTCAAAAAAGAACTTATTTTACTTGCTAAGCTAGTGGCAATGGACCCGCAACACATGTTCTCAGTATGTCAAGAGTCTTTCATCACATGATGCGCCGGCAAAGTTGTTAGTCGAGGCATCGGGCACCATCCCGTTCGTGATAGTTCTGGGGTCATTCAAGAAAAGTAGTATATCAAACGTAGTGTACTGCACAGAGAACAATGTTTGGCCCATAGCAACGAAGAGCTGTTTGAGATTGACACTGATGGGCATTAAGTGCAAATAAATTTCCGTTTTGTTAAGGTAAACACAGGTTTACTTTTCTTTTGATTGCTACAGTCATAAGCATGTTACTTTATTCCTATTGTAAAAGCAGGTGCACAGTACATTTTAGTGCACATTATTTTCTTATCTTGAAGGGCTAAAGAACAGTGCGTGTCAGATTCAAGGGCGCATTATAGTTGGATAAGTGCTGCCCAGTAAGGCAGAGGTGCATTTGTAGTTTTTTTTTGCTTCTATTTGACCTGACAGATAAATTAACAAATTTGGTCTGTCCCTACTAGGTCATTAACGGAAGGTGACTCTATTATGGTCCGTTATTTAGGGCACTCTGACACTTCTCAATAATTTTTCTTCAGTTTAGAGGGCTTGGACCTTCATTTCACAGGTGGGGAGAAAAAAGAAAGACAATTAAAAAAAGCCATGTCAGTATTCTTTAACAGGGTCACTAAAACAATTATTTTATAGCAAGGAGAATTGTTTGAGACAGTATCACTCATGAAGCGCTTTATCACATAGAGAGAGAGAGAGAGAAAAAGCTTTTATTGTCAAGGTTGAGGGGAGTTTTCTTTCCCAGCGGTGAGGGCTAGCGTGGCGTCTGCTTCGCCGCGACGCTATCAGCCCATTCCGCCAACCGTATCTGGTCTTCCGGGTTGTAAGTTTTCGTCTTCATCTCCCACTCTTCGTGTGAAGGAGCTTGCCTAAAGAGTTCTCTCGGGGGAGGGTTCTTTTGGCATCCTCACAAGATGTGATCTTGGTCCGCCAGGGGGCAATGTTTGCAGTTTGGTGGATATTCACCACCGGTCATTGCAACTAGTCCTTTTGGGCTAAGTACAGACCTACTCTGTACTCTCCTGAGGTTAGTGGCCTGTATTCTTGTCAGTGTCTCGTGCGGGGAAGGATATATTCGCCTCGATTAGCGTTAATAAATGGTCATTTCGTTAAAGCTCTGGATACCTTCATGCTGGTCAAGCCCGTCGGACAAGCCCACCTCCCGGTTACTTGCTGCTCGGGCGGCTAGGTGGGCGGCGGACTCATTACCAGGGTGCAACATTGTGGAAGCTACGCAAGTAGTGTGGTCCCTAAATTTTATCACTCCGCGCGTTCCATCTATACTTTGCTGGGTGCCAGCGCCGTTTGCTCGCGCGAGCATGCACGTGAGGCTGCCGCAACGGGAAGCAAATAAAAAACAAAGAAAAGCAAATTAATATAAAACGTGTTAGCAGCTGAATGAGTGCATGGTTTGTCTGCTTCTAAGGGTAAATTCTTATTTTCATTCAGAACTGACCTTAGATAAAGAACATTTTCACAAAAATTTGTCAAGACACCGAACTGTTTCTAAGTGCGAATGCAGCCACTGCAAAAAGTATCTCTAGCCTCCACAGTGTTGCAGCTGATGTATGAAACGGAGTATAGAAACAGTTAAATATTGCTCTCCTCACAAGCACGGCATTTGCCCTGAGGTTGTATTCCGTGGTGGTGCTGCTACTTTCCACCTAGCTGGGTACGATGTCCTCCAGTGACAGGAATGTATCTGGTCAGTTTGAGCGCATTCTCACGTCTTTTTCTGATGAAGGGAGCTTAAGGGTCTTTATTTCTAATGCTTCCTTTCTCATTACCGTGGTGATTGCCACCTCAAAGTGAAGATTAAGTGGCAGCGCTTGCTTCTTCCACATTGTGTACTCGCTGCAGTGTGCTCTGTGCATAAATTAACAGCCAAAGAAACAAGTGCTGGCCCACTAATATTCTTGAGGCAGAAATAAGAGCAGAGCACTGAGAAGCCACAGTATGACAGGTACATCGTGCCTGGACCAAGTGTGTATCTTTCTCGCACCAGAAGACGTCACTGCACTCACTTCTTTAACCTGATCTTGGCTTCTAGCGCGAAGGGAACATGGACACAAAAAGGAGCAGACAGGACGAGCGCTTGTCCTGTCTGCTCCTTTTTGTGTCCGTGTTCCCTTCGCGCTAGAAGCCAAGATCATGTTACCGTACCAACTCGCCCAATTGTCTATCCTTTTGATCACTTCTTTCCTAAAGGACTGAAACAGAAGTTCATGTTAGGTAATCCCCTCTTTATCTCGGTGGCAGCCATTGTTACAGCACTGATGTTAACCTTTGCCACATTCTTGGCCATCCTAACGCATCCTCAGTGCAGCCCAACAGAGCTCAGCTTTTCTAAATAAGCTATTTACTCCACTCTTTTTCTCCCATGCAAATGCATGAACATTTTCACGCATATGCACAGCAGCTACAGGAGATGTCCCAAATTCCAGGTGAGGTGTGTGCATTTGCTTTGAAGGGCAGTACTATATATTTAATTGCATTCTTTATTCAAATTTTTTGGATGCAAAAAACTTGATCGGCATAAAAATTGAAAAGATTTGTGCAGCACTGTGCTGCAAGTATTCCAGATGACATGCGGGACACCAGTGATATTGCTTACTCATCACTTGCACATTCTCTGTAAGATGGACAGGGGCAAGGGACAGGGCAAGGGGCAGGCAACACATGAAGAGGTCTCTGTTTGGTGGGGACGCAAAATTTCAATATCTGTTGCACTGTTTACGTAAGGCAATGAAAGCTAGCTCTAATGTTAATTAGGACATTACACACCAAATAAGTGTGTTTATGCACAAGTGCAAAAATTATTTCAGTGTTCTTTATAGCTCTTAGCCATAAAAACCATTTGGCAGTATATCTTTTTACAGTTAAACCTCGATATTACGAACTTCAATATAACGAAATGGTTGATATAATAAAGTAATTAACTTTTCATGACCTCGCGTCCATAGAACACCTTGCATTTAGAACCTTAATATAACAAAGTGTATATGTATGCCATTTCAATATAACGAAATTTCGCCTCCGCTGCAATGAAATACCGAGACAGTAAATGGAAACTTCCGCGGACACAGGTGGTCAAATGATTGAATTACAATCGGTTGCTTGCAAATGCACCTCTCAAATCGCACCTGGTGCGACAAAAGTGACCGCCAAAGTGGAGCCGCATCGTGTTCCGTATAAAGTCCAAATGCGGTAAGATCCTGTCGCAGCCCGCACACTTTGTGCTTTAGGTGTGAGTGAAAGTGTGCGACGGTGATACAAGAAAGATAGCGGCTTCGCGAATACCACCTTTCCGCATGAGCAAAGGGAAAGAGGGACAGGGGAGCTCGCTCACAGTAACGCGATCAAGCAAGCACAAGAGGTGGGGGGGGGGGGGGGGGCAGGGGGGGTTAAGTTGGCGCTTTGCGATTTCTGGCGCCCGTCTCGGTGGCTGCGCAGGGCTGTTAGCGTGGCTGAACCTGTAGGCAGCTGTGCACCCTGCTTTTACAGGTAATCTGCCGCGTGTGCAAAGAGTGGATGTGCCGTGACCATGTGGCATCACGTTAGCTGTCTTCCCGCACGTTTAGTATTGGAGGTTGCGTAATCTTGAGTTTCGATTACTCGTTGGAGCAAGAGGTAGACTTCGCTCCCCGCTGCCGGCGCTTTTCATGACAGCGTCGTCTCAGTGCGGGCGACGCTATCAGCTGTGGGGGCAGAGTGCGCTTGAGAAAGCATGGCCAGCTTCGTTTAATTTGTACCGCTCATGTGAAGATATTGTCGACATGGCATTATCATGTCGACGTGGCCGTATCATTTGTCGCCGACTCCCAAATTCATCAAAATAAATTGCTTTCCGATTCAAATTTGCTTTCTTCGATTGTCCCATAATTTGGAATGTTCAGCGGCCCCTATGCTTTTAAGAAAAATCGATTGCAACTGTAGTTATTTGCATAAAAGGTTGAATTTCAGTACAACGAAATTTCGATATGACGGAGCAAATTGCTGCTTTTACTTAGTTCGTTATATCAAGGTATAACTATTCATTTATTAATTTCCAGGCAGTTGAACTTCCGGTTCAGATGCGAGCTCACGTCTTTTCCTGGCGCTCCGTTTCTTTGCGACAGTTACGCGCGTTGCTTGTGTTTCACCTTCTTCTGTCGCACATCCTCTTCATTGGTGTCGCTTTGGCCACGCGTTGAGACAAGCCTCAAAAAGGTGCATTGCTTATTGGCCGTTTTACGGCCGCTTCTACGTGCCAGCGGGCGGCCTTGCTAAGCCTAATGCATGGCCGCGACTTCATTGATGACCGAGCTCGGGTCATCGAAGCTACCTCCATCTGACGACCATGAACAACACCAGGCAAAATCAGCTTTGATGACGCCAACCCAAGACTCGAGCCAGGAAGCGGCTACATAACGTCCCGAAGGCGTTCCGGAAGCCTCTACCACTGAACGCTCTGCTGGGATGCATGAAGAATGCTGTGGACAGGCCACCGCTGACCAACAACATTGACGCGAACACCAAAGACGAAAGAACAATCGGGAACCGAACGAACGCAGCCGCCACCGTCGTGATAGAGATCGCTCTGCAAGTCTGTCAATGACGGCCAGCGCGCTATCGAAACGAATGCGGCACGACTCTTTCATGTCATCGGCCTACGAAGATGCGTCCGCCCCTTCCAGTGACGAAGACAACATGCAAACACAAGCACCACAGACATCCTCAAGTCTACAATCTGATGTGACAACGCCACATCAAATAGAGACTGCATTGCACGCTTCTCAAGAACTGTATTTTTACGCAAACTCAGCTGAGAAGCTAGAGACAATTCGAGACGCCGGAGCATTCTTCCAGGACGCGTTTGGAGATTACGGTGACGAAGGAGCATGGAAAGTGCAACACCGTAAGCACAACCAAACACAGCCCGAGAAGGAAACACCGCCAGAAACTTTCGCGCTAGTCGTGAAACCACGAGTAAACGTGGCGCTCAGGACTGTACCAGGCAAGGACCTCCACCGCAACTTCGGGAAGGCCACACCCACTGCTGTCAACACCAAGCCTTTGACGTACACATTGCAACCAGCATCTAACACCATAAGATTGCTCGTTTACGACAAGAGGCAAGCAGACAGGCTTCTCAAGCTTTCACACCTAGATGTGAACCACGGGCAGATACCAGTACAAGTGTATTAGGCACCCGGACGAGACATGTGCCGAGGCGTTATATACAATGTTGACTGCAATGAAACAAAGGCTGAACTTCGAGCAGCTTTGACATGTGAGTACCGACGTATCCTAGACGCGCGTCCAATGGGAAAGTGTGGGACATGTCTACTGACTTTTGAAGGATGCCACCCCCCTAACACAGTTGTGTATTACGGCCGCATCACCTGTGTTTCAATGTACGAACCTAAAAGCTTCGTGTGTAATCGTTGTCATCGCTTTGGTCACAAAAAGAATGTCTGCCCGAACGAAGCGGTATGTCCTACATGCAGCAAGACACACGAAGGTAGCACTACCGGCGATGAATGCGAACAGACGACGCCCAGGTGCCGCAACTGTGAAGAAGAAGGTCACACGGCGACTGACCCGAAGTGTCCAGCTAAACTGAAGTCCAACGCAAAAATTGCTAAGAAACTCCACTCAAGGCCCGGCTCTCGTCGTAGATGGCACGGCGCACACCTATCGAGAAGCCGCACTAGAACTGTCCAGTCCCATGATGTCAAATTGACGCAGCAGCTACTTGAGCATGAAAACATTTCAGCGCAACCACGTACCATAAAGGAAGCAGTGAACGAGATTGTTTCAAAGAACTGCGCACAACCAACAGTGGGAGGAAACGGCTGCAACCACAACTACGCAGCAGCGCTCAAGCAAACTCAACCAAGTGGAGACAAACAGGCGAACTCTTCACCTTATACCACACCAATGCTTTCTTCACCATCGCAGCTGGTCGATACATCGAAAGACAGTGTAGAAGCTGAGATTGCACAACTCGCACGACAGAACGCCGAACTGTGGCAGAAACTAGAAGAGAATGAAAAAAGTCATGCAGCACTGCTCGAACGGGTTCGTGCCAAGCGACAGCAGTAGCCATGCAATCTGCAGGCGCTCACTAAAATGCAAGAAACAGCCTCTACTACCACACAGCAGACAGACCTGGCCCTGCTGGTACAACTCTTGCATCCTCTCCTCCAAGCGCAGGAGAAGCACTTCCAACAACAATATGGCTTGCTCCAACAGCTCTTCGCCTCACGTCAGTAGCCACCCGGCTTCACGTACAGCCCTCGACAGTCCCACTCCACATGTGCTACAGCGGAACTGCCGGGGGCTTGGCACCTGTGCGACAAAACTGAACCTCTTGTTTGACTGTCTCGGATGCCCCCTTGTGCTTTTACTTCAAGAGACTAATAGCACAGATCGGGCACTATGACAGTTCAATGGTTATTACCAACCGTCAATAGAGCATAGAAACAGGAAATGACACTGAAACCCTCAGCACAATGGTATCGCCAGCGTAGCCGATGAATTTGTAATACGGGGACAAGCGGCTGTCTTTGTCTGCACAGACATTCCGCAAACGCAGATTGACACTTCTCAGTACTCAACTGTCGTGCAGGAAGTGGTGGCTGTCCGTTGCAAGATTGCAAAGCGTAATGCAGTGCTGGTATCGGTATACATGCGCCCTGAAGTTAGCTCCTGCACACGCGGTTCATTCACATGGATTCGCATTTTGTGGAGACGTTACCCAAACTACGACTTCCTGATAGGTGGCAGTGAAGGTGGCCTGATAGGTGGCTTGGCACGCCAAGCATCCGCAGTGGGGCTATGACTGTCACACGCCCCGTGGAACGGCACTTGCAGATGCCACGGAGTCAGCTGACTTAGTGCTTGCAAATGACACCGACTACCCCACCCGCGCTGCCCTGTATAGTGGACAATGTAATACAACCCCGGACCTGACATTGTCCACACCAGCCTACGTGAAAGACTGGTGATGCGATCCGGACGCCTGGGGCAGCAACCACTATCCACTGTGGATTACTTTGAACGTGGGACGAATGCGTGCCACCGGGTGCACTGTGCGCACGATCAGATGGGATGCCTACAAAAGAATATTTGCGGAGCAACCCAAGACTACATCCGTACGAGAGCGGGCATCATGCGCTTTGCGCAAGGCCACTACTGAGACTGAGGTAAGAGCTGATGCTTCGGCGCCGGACATACATTTGCTAAATCTTTGGGATGCGCACAAGCGAGAACAGTTGATGTAAGAAGCCAATGGCTGATGACATCGCAACCGCATGCGACTTCGACGTCGCACTGCCATCGCTAGAAGATACGCCAAGCGCCTGTATCGGGAACGTTAGAGCCAGCACTGCTCATTATTCAATGAAAGAACTGGCCTCCATAAGGTGTGGCACACGTTCAAGGCTATGACAGGTCAGCGTAAAACACGCAGCGCTATTTCAAACGTCTTGCTCAAAACTAGCCAGTCAGTCAGCCAACTCCAAGATGATGCCACGGATACGTTTTTCCCGCAACCGTCGACGCCCCCGAACGTCGACATTTACCGGAAAACGCCGCCTGTGACCGATGACAGCCTCCAGGCCCCATTCTCACTCTTTGAGCTCGAACAGGCACTTTCTTCCATAAACGCGCGCAGCGCGCCAGGCTATGACGCTGTGACATGGGCGGCTCTGAGGAATCTGGAAGAATACGCAAAAAAAGCAACTTCTCGAGGAGATTCACGAAGTGTGGGTCAACGGTGAAATCCTAGCAGGATGGAAGCATTCGATAGTCACACCCATACCGAAACCAAAGAAACAGCCAGATGTACTGTGGAACATGCGCCATGTATCTCTCACACTTCCTACGTGTAAGCTGGCGTAGCGAATGGCCCTGACACACACATATCTCACTTTCTAGAAACAGAGGGTCGCTTTCATCCAGCACAGACAGGGTTTAGACCAAACCTTGGCACTCGTGACAGCCTTCTACTTGTAAGGGAAGGTGTACTGCGTCGAAAGACAGTCGGTCGCGCAAACCACCACCCGAGCATCCTCGTGGCGGTGGACCTCCGTAAAGCTTTTGACACTGTAATGCATGAGGCAATCATTGAGGCAGCTGATAGGCACGGAATCACAGGCTGCCCCCTCAACTTTGTGCGTTCCTTCCTTCAAGATCGCACTTTTTCCATACGGGTAGACGGAGACGTCGGGAAGGTTTACCCAAACATGGTGGGAGTCCCACAAGGGTCCATACTGTCACCCCTCCTCTTCAATTTGACTATGATAGGCCTGGCTGAGCGACTGGAGGCTATTTCCGAACTGGGCTTCACAATTTACGCAGATGACATCACATTACGGACTGCATCACGACCAATTGACGACCAGCAGGAGACCCTGCAGGCGGCACTTGACGTTATTGACCACTACCTGCCACAAACTGGCTTGTGGCAATCTCCAGAGAAGACAACCTATGTGGTGATCCGAGGTTCAACGCAGGATGAAGCAGCCCTCACGCTCACTCTCGGAGGCGAGAAACGCTGCAGCGAGCGGAAAAATCAGTGCGCATTCTCAGGATACCTATTGACCGCACAGGCACAGCGGATGTGTAGCTCGCAGACCTTCGTCGGACATGGCACAACACTATGCACCTCATAAAACGAATCTTTTTCCGCGTGGGCGGTGCTGGTACCGATGTATGCCAAAGGCTTGTTAGTGCTTTGCTGACATCCCGAGCGATATACAGAGCACGCTGTTATGACCTGCTTGCTTGGCACTGGACACAGCTAGAGGTACTCCACAGATCAGCTCTCCATGTTATCACAGGGCTCCCGAAACACACGTGTCGAGGAGCCACATCGCTATGCGAAATTGTCTACCCTCTGTGCAACCATTGAAGCATCGAAGGCAGGACACGAGGAACGCCTGAAGCACACCATACAAGGCAGGACTTTACTGGCCTACATGGGAAAAAATATATCAACTTTGCCACAACTGCCATCCGACATTTCATCGTGGGATGACATTGCTGTCCGAATAAATCGATTCGCAAATCGAATATCTAATATTTGATGTCTCAAATGTTTGATTTTTTGAATATCGGTACCTTTAGTGAAATGACCCGGCTGTGGTTGGTGCCTTGACACACAGAGTGTTCCAACGGCACGCGATCGGTACAAGATTCGTCCAAGTCGACGATACCAATCGAAACAATTATCGCAACTCGGACAGAGGGAACGACAACAGCAGCGCGTATGAAAGCACAAGAGCATGTGCGAAGACCGGTCTGATTAGCCACCGGAACACACATTGATTGCATCGGACACACGAGTTCATTGTTCATGCACGCAGATTCGCACAGTTGAGAGCTCTCTTCCCACATGCGAGCACACAGACAAATTTGGCAAACGGCTGCCATCTTTGCAAAATACTGTACGGTGGCCGCTTGTTCTGAACGCCGTTCATAATCGCACAACAGTCTCTTTTCAGAGCTTTGAGCAACCCATCACAAGACTAGCTTTGGATTTACATAATGCACTTGAAAATATGTGACAATGTGCTGACTCCCAGCTGCAGACGCATTTACACAGATGGCAGATGGATGTGGATGAAAAAGAAGAAGGGGGGGGGGGGGGAAATGTCGTGGGAACTTGTTGTGGGCCTCCCAGACTGATTCCAGAACTCTTTACCATTAGTGCCGACCGCATGCGGCGCCGATGACCGCGTGGAGCTGTGCTGTGTGACGTGATACGTTACCAGATCATGAAAATGACAAACCGATGCTATGCCCGAGTCGCCTGCGCTACATGCAGCCAGTTTGCGCTACGAAATGTGCATACCTAATCATGAGCTATTGATGCAAAACCTCTTTGCTAAAGCATATGCAAATTTTTTGCTTTTGTCCGTCGTGCAGATTGGCCTTATAATGGACTGACGATAACCCACAACATCCACCTGCCATAAAGACGAAAAAAATTCTCCTGTTTTCTTGAAGAAAACTGGAAAGCAATACTTTCTAATCAATAGCAGATTGCCATTTGGCACAGTATGGCCCACTATTAAGCTGAAAACTCCATTGGTATTTAGGACAACTTTATTATTTCTTCAGGCTCAGAGGAAAAAAAAAACACAGAATTTTGTTTAACAGACATTCCATCGATAAAAAATATATTCCAGACCTTCGTATACGAACTGAATTGTTATCACTGCTGACATACTAATTTGGTGTTCCCTTTAATAAGAGTGGAGCATAATATGCATCTCGATTCATAGGTACCTAAGTTACTGATAGCTAGCAAGGCTCTTGTATTGTTATTAACCTTCTAAGCATGTACAGTGCTCACACAATGAAACGCGACAGGGAGCACTTAGTAGAATCTTGCATATGCGCAAAGTACTCGAGAGTACCATGCAAGTCGCTAGAAATCTGGTCACCAAAGTTGACGCGGACTCCGATGAAAGTGTACGCATTAATATTACGTCGCTATGACACGAACTGCAGCCAGTCGAAGCAAAGGCATGCGCGTTTGTTAGCCCTAAATTGATGTGTTTCATTCCGTGAGAACTGTACAGCACTGTCTTTTTTTTTTTTTCACAAAATTTGGAAGCATAGATGTTTGCGTTAAATCTTGTGATATTTGATTTGATATTCGGCTTTTTTTTCTTGATTCAATTCATTATTCCACTTGAAATCTACTATTCATCATCCTCACACCCATACTCAAAATGTATCAAAAGCATGTGAAAAGTGCTGCGTGGCACTTTTTATGCTTTGCAGGATTTCTTTAATGCTTGGAAGAAAGTATTATGTAGCACATATTGAGCAACAGAAAGATGGATCGGGAATTTTTCATGATGGCCTACAATGCCAGGCAGGAGTTGGTAATTGCAGAAGCTTGTGAATTTTCTTATTGACATCCTTGTTCTGATTATAATAGTTGAGGAGTAAATTGATAACTAATTACGTAATTAAGCAAAATACAACAAATAGGCTAACTTGCTCCGAGTGATGGCAAACAACATTACTTTGGTTCTGTACAGCTATGTGGCACTCGCATATTTTATTATTTTACCACAAGTTACGTGGGACACTGTATATACAAAAAAAAAATATTGTGAAAGACTATTAGAAGAATATTCAAGAAAGGCCTCGCCTGTGCCACCAGAGTATAACAGGCTCCCTGTGTATATACATCAATTATTTAGGGGCTAGAAGAAAAACATAAATGAAAATTGCCCCATCCTGTACGAGCTCTGTATATGCAGTAAAACTTTTCAAGATAAGTGAATTCACGAAACTATAAGCCCCTGGCCGGTGCATAGACTGCATGATCGAGTCTTTCGAAATAGGTGCCAGTAGCCGCTTTCTTCACAAAAGCTCGATATACCAGGAGTGGTATTTTCGGTAGATCACTTTTGTGATATGTTGTACAACTTGGCACCCAACACATCGGGGGTCTACGAGCAACAGTGATCCTTGCGCAGAGCCAAGCAAACACTGTTGCACGTAAGC
This sequence comes from Dermacentor andersoni, assembly GCF_023375885.2. NCBI lineage: Eukaryota > Metazoa > Arthropoda > Arachnida > Ixodida > Ixodidae > Dermacentor > Dermacentor andersoni. Next base: position 316,945,166 of record NC_092814.1, on the reverse strand, counting down.
ACTGATGTGTCCAAAGCGTAGTCACGAGACATATTAGGAAACTCGCTCCAACATTCTTTTATGCTTCCTTTAAGGTTCACTTTTGCAATGAATATATTGATATTTAGCTAATAAATGCTTCAAATATTGCCTACACTATTTTTCATAAAGGATTCAGCATTAAATAATTCCGCAAGTCTTTTTCAGATTTCAGAATAATAATGTGGCATGGCAGGGGTTAAGAAGAAAAAAATTGGTACATTGCAAATGCTCTGACAAAAATGGGGCATATATGAAACAGTAATTGAAAACTGAATATGCCGTAAGAATTTTGTGTCATAGGAAATAGCTAAGAAACATGAACTAGAGCTTTAAATCAGTGGTGAATTGCAAAACAAAGCATACACAAACCCAACAGAAAGGCTTCGATTAGTAGTTAGTGGCAAAAAGAAATTACACTTGCTCCTTAATGCCCTAAACATAATTCAAATTCATAGTCGTTATTCAGTTGTAAATTCAAGTGTAGTAGTTTGCAGCAAAACACTTTCTCTGCGCTGGGCACAAAAGAATTTGGTAATGCTAGCACAAGACATGCCCGTGAGACCAGAAAAAGATGTTACTGCATGCTGTTTGTTGCTGTCCTTCTGTTTAGAAAGTTTGGCTTTGACTGTCACAATTTCTTATCTGCATGTTGTGCCTGTGATTGAAGCTGCATTTCTCTCTACAGCAATTGCATAGGGCTATAAAGAAGTTACGTGAAGAAGAGGTGGACCTGAGCTGTGATGACATCAACTCTGCCTACATTCAGGAAGATAGATTCAAGAAAAAAGCTGTTGCTGTTTGGCGAAAGATATGTGAATTAGAACACAGGCGTGCCTTCACGGGCTGTGAGCGGGAAAAGAAGTTCCACTACAAAGGTGGGCTACATTTATGGCTAAGTAAGGATGTAAAATACAGGTGAATTCGTTTGTGTGCTTGGTGTTGTTCGGTGAAGCGTGTGCTGGAGCACTCATTACGTCCACCACAAGAGGCCATACGGATATCAAGACATTCTCCAGCCGAGTTTAGTTGATGTGGTGAAGTGTCAGCGATTTTTTTCTCTCTCTCTTTTTTGTATTGTAGAAAACAATGAAGGTGGGCTTAATGTTTGCAAGCTTACAGTGAAATCAGTTTATTGTTGCTAGTAGGCTCCAGAGCATTGCTGGACTTGGATGTGCATGGCAGATTTGCATTTTCAGAAAGTAATTTCTTAAAAATGTTCTACCTTGTGAACCAAATAGAGCACTGAAAAAATGCATGCATAGAATGACATCTAGGTTTGCAGCACCCTTAAGAAGTCCCTCACCATGCCCTGTCAGAAATTTTGGGTATACACCAAAAGTTGCAAGCACCATCCAAATAGTGTTCTACCAAAAATCTTTTAAAAAATAGCATTTTTGCCCATAATGTGAAGCGGTGATGTTATGGCTGGTGCAATATTACTGTACTTACTTGCATAACGCTTGTGGTTTCCATATTTGCCATCAAATATTAGAATTTTCTTTCTTGAGTCATCATTGCACCTTCGAAAATTGCTGCAGCTACTCTTTTGAGAAGAGCATACAGGCTTTTGTGAAAATTTTTAGCTATCTTTGTGACATACACTGGTGTAATGCTTTGCAGACACCGTTGTCACTGTATCATTTATGTACTGTATTTCTCTGTTTGCAATGTCCAAAGCTAGTGAGAGGCCCTGTAGAAGCCAACTGCAGTGTAATTTTGCAGAACTTGAAAAGGATTGCTTCTAATAGTGTACTTAGTTACATAGAAGGCCTAATAAAAAATTTTATGTTTATGGGGAAGCATTAGCTCGGGCCCGACTCTGATGCTGCCTATTCAAATACATGTAAAATGCCGGAACACTTTTGTGAGATAACCACTGGGGCAATTTCAATGAACTTTGTTGCATTTTAGAGGGAAAGTGAAATTCCAGTAACTGTTGGAAGTGTAATTTCGATTTAGGGCCTGCATTTTTTCAGTGCAATTTTCAAACATTGGTAAGTTTGAAAAAAATCAAAGCATGAAGTTTACGAATGGTATCAGGTATCAGGTAGAACAGGTATCACAACTCTTTAAACTCCACCCATTAGAGCATCCGAAGCGGGAAATTTGATATGTCTATTTATATCTTACGTGAATGTGTTACATTGTTTACAAGGGTTTTGCAAAAGTTCTACTCACAAATGAGTGGTCTGTTTGAAAGCCTTGCATAATATATAAATTTTGTCTGCTTCAGATGTACTATTAGGGGCAATTTACACAGTGGTGATATCATTTTTCATTGCAGAGTTACAAAGTTGTAAACTAGATAATTTTGTTTTCTGAAAATTTGTGACTTTTGTCAATATTTATTTTAAAAATTGACTACCTATATCAAAAATTTGCAACCAACAGTCACTAGTATTTTTTTTCTTTTTCTTTTGTATGTAATAAACCTCATCAAATTCGATGCACTGGTTGCCAAGAAAACAACTTCTCCTTTCCCATGTATTTAGATAGGAGTCCCCAAGCTAAAGCTTCCTCTTAAATGTAAGTGTTGTGCCACAGGAAGCATGCAGAAATATGTTTCTGATATAAATAAGAAACAAAAGATGATGTCATATATTACTATTGCTCACCCTAAATGATGCAGAGATCAAAGTCTTAACTGCTCCTGAGCAGCTGCTTGAGCCTTCACATGCAGATAATGTGCCATTGTTGAGCATCTGTGATGTTTTATGCATTCTAATGGCAATAAATTGGAAGCATTGACAGAGACCAGCTCTTATGTAATTTACCTGCTGAGCATGCACCACATGCACCATGAAATGCAGTGTAGGTGCATTTGTTCACATGTTTGGCAATGCAATAATTGCTTCTCAAATGTTTGTTGGCAATTTCAGTGCTAATTGCTCCTCTATCAGGTTAGTAATAGGGCTCTTGTAGCACTGCAAGCTGCGCTGCTCTATCCATCAAGCCTAAGCGGCCTTGCACTTCTGTGTGCAGTGTTCTGGAATTCATGTCATACTTATGCCTTGTGCCACAGCTGCCAGGTGCTGGCATCATCTGCCATAGTGCTACTTAAATGCCGATAATCAAAAAGTTATGCAGTTACCAGGTCTATGACATTGTCACAGTTGCTTCTGTAACTTACTGTGCATTTGTAACGAAATTCAGCTGAAATGAAATTTGTTGTGATTGGCCTTCAGGCATAATGTTTAGTTGGTGAGAGCTACTGTCATAATACACCGTTGGTACCGTACATGCACACTGAGCGTTGTGGAAAGGTCTGTTCTGTGGTCACTGCTCGGTATTGTCGTTGCCTGTAAGAAAATTAATTCTATGTGGATTTTAGATTGTGTCTCTCTAGCTGGACTTCTGCTTATCTGTCGTTGTTAAGGGGTTGATGCTTCAGCCTCAAGTTACTCCACCAGCACCAGTTCCCATCCTACTAGCAGAGCAGGGCAAATCCGCACGGGTGTGAGGCTTCCTTGCCCAGTGCTGTCACAAAGTCTGGTTATTGGTGCATCCAGCTTGCATGACTGAACAGCATGAGATGTGGCTAAAAAACAGACAAATCACAGTGTCGTTGGTGTCCATCATGCATTATCATCGGCTAGCCCAAGTTACTATTGTACAACTTGCTTCTTTACAGTTTTGAGGTACTGGCAAAGAGATGCTGCATGCTTGTATTGTGGCCACACTTGTCTCTGGTTATACAAAGCGAGAGCTTCGTACAACCAAAGGGGCAACATCACACAACCAAAGCTGGCATTGTTGTGATAGCTGTAATAATCATTTGCTGTCGTTCAAACAACAGAAAGCTTTAACACCAGACAGTGTTGCTAGTTGCTCAAGTGAAGATCCTGAGGAGAACACGAGTGAACAGTTAGCACTTTCGTTAAAGGGACACTAAAGGAAAATATTAAGTCAAGCTAAAGTGATAGATTAATGCTCAAGAGTGTCTCAGACGTCAATATTATGCCGAACAGAGTTTTAGTAATAGAGAAATTGAGGTAAATGTAGGACACGATTTGAGACTTCTTTGGGATATTCAGGTGCTAGTATGATGATGTAGGCATTTCTCGTTGTAATTCTGTCACGAGTACTCAACCACTCATAATTAAAAGATCACTGTATTGCATTACAAGATGGAAGAAAGTGTTACTTGTCTGCTTCTATTCAGTTATAAAAAATGCCATGTGGAGATAATGTGGTTGTGCAGTGGTATATGATGTTTTGCTCTACTCTGTAATCTTTCAGGCACCCGTTTCGTCGAGATTAATACCAGGGTAGAAAAGCTGGTCAACAAGCGTCGCATATTTCCCGACTTCAAAGATATCTTGGACGTGGTGCAATCGGAGAATGAAACAAAAGGCCTTGGACTAAATTCAAGGGAGGAGAAAAACCTTGGTAAGGTGGCTTTAGCCAGAGCTACTGGAACGATTGGTTGCACCATTCAAGGAATTTCATTTGTAGCCAGAATTGTCCGTGATGGGACATCAGTGTTATAAATGTACAGTTGAATTGAATTCATGATTTGGCAAAATTTGTTCCGTCTTCTGTGGTCACTGATTGACAAGTGTACCAAATTTTATGTACCAAAGCCTTCAAGTAAATTTTAATCATGCAACGTTTATGTTCTACACATTGCCATTTCCCATTAAATTTTTTCTTGTATTATTTGCATTTTTGCTTAAAATACTCATTGCAACCCCCAACCTACCCCACTTCATGGTGGTCTTTTTTTTTTTTCTTTCTTTGCAAATGTGGCAAACCTAACTGTATATGTTTCATCACATAAAGCTGGCTGGAGCTTGAAAGTACTTTCTAGTCATGTTAACACCAGACTGTTTAATAGACGTGCAGGAAATGAACCCTTACACAGCCTCTTTTCAATGATGACAGCCGTTGTTCAAGATGAGATTCACCACAAGGGTACTGATTTGGGCGAGTTGGTAGCAGTCCATGATAGGTAGTTGTTGCATACAAACTGAAAGATGGACAGGGATTTGATGAACACAAGCGTAGTGTCTTTTATAAACTTTTAAACATTCGCTTACCAACTAAATTAACAAGCATATTGCCATGCGCGCACAAGCAAACAAGAAGACGTCTCACTCAGTGACCGTGGAAACTTTTTATGAGAATGCTGGAGTGAGAAAGTGCGGTAGCAGGCGCAAGCAAATGGACATTTGTGTGGCCTCTCGCTTCAACGTGAACTAAGCGACGAGAACACAGCGCGGTGCGCCTAGATGCGTAGACTGTCTCCATCGCAGATCGCTTTCAAGGTAGGGGCCACATGGCTGTGCCTATGCAGCAGTCGCCAGGGTAGAATGCCTCGCCTATTTGCGCCAGTCCCGCACGCAAGTTTCAAGAATTCCGAATACCCGTGATGTGGTAAGATTTCCACCCGTCTCCGCACTCGTTATGACTTTCCTTCTAATTGCGGCGTCGTGATGAACAATCCGCATGTCTTCGCAGTCGGCACTTCCATGCTGATAGAGTAGACGCAGAAAAGGGGAAGACTGATGGTGGACTAACCTTAGCATACATACCACAGCACATGGAGGAAGCTACGGCAGCTAGGCTTGAAGCGCGTATGAGGTAGCCATTTTGTATTGCCGATGGCGATATGACAACACAGATTTAGGGTCATACTCGATTCTAATGTACATGCAATTTTTGGACACATTTTATTGGGAAGAAAGTATGTATTAGATTCAAGTAAATATGGTATGCTTACTTTATTACTGATCCATATGTTCTCGGAAAATGCAATACCTTGGCATCAACATTCAGTACATCGCTAAATTGTGACCGTATGATATGTTTTCCTGCCGCTAGATCCTATGTGAACAAGAAAATGCACGAGGCGCGTGCGATCAAAAACGGAAGTTGCCTGCCGTGGCAGCTTCACCACAATACTCACCCGCCTGTCTCGCATGAAAACACCGCTGCACCCTCAGATTTTTTAAAATGTTAAGTGATGTAGGACGAAGCAGGACAGAGGGACACAAAAAAAATGAGGACGAGCGCAAACCACTGCTGCCCTTCTCATCCACACACAGTAAACTAGTAAAAAGGGCCATTGTTCAGGCTTGCTTCTCCATTGCATTAGACCGGTTCTGTCACCACACCCTAAGTGCCAGCTTTCAAGCACAGGACACACGCCTGAAAGCCTCGAGCTATCCTGATGGATTACTCGTCTCAGTAGCTGCGACAATCTGCAGAAAAAAAAAAAAAAAAATAACAGTGACGTTATAGTTGCAGCAGAGCAGACTACGCAAAAGGGGACCATAAGCTTGCGGCTATTCCGTACAAACATCAAGTCGCCCATTGACTTAAAAAAAAATTAGTGAGCGGGTTGGCGTGTGTGTAGCTTTTTCTGCCTCACACAAGCTTTGTTCACTGTCAAAGTGAAGCAGCGTAACCAATATGGAATGTGCATGGGGGCCATGCACAGAATTCCCTTGAGCTGTGGTGCATGCTGCGTGCGCCAGACTAGCAGGTGTTTAAATGATTGCCTGAGAGAGCATGCCAACAATGTTAGGAATGGAAGGGAAGGTTTTTCAGCCCTGCAGTGTAGTGCATGCGGATGCGGCCCAGCATTCAACCAAACAAAAGTAATTTTTATCCACAAGGACAACTGCATGTGCACCATTGTTGAAGCAGCTAGCATGCCACGTGAAGGATGCCCATGCATAATACCGCTGTCACACGGGACGTTTTAATGTCATTCGAATCGAATAGCATTAGCATCAAAGACCATTATTCGGCTGCTATGCAGCGATATTTAAAGCCTTTAGAATCGAATGACTTCTGCAATCGAATGAGTTCGGGAAACTCATTCGGCTTCACATTTGAAGCGAATGCATGCTCTCTACTCCAGAACAACACAATATGACTTGAGTGTACATGCCACATTTACTCGCATAGTGAACGCATCCGTGTAGTGAATGCAGCCCCCACTTTTGCAATCAGGAAGTGTGTTTTTTTCTTCTTCTCACATAATGATCGCACCCTAAACTAAACTTGCTGCCGTAAGTAGGAGACGCACGGTATGATTCAGCGTTTGATATGGTATTCGGCCGGCGCAATTATATCTGTCGCCGTGTCGGAAGCCGAATCGTACCGTGTCTCCTACTTTTATTGCAGTAGTAATTGGACGCTCCAGGTGCATTTTTGACGTCTTCGTCGTCGCCACACTGCATGGTGTAGGTGTGAGTGAAAGTGCAGGAGGGAAGCCGATAATCGCAGCTCAAACTCACGTGTCGTCTTTCGCCGTGCGAAAGGCCCGGGGGGGGGGGGGGGGGGGGGGGGGGGGCATTGTACTCTGTCAGCAACTGTGTATTGCGCAACTGCGCCTGAGGGACACCGACGATTGTGGCTCTATCTCTCACGTACGAGGGAGGAAAGCGAGAAGGAAACACGCCATCTTCCGTCGCGTACATGGCGGGGGGGGGAAGCAGTGTGCGTTGGGGGCTATTTCAATGGCAGCTCATACCTTTGTGCGTGCGGTGTTCTCACCGCTCAGTTTACATGAAGCGAATGTTTTCAAGTTCATGCGGCCGATAAAACTACTGTCCTTACTTTCTTTTAGCTGTCTATGCATTTGCTATCGCAATCGGTTCGCTTTTCAGGCGAAACTGACTTTTTTTAGAGGTGGCCGAAAAAAAAAAAAGTAAGAAAGAAAAAGATAGCTCAAAATTTTGTCTCACATATTGAACGCACCCCCCAACTTTGCACATTCTTTTCAAAGGAAAAAGTGCGTTTATATGCGAGTAAATAGGGTAATTTGTGAAGCATTCATGTAAAAAGTTAATTTGGCGTGGTTTAAGGCATCTGTCATTTATTTGATATCATGCCATTGATATCATGACCGAATGACATTAGTTTCTCCTGTGTAGCATCACCACGGGTCAAATGGCATTCGTTGCATCGAATGTCATTCGAATCTAATGACATAAAAATGTCCAGTGTGACAGGGGTATAAGCCATCCCTGGCCTTATTGCAAAGGGAATTGTAATTTCTAGACAATGTCAGCGCAAATAGTGGGTGATGGTGGTGTCTCTCTCCTTTAGGTCACATTTCATATACTTTCTTTCCTTCTATTTTTCTGTATGAACTTCAATATCGAACAGTAAAATTTCAGTTGGCACTAAGTGCTCGTCCTTGTCTTTTCTGTGTCCCTCTGTCCTGCTTCGCGCAGCACCACTTAACATTATGGAAAACCAACTAGCCCGAACTACCACCCTTCTCAGTTTCTTACTCCGGTACCAGCAAATCACCTCCCAGATCGTTGCACGCCGCATTCACAGCTATCATAGCCAACCTTTTGCGATGAGCATCTTCACCTATCTGTTTTATAGCGTGTGGGCCATAGTGCTGTTGGAAGCGTACTGCACGCTTTTAGTAGGCGGTAACCCAAATGTGTTGCCATTCCCTGTTACAGGCAGTGTGGGATGTGAGCTTCATGTTTTGGTCCGGCAACAGCCAATGTCGCCCACTAGCTTGATTTCGTTTGCTTCCCGGTTCCGTCTTAAAACACTACACAATAGGAAAATGACGAAACGTGTTGCGGGCCGCCAAAGCCCCACCAACTCGACGCAGATCAGCGTCTTGTGACACAAGGATTTGTGCACCGCTTCATACTATGTAGATACAGTTGAGTTCGTCAGATTTTTTAGTTATTTTTGATCTTATGTTTGCCCAGTTTGTATGTTCTATCGCGATTTTTTTCCTAAATGTACAAACGAGGTTCTACTGTACTGTATACGGTCCATTTACTCTGTTTTGATTAAGCTTTGTACATTTAATTAAGCCAACAGAAGTGTGCAGTCAGTTGTCCTAAAGTTGCTACAAAAGTTAAGTTTTCCTGCTATATAAGAGCTACTGCGAGAAAACATTTTTCTGCTTCACCATGGCTTTAAGAAATAGTTGACTAAGCTAGTGTGGGTGGTGGGGGCGTAATGTCTTCCAGCACAAGATGTGTTCGAGGAGGTTGGGCGAGAGTTGCAGAAAAGACGACAACGAGATGAGCTTGCTGATGCCCTCGCTTACCTGGAGGATGGGCCAGGCTCGGCATTCATGGGTGATCCAGCAGAGAGTGACAAAGAGCTGCTCGAAAAGCTCGAAAATAATGCCAAGCTGTCTCGGCGCAGGATTGATGAGGCAAGTATACACGACTAAACAAGGCTGTGGATAAGGCTTTAAGGTCCTTGTACTGAGTTGTCCTTTTGATGGTCATGACAGACATTATTTTAGGTGTTCAAACATAATTGATTTCCCATTTGGCCTGCCATGTGCGTCCCATTTCTGCTTTTGCTTATTCTCAAATCTTATCTTTGCTCTGGCTCTTCTTTTAGACATTGCATGCATGACAATGTTATTTCTAAAGAATCTTTGTGTCCCTGCTCCTCCTTTGCTACTGCTGCCAGCTTAGCTTTGTGCAGCCCTTGCATGAATGTTCTCCGTCAACGAATGAAACGGTTAAGAGGGGTTTAATATGGGGAACTGTGCATAATAATGCTGTACATTTTAGTCAATCTACTTCCCTTTAAGCATGGTGGAGACGATGCATATGCACGAAACAAACTTGTTACTATATGCGACGCTTTTCTTTTTCTTGTGTTTGTGTTGTAAATTGTATTTTGCTTCAGTGTAGCCTTTCAAATAATAAAAAAAGAAGCATACTGAATTGAAAATTTAAGAACACAGTGCTCGCTCGTGTGCAGCTATTTGTACCACCTAAAGCTAAATCAACGAACTTGTCCAATCATTTGGTCACACAAGCACTTATTCCAGTTAAAAAAAATTAAGTATTTGAAAATCTGTAAAAAAAAATGCAATGGCAATATCATACTGGTTAGTCATTTTTTAATCGCTTTCTAGCAGTCGTTTACCAAGTAACTGGAGAGTGTCGAAAGGAAAGCCTCTACATAGACAAGGTGACAAGCATCTGCAGCCATCCTCCTCCTCCTCCTCCGCCTCCCCTCCTTCTCCTATTTTATGTCCACTGCAGGACGAAGGCCTCTCCCTGCGATCTCCAATTACCCCTGTCCTGCGCCAACCGATTCCAACTAGCACCCGCAAATTTCCTAATTTCGTCACACCACCTAGTCTTCTGCCGTCCTCTACTGCGCTTCCCTTCTCTTGGTACCCATTCTGTCACCCTAATGGTCCAACGGTTATCTAATCTGCGCATTACATGACCTGCCCAGCGCCATTTTTTTTCCCTTAATGTCAATTACAATATTGTCTATACTCGTTTGCTCTCTGATCCAAACCGCTCTCTTTCTGTCTCAAAGTTATGCCTAGCATTCTTCGTTCCATCACTCTTTGCGCGGTCCTTAACCTGTTCTCGCACTTCTTTGTCAGTCTCCAAGTCTCTGCCCCATATGTCAGCATCGGTAGAATACACTGATTGTATACCTTACTTTTCAATGATAATGGTAAGCTACCAGTCAGGAGCTCACAATGTCTGCCGTATGTGATCCAACCCATTTTTATTCTTCTCTGAATTTCCTTCTCATGATCAGGGTTCCCTGTGATTAGTTAACCTGGGTAAACATACCCCTTCACAGACTCTAGAGGCCGACTGGTGATCCTGAACTCTTGCTCCCTTACCCGGTTATTCATCATTATCTTCTGCATCTTCTGCATATTAATCTTCAACCCAACTCTTACACTCTCTCTGTTGAGGTCCTCAATCATTTGTTGTAACCCGTCTGCAGTGTTGATGAACAGGACAATGTCATCTGCAAACCGAAGGTTGCTGAGATATTCGCTGTTGCACCTTACCCCTAAGCTGTCCCAATTTAATAGCTTGAGTACTTCTTCCAAGCACGCAGTCAATAACATTGGAGAGATTGTGTCTCCTTGTCTGACCCATTTCTTTATAAGTATCTTCCTGCTTTTATTATGGAGAATTAGGGTTGCTGTGGAATATTTGTAGATATTTTTCAAGATATTTATGTAAGCCTCTTCTATTCCTTGATTACATGGTGCCTCTATGACTGCTGGTATCTCTACTGAATCAAATGCCTTTTCGTAATCTATGAAAGCCACATATAGAGGCTGATTGGGCTCTGCGGATTTTTCGATTACTTGATTGATGACATGGATGTGATCCATCATAGAGTATCCCTTCTTGAAGCCAGCTTGTTCCTTTGGTTGACTAAAGTCCAGCGTTGCCCTTATTCCATTGGAGGTTATTTTGGTGAATATTTTATATAATACTGGGAGTAAGCTAATGGGCCTATAATTTTTCAATTCTTTAACGTCTCCCTTTTTGTGGATTAGTATAATGTTTGCATTCTTCCAGTTTTCTGGAACCCTTGCAGTCAATAGGCACTTCATATTAAGAGCCGCCAGTTTTCCAAGCATTATGTCTCCTCCATCTTTGATTAAATCGACTGTTATCCCATCTTCTCCTGTTGCTTTTCCCCATTTCATGTCATGCAAGGCCCTTCTGACCTCATCTCTAGTTATAGGAGGAGTTTCTTTATCCTGTTCATTATTGCTTCGAATGGAGTACTCCTGAGTCCTCTGGGTATTGTACAGGTCAGTATAGAATTCTTCCGCTGCTCTTATTATACCTTCGAGATTGCTGACGATATTACCCTGCTTATCCTTTAGTGCATACATCTTGGTTTGTCCTTTGCCAAGTTTCCTTCTCACTGATTTCAGGCTGCGTCCATTTTTCTACGGCTTCAGTCTTTCTCACGTTAAAATTTCGAATGTCACTTATTTTCACCTTGTTTATCAGTTTTGACAGTTTTGCAAATTCTATCATATCTCTTGAGTTGGACACTTTCATTCTTTGTCGTTTCTTTATTAGGTCCTTTGTTACTTGGGAGAGCTTGCCTACTGGTTGCCTTGGTGCCTTGCCTCCCACTTCAATTGCTGCCTCTGAAGTCAGCCTCCTTACGGTTTCATTTATTACTTCTATGCCATAATCATCATCTCTCTGTTCTAACGCTGCATATTTGTTTGCAAGTGGCAGCCTAAATTTGTCTGCTTTTACCCTTACTGCCTCTAAGTTGACCTGTTTCTTCTTGACCAATTTTGCTCTTTCTCTGTTCAATTTGAGGTGAATTGTAGCCTTCACTAACCTATGATCACTGCATTTTACCCTACCTATCACTTCTACATCTTGTACTATGCTGGGATGATCGGCAGCAAGTATGAAATTAATTTCATTTCTTGTTTCACCATTAGAGCTTTTCCAGGTCCACTTTCTGTTGCTACGCTTCCTGAAAAAGGTGTTCATTATTCGAAGCTTATTCCTTTCTGCGAATTCTACCAGTATCTCTCCTGTAGCGTTTCTATAATCGATGCCGTAGTTGCCAATTGCTTGTTCACCCGCCTGCTTTTTTCCCACTTTTGCATTGAAGTCGCCCATTACTACAGTATACCGAGTTTGCACTTTTCTCATCGCTAATTCAACATCTTCATAAAACTTATCTACTTCCTAATCGTCGTGACTGGATGTTGGAGCGTAGGCTTGTACAACCATGAATCAACTATCTCTTAAGTTTGATTACGACTACTGCTACCCTCTCATTAATGCTGTAGAATTCGTCAATGTTGCCCGCTATGTCTTTATGGATCAGGAATCCTACCCCGTATTGCTTCTTATCAGGGAGACCTCTACAGCAGAGGACATGGCCGTTATTTAGCAATGTATAAGACTCACTAGTTCTTTTAATCTCACTAAGGCCGATAATATCCCAAACAACGTCTGATAGTTCCTCAAAGAGTCCTGTTAAGCTAGCCTCACTCGACAGAGTTCAGCTGTTAAATTTCCATTGGCGGCCTGTCCGGACCCAGAGATTCTTAGCACCCTCTGCTGCATTACAGGTGTGACCGCCACCTTGGTCAGGTGCTCTGCAGCTGCTGGGGACTGAGGGCCGTGGGTTAATTGTATATATCACCAGGGAGGTTGTGGCCGAACACTGCACTAGGGAGGCCAATTCCTGTTCTGGTGAAGGAGTGTCTTTGTTGAAGCTTAGTGGGCCTTCCTAATTTGGTTGTACCTGGATTAGTATAGCCCCACTCGCTCTCGGCATCTTTCGCCGGTGTCAGGCGTCACTACAAGCCGGCAGATGTATGGAGAATGTCAATTTCAGATACACCATTGTAAAAAAAAAAAAAGAGAAAGAGAGAGCAAGGGGGATTTGAACTTCCAACCAGTGCAACCGAGCATTCGACATAGCTCAGTAAGATAATCCCGCAGGCGGCTAGGCTATCTTGTCGTCGAAAAGAACGGCCCAGAGGGCCCTACGTGCCGAACAGCTCCACTAATTTGTCCGCCCTTTACGGGTTTTGCTGATCGTCATAGGTTTCACGATATAGTGTCGATTTTCCGTGGTCCTAACCTCTTGTTTCCCGAATCTCACGCATGCACGCGGTCTTGAACGCGCCGAGGTACACGATATATTTTCGGTGAACTTGAGCAGCACTTAACACTTGTGTGTAAAAATAAAAAAAAAGGAAAATTTTTCAGCGCTTACCGAGAGGCCCCGAGTCGTGTCTGCTTGTCCCTTGGCGTCCGAAAACTAGCGCTCCTGGGTAGCTTTTCAGAATGGTGTGTAGTACCGCCATATCAATACCGCTCTGAGTCTCGCGCAAAGCAGGCGACCCTGACAGCTCCCAGTGAGCTCTGGACAGCGGTTATACTAGAGCTAATGAGAAGGAGGAAATGGGGGGAGGGTAACTGACCCCGTAGTTTTTCTGGGAATGCTGAGGGCCTAAACGCTAGGGAGTTGGGAATTGTATGCCTCATTTAGCCTACAGTGGTGCCTTCTTCGATCAGTCAGACATGATTTGAACATTTTGCGGTTGTAAGCAATTGATGGCTCCGCTACCGCCGCGGTCGCAATACAATTCTCGGGAATGCAAACAAAAATAAGCAAGAAAGAATAACTGCAGATGTAGACGAAAGGAATGGATGGCATATATGATCGTTCTGACGTGCTGAAAATCTGTGTGTTAACTTTTCAGCTAGGTGTTGTTGCCACTTGCCTTTTCTCATTCTTTGCGTGAATACAGTAAACAAAAACTTTCCCGTCCTTTTTCTCTGTTCCTCTTATACAGAAATTTCGCATCCTCAAAGAAAGCCCGTTTTTACAAGCACCTGTATATAGGCCTATAGGCACCGACTTGTGCATTTTGATAATTTACAAGCACATTACTGTGCTCCGGGATACTGATTCAGTTTTATTGCTGGCACAGCACCGTTTCAGGCGGGGTTTTTCCATGGTAACAGAGCTAGACAACATAGTTTGAGTTTGATAGTCAAATAGTCCAGATATGTAACTGGACGCAGTTGTACAGTCAACCTCAGAAGATGATCTGACTATGGGATCTCAGAAAACGTTCAATTTCTGAGCAGCCTGTAACAGTAGTCAGTAAAACAGAACATCACAGTGTTGCTCACATGTCTTGGTAGAAATGCGAATACTAGGCTGTGTTGCGAGGCTGTGCAGGTATTCAGCTTTTTCTCAGATTTCGTGTTCCGTAAAATTTTGCGGCCGAGTGTACTTAACATCTCGATCTCAATATGCTGTTTGCAAACGAGTTACTTCCGACATGTTTCAAGTTGCTTCAGTCATTTCCTGAAGGTCTGCGCTGAATCCAACTTTCTCAAGCTTCAACACATGTTGTGCATGTTGTGAGTCTTACTAAAATGTATAATGATATTGTTGACCATTGCAATGTTAAAGCGCCCCTCACCAGGCCCCATAGAAAATTTTGGTTGCACGGTGGAAGTTGTGATGCGTCCTCTAGGGAGTGTTCTGCTGCAAAAATTTTTGAAATTGGCTCATTAATAGCTGAGATGGAAATATTTCAGTGCTGCGAACCTATGACTTCAGAAGGCGAGCTCCACTGCATAGCGAGACACTCTCTCCACTCGCCTCGTCTAGCCTCCACAAGCGAAATTCCTTCCTTGCGTTCTCCCATACCGAACCTCGAGGATCGTGTGACGTATGCATCGTCACGGGCCCCGCCTTCATGTCTCTTTCTCCCAACAATTTTTTTTTTTTTTTTACGGTGTTGTGCACTGCTGCTGACAGTGTTGTGCGAGCTGTTGTGATGTCTCATTTCGCGCAGTGCACGATTTTGCGCGCTGTGCACAAGGACACGACTAGCAGTATAATTCAGTGCTACGCGAATACTGAGGCAGAACAAGCGGATCACAAAGCATGATATGCGCTGGAACACGGTAGAAAATGGCATTGTTTCGGTACCTGCACACGTGACTGCACGACCGTGGGAACAAGCAGATGAAGCGGAAGTGCATCTCTCTTGCTTTGGTGTGAAGTAAGACAAAAAACATGCAGACATTCCGTTTGTGGTTTTATTATTTCTCTAAACTTCCAATTCGTCAATTCAAGCAACAGATCACACAAATAAAAGATGTTGCCTTGAATAATTCTCGGAAGTCACGTGTCACCACGAGTGACTTCACATTGCGGACACGACTACGTAGGTGCAGGCACACGACTACGTTACCGTCCGGCTTGGAGCGCGTTCGCCCCGAGAGAAAGGGAAAACGGTGTTCGAATTGAAATTTCAGATCTTTCCGCGGCGCGTAGCGATGTAATTCTTTGCAGACACGATTGTTAGCATGCATTGTATACTCTGCGCTTGTCAGCTCAAAATGGCCAGACCTGGTGAGGGGCCTTTTAAAATTAGACTTTATGCAAATGAGTGCATATTACTTTATCTATTCGATTGATGATCAGCTTCAACTGAATGACTGAACTGAGAACTGCATGAACTGCCTGGACATGTGGCAAATTCCACTGAATTGCAAGAAAGTATTTCACGTCTGTAATGGGTAGAACCCAAGCTCTCCCGTTTCATTACTTGACAAAAAGATAAAATATTGTGTCCACACAGTGTTAATATCTTGGTCTTCTTAAAAACGACGGAAACGTCATGCTGGCTGACAAACATTTTACAACGCAGAGGCAGTAGCTGTCATGCATCCCATGCATCCTCACTATCTGTGATTTTAAGCACCATTGCTCAGGTGCATTCTTGAGAATAAGTTTTTTCCAATGGTGAGTGCTGAACACTGCATGCCTCTTCCTGCAACGGTTGGCCTGCACTCTAGAATTGATATTTCAGAATTGTTGTATGGCATTCTGGTCGTGAGCCCAAGGATGTGGGTTCGATTCCCAGCTGCAGCAGCCGCATTTGAATGGGAAAAAAACAGAACAAAAATGCTTGTGTACTTAACCAGGATAAAAAGCTAGGGCTAGTTGGTTCAACATTAGTAATGGTAAAGCAGTGCGAAAGACACGGATGAAAAGAGGATGCAAGACACACACAGGCAGGTGCTTGCATTTAGACGCACGTTGAAGAAATCCTGGTTATCAAAATTTATCTGGAGCCCTCCACTGCACCATCTACCCTAGCCTGTATGTTGCTTTGGTGCGTTAAACCACATGCATTTTTTTAGAACTGGTGCAATGGTCTCAACATGGCCTTAAAATTGTACCCCCCCACCCCTCCCTTCTAGAAAGATTACTCGAAGTGCCAAAGCAAAGAAAGCAGGTTGCATTGTATTTGCTATTGAACAGCAAATCTTCGAGGGATTAGTACAGATATTTTTTTAGTAAAGGCTAGCATGTTGAGGCTGCTGTTCTTCTGCCTGCCAGTTAAGGGTATTTGTCTGTATGTCCAGGTGATACAGGTGTACGTGGCCAAGCAGGAGGAGCTGAAACTGGAGGCAAAGGAGGTTGAGCAGGACAACTGTGACCAGTCCCCAAAGCCTAGTGATGACAGTGGGAGTGAAGATGAAGATGAGGATGATAATGACGATGACTTGAGGGCCCCCCGCGAGAGCCTCCTTGAGAATGACACCAGTCTTAGTGAAAGTCCTGTTGAGCAGGAGAAGACAAAACTGGATCCACAGGAGAGGAAGCAGGACATCTGTGACTTGTCTTCAGCGTCAAGTAACAGCAGTGAAGGTGAAGACAGTGAAGATGAGAGGGAAAATTGCAAGGAAGAGAAATATTCGAGGTTTATTGAAAAGGATCGCCTTGGGAATGACAGAAGCTCGAATGAAGGTAAGCAGTAACGATGCATTCAATGTGCAGCTTAGTTTATGCAGTATGTACCAAGCTAACTGGGCAACGTAGTCAACGAGTTCCATATTTCTCTTAAGGTGGCTTCTCTGCAAAGTATGACTGCTTCCAGCAAGTGTTGTTCACAGATACCCCCTTAGCATTGTTACTGAAATAAGGCATGTAACTACTATTGCCGTTTTGCAATTCCACTAGTGCTGAATAGTTGCCAGCTGTATTGATGGTCGCATGTGAATAGACACTCTTGAAAGGGAACATTGTGCTGGCCTCTTCATTTTGCAAAGCAAATGTTAAGATACTGAGGTGCTAACACCACCTCCTGGCATGTTTTGAAAAAAGCAAGCTCACATTGCAATGGTGTGATTTCCACATTTTCTTTATCAGAAAAGAATAAAAATAGACAAAATACTTCTTGCTGTACTAACCTCAAAACTGGTGATGACAGGAAGTTGAACACTGCCTTTCTCTCTGCTCCCTTAGTACTGGAGGAGGTGTGGAAATGTGTTCTCCGAATGAAACTTTGCAGATGGAATGGAGCCTTGTAAAGTAGCCAGTGTACTCAATTACTGGCTGCATGAGGTATTTGAGAACATGGCTTTGAATCGCTCTAGACATTAACATTCTCGTATCTATCTAGATGCCTAACTTCGTCTGTTGCCTACCAAGCATATTTATTCCAGGATACCAGCTTCCAATCTGATGCAGGAGATGAAGCTGTACGCTCTCCTAGTTGCCTTAAATGCTGGCCATAGCAACTTGGACATCGCTACCTTCCTAAGTGTCTAATTTTTTTTTTTTTACTGAGAACTGTCTCTAGCCAATTGTCATATGTTCAAAGAGAAATAAGAGGTGCTAGTCGTCGGATGCTATTCAGGCGGTTGAGTTTCTCCAGCAGGTGGAGGCCATGATGACTGAGAACACTGAAAAGCCCATTATGGCCATTGTGGAGCAGCTTGAAGTGGCAGAGTAAACAGTCCAAGCTTTCTGTACACGATACCATTAGGGGCTACTCTTAAGTAGTTTATTTGCTTGCTCCCACAGGGCCTGTATGATATATGAGTCTGTGAACTTCTGTCGATTTGTCACCCTCAATGTGGTGCCCTAGTTCTCAATATAAGATTGCTACGTTACTGTACATAGGGAGAGTCACTGAGTGGGGTATAGCAGGGTACAACTTACAAAACCAGCAGTTGGCAACCAAGGCACACGGACCGCGCTGGGTTGTGTTTCTTGGCCAGGTAATCACAGAAGCAAGCAAAATCGTCATGCGATTTTTTTCAAAATGGCGTCATACTTAATACCTCGGGAGCGTCTGCCGTTCTTGAAGAGTTTTCATCTGCGGAAGCGGTCTGGTGTGCAACAGACATGGACAAAAAGTATGGAGACTGAACGTTTCACTCTTCATGCTTCACTGCCAATTGAAGTGAAACTCGATAATAAATAGTTGCAGCGAAGCAAGCATTTTATTTCAGTTCAATAAAGAACTAGGCTGTGCGGTATAGCGCGAAGTGAGACAAGGGACACAGGAAGAAAACGAGGACAAGCGCTCCCTGTGTCCCTTGTCTCGCTTCGCACTGCACCACAGTCTCATGGAAAACCAACTAGCCCAAACCATTACCTTTCAAAGAATTAAGCTTTCACCGTTCCACTGTAATAGACGAGTGAAAACGTATAAAATTATATCCTAATAACTTTATTTTTGTGGTTACTGCCTTATTTAGGTAACAGAAAAAGTTTGAAGTATGAACTGTTTGCAGCCTTACGGAGGAAGAGTGGCTGGTGGTTATGATGGCATGGACAGGGCTTCACTACAGAGTTAAGTTGTATCCTACTTAGTAAAGAACAGCCACACCATACTGTAAACTCGCTAAGGGCTGTTTTTGTGGAAGTGCTTTCCCACATCAATATGCTCTATCTGATCTGAGTAGTGGCCATTATAGGAACTGTAGTCAATCAACAGTTGAGGCTTAAGATGGCTTTATTCAACAGTCGTAGAAGACAGAGGCAAAAGCAACAATGTAAAAAAAATTTTAACGCATATTTTGATTCTTGTCTGAAATATTGTTGCTGTTTGAGTAGTAGTCACCATGTAAAATTCCTCATGTGCCCAGTATATGAGCAGTCAGTTGTTGATGGATAAAATAAGCTAAAAATATGCTGTCAACAGCAACTTTCCTGTGCTTTTGTCAAGGGCAGTGTTGATTTGATAGTGATAAAATTTATATTGCATAGTTCCTGCCCCTCACATAAAGTTCAAGCAATTAGTCAAAAGACAAAGGAGAGAGTGGTTGAGATGCAGATGCACTATTTGAATTGCATGGTGCTTTTATCATACAAATTTTGCTTGACTTTGGCTTGTGCTTGACGGCTACGTGCAGCCACTGCTAATAAGTCTTTTAGTTCTGAAGTGTAGCCAATTGCTCACTAGCTGTAGTCATGCTGAGAGATTTCCTGCACCTAAAATCTTTAAAGTGCCTGTGCAGAGCCACAATGAAGCATCTTTGATAACACATAAAGCAGCATTTGACTTGCATAATGGCATGGCCAAGACCACTTTCAAGCATACTGTCACATGGTCGGTACAGATATGCAAACAGGTAGTGATGAATTGAAGAAACTCATTTGTGAGAAAACTTGTTTCCACTAAAAATAGATACAACTCAACAGCGTATAGATACAGTAGTGATGCAACGGTCACAGTTGTCAACTGACATTGCTCATGTCTTTTCACTATACATAGTATAACCTCGCTGATACGATCCTGTTATGTACGATATCCTGCCGCCAAGGTTCATGATCAAGAAAAAAAAATAATAATAACTCAATACAGTTACACGCCTTTTTAGCTGGTTCATACATTCTCGGAAAATGTGATATTTTGGCACCAACGTTCAGTACATTGTCAAACTAGATCCCTTGTAAACAAGAAAAGGTGCCAGGTGCGCAATCGTGAACAATGGCCACCCGCCACAGCAGCTTCCCCGCAATAGTCACATGCCCGCCTCGCGTGTAAATGCCGGCACGCACCCAGTTTCCTTTTTGTATACTAGCAAATCTTGTGGGCTGTCACAAGCTGCATTGGCAATAAACAACAACTATCTCTTTCACAGCATGTGGGGTGTAGTGCTGTTTGAAGCCTACTGCACTCTTTGAATAGGCAATAACCCAAACATGCCACCATACCCTGCTGCACACGACATGAAGTGACCATCATGTTACCCGCCGTGGTAGCTCAGTGGCTATGGTGTTGGGCTGCTGAGCACGAGGTCGCGGGATCGAATCCCGGCCACGGCGGCCGCATTTCGATGGGGGCGAAATGCGAAAACACCCGTGTACTTAGATTTAGGTGCACGTTAAAAAACCCCAGGTGGTCAAAATTTCCCGAGTCTCCACTACAGCATGCCTCGTAATCAGAAAGTGGTTTTGGCACGTAAAACCCCATAATTTAATTAATACCATTATGTTTCGTGTTGGCAGTATCGTAGCCACTGTATTCCAGCATCGTTCACCAGCTTGATTTCGTGTCAGTCTCCCGTAACCATCTTAAAACACTGCTTAATAAGAAAATGACAGTGTGCATCTCGAATTGCTTGGACTTCACTAGCTGGATGCGGGATCGGGCACACATGCTGCAACAGTTTGCGCTATGTGGGCATGTAAAAACTTCCCACCAAAGTTTCCCGCTGGAAGAAGCTGTTGATCTAGGAAGAATTTGAGGAATGCAAACGATATAGCAAAAGCCACAGCGTGCGTCTCTGGCTGCTTGGGCCCCACTAGCTCGGCGCGTATCGGAGTCTCGAGCTGCAATGATAGATGTCAACTACAGCTGAGTCTGTGAGATTTATTAGTGACTTCAGATAGTATGTTTTCCCTGTTAGTGTGTTTCTTCATGCATTTTTTTCTATGACGTATGAACGAGGTTCTACTGTATATAAATGCATCATCCCCAGGATTTGGTGGGGCTTGCAGCTATTTTACAATTTATTATCAGGCCAGAATTAAATGCTAAGATGGGACTATCTAGAAAGGAAATTTTCCTTCATTCATTTACAGAGGCTTATTTTTGGGGCTGGAGCACTCTTATCACCAGATTGCCATGATCACACATATCACTTTTAAGTAATCAGATGTAATAGGTGTTCTTATTTATTTCTTCTTGTTCGCATTTCATTCTGGTGTGATGGTACATAACTACAGTATTTGTGACACACATACAGCCTGATTATGATTGGCTGGTCTCACTATAGAAGTGGTGGCAGTGTTAATTAAGGTTCTGGTACAGCAAGTGCATTTTGCATGAGAGTGATTACGGGGTAACAGTGATAACCTGATGGAAGTAATCACCAGCAAAAAGTGAAATAGCTCAAGCATTGTAATACATGGTAGCAGGACACCCGATGTCATTCGACTCAATACAGTATGGTATGCACTGCTCATCTTCCTATTTATTCTTTAACTGTAGCCATATAATTACTACACAGGTCCAAAAGTGATAGCAGGCACTGTGTTCCTGTGCTGTCTAACCCTCACCACCTGCTTGCTAATTGTGATTGTAGCCCTATTGTTCAAAGTCGAGATAACCAGATCATTCTAGTTGGTGAACTGCTAGTCAGATTCATTGTAGCTGATGTGGAATCCCCTGGAAATGATTGCTCTTTCCTGTCATATGACTTTAAACAACATGGCACGCACTTTGCAACAGTGGTCAGTGTTTATTCCTGCATTAGGTGCCTACTTTTGCTACTTCGAGTTTAAAGCCAGATATTTTTCTTGTGACTGTGCTGAAATAACATCAAGTGACTTCAGCGACATGAGAATACTATGCGAAATAAATAGCAGTGAAGCAGGTTCGGAATTGCACGTTCTACAGGAATCACTTTTTGTAATGTGTGGCTGTGTACTACTTCTGTATGTCGAAACTGAAAAAAAGTGCGCTTGCACTTGCAATTGATGTCGTGAGAGGAGCTTTCAGCTTGCTTTCATGGTATGCATAGCTGCTGACTGATGGATGCAGCTTAATTGGCAAAGGTTCAAAACTGCCTCTCAAACCGTCCAAGACAACTAAAGTGGTAGTGCATTTATGTGCCGTACTGTGGCAGGCATGTACAGTCGAACCCGACTATATCGAACCCGTTTACATAGAATTATTCTATATATCGAACAATTTCTGGTCCCGGTATAGTTACAATGAGTAATATAGCAAAAATTACGCTTACATCGAACAAATATTGCAGTGACTCCCGATATATCGAACGTCAAGCGGCGGAAAAGTGCCCCCAGAAGTTTGCTTTCCCTCGCGGTAGCGGGGAAACCCGGCGGCGCGGCTCCATCCAACCGCTCTCCCTACTGTGACCGTGCTGCCTCGGGCTGTTCGGGCGAGCCGTCGACACTCCCCCTGTCGTGCATAGTGGAGTCTATCAGGCCACATCCTCCCTCTTTCTCTATCATCTTTCACTTCCCACTCCCTCTCCCCTGACGACGCTTCGCCGTGCTCCCTCACGGGTTGCAGAATCAAGCGTCCTTCCTTTCTTTAGATCACTATCTATCGACACTCCCCAGCAAAAAAATGATCCTGGCCCGCTTACAGCGCTTGCTCAGACAGCCAATCAGAGGCTCTTGTGCCCTCGTCGTGCGAGATGGCGGAAGTGCGAGTTGTCTCGCTGCTGTTCTGGTTCATTTTGTGTGTTTCTTGTGGGAATGTTACGTCTCAACAGTCAAGCATGACTGCATTGAAGCACCTCTAAGGAGCCAAAAAAGTCCGTTTAAATCCCCTGTTCTCTCTAACTCCGTAGGCCAGGGAAACCTGCCATCACACCTTCCTCCATTTGGGGCGTCTGAAGTCACCGAAGGATCCGCCATGAGGGTGAGGGTGCACACAATCACTCCAGCACCTTTGTTCACTGAGCACAAAGAAAGGAGAGGATGCTCATAGGATTGTCACGCTTGACACAAACTAGCGCGTCTTAGTTCCTGGGATGGCTCCGTCATTAGCGGGTTCGTCTGTCGGACGGCCTTGGCGGCTAGCAGTGGCCATGAGGAAGCAGCGTAGAACGCCCTTTTCAAGGAGTTTCTTGCTCCCAGCGTCGTGTTCGGTGACCAGGGGACATCCATTAACAGTGGTGGAACGGCTGCGCCAATTGCGCCAAACTGTGCCAAGAGCGAGCCTTTGCGCTATCCTGTGCCAAAATGGCATTTTAGCGGGAAATTGCGCCGAGCATGTGCCAAAGCAGGCATAAAAGCGGAACCCTACCGTCGATGCTTCGCAGCTAGCAAAACTCAAATCAGAACGAACAGCACACTATCATCATCATCTTGGAAGCAGAGGCCCATCCACAGAGTTTCTCACTCTATAGTGAGAAACGCTATGGGCCCTAGGAGGATATAATTTATATCCTCCTAGTATAGGCCCGTCAGATTCATCCAGTTTGTCATTCATGCATTTTTCTCTGACGATCCAAAGAGTGGACTGGCCTAAACTTCAGTCTATTATGAAAGAACACTGCGACGCCAATCCATCTTTCGACTTGGAAGAGGCAATCAAGAGCGTGGTGCAAGACACTTTGCGTACTCTAACATGCTCCTCGAAACTTAATGATTTCGATGTGGAACTAGAACGACTTAGAGCGATCCGACGACGTGCTGAACGAAGATACCGACGTACCAAAACAATGGACGCCAGGCGCACGCAAAAGAAGATACAGTGCCGGTTAGACAAGCTCGAATCGCAACGTTGGGCTGCCTTCTGTGAGTCGCTAGATCCACGCAAGCCTTTATCGCAACTATGGAGAACGGTGCGCGGACTGCGGACACTTCCCGTACAGCGATTCCCATTCAAGGCGCTTGCCCTCTCTCAAAAGAGATCGGAGATTGACGTGGCAGAGGGTTTCTGCGCCAGATTATCCGGCCAACTCACAGCTACCAACATTCCATCGCCTTCGAGCAGCTGTCCGCCACCACGTGATCACCGGTTGGATCTACCATTCTCGATCCACGAACTTAGGGCAGCATTAGCTTTGTGTAGCCGCACATCAGCGCCAGGGCCTGACGGAATTTCCTACCGAGCTCTGTGTCACCTGGGGGAGCGAGCGAGAGGAGTTCTTCTTGAGGTGTACAATGAATCTTGGAGAAATGGCACGCTACCGACAACCTGGAAGACAAGTCGCCTTGTTCCACTGCTGAAGCCCGGCAAGTCGCCGTTGGAGCTCTCATCATATCGCCCGATCGCTTTGGCGAGCTGTGTGGGCAAAGTGATGGAGAGAATGGTCCTAGGACGCCTGGAGTGGTACTTGGAGTACCACAACACCTACCCAGATGCCATGGCGGGCTTCCGACGCGGTCGATCATCGATCGATAACGTCGTCGACCTGGTGACCTACATTCAACATGAGAAATGCTGTAAGCGTCTCTGCGCATCCTTATTCCTCGACGTTAAAGGGGCGTATGACAACGTTACGCATGAAGCCATCCTCTCTGCTCTCGCAGAGGTAGGAGTGGGTGGTCGGATGTTTCAATGGATACGGAGCTATCTATCCATGCGATCCTTCTTTGTAAGCACCGAGGAAGGCCATACTTCTCTACATTATAGCTACCGCGGCGTCCCCCAGGGCAGTGTACTTAGCCCCGTGTTATTTAATCTAACACTAATTGCTCTCCTTGAGCACGTGCCAACCACAGTCAGGCTATCAATGTACGCGGATGACATCTGCATATGGACATCTGCAGTAACACGCCTACAGTTGCGAGCGAGAATTCAGAGAGCCGCGACACAAACTGCGCACTAGTGCCATTTACGCGCAAACCCATGGAAAACTACAGTGTAACGATAAATGGCCAAATAATACGACGGGTCCGATCGTACAAGTTTCTAGGTGTCATAATCGACAGGGACTTGTCATGGAGCCCACACATATCATACGTGAAAAAACGGTTGACAGGCATCTGCCACCTGTTCAAGTTTTTCGCTGGCAAGACCTGGGGAATGTCGCCTAGTGCCATGTTACAACTGTACAGGGTGCTTTTTCTAGGATTTCTGCGATACAGCTTGCCAGCAATAAACAACACAGGCAAAACGAATCTACGCACAATACAAAGTCTTCAGGGTCAAGTGCTCCGGATCTGTCTAGGCCTGCCTCAGAGTGCTTCAACAGTGGCTACGATAGCAATTGCTAGAGACCACCTTGTCAAGACCCACATTGAAATTGAAGTACTCAGGACCCATATAAAGCATCTAGCCAGGACTCCTCGTCACCATTTAGCCTCTCTACCAGCGGACAGGCCACACACATCTTTCAGCCAAACGATAACTGCATATGATGAATCATTGCCAGCTTGTTTCACTCCGGCTGCGAGACCTTCGATCCCTCCATGGTGCCTCACTCAGCCAAAAATCCACCTCGCAATACCTGGTATCTCGAAAAAAGCTGATCTGTCATCACCAGCCCTTAGACAGCTCACGCTACTATATTTGTACGAGAACTACCGTGACTCTACGCATATTTACACTGATGGATCTGTCCTTCCAAGCAGCTCTGCGGCGGCAATCGTCATACCAGCGAAAGCTACGACAATTAAATTTAAGACGACCCACGCGACAACATCGACGGCAGCAGAGCTCGCAGCGCTTTTTACTGCCCTTCATCACATTGGTGATGAACCGCCACACAAATGGACAATATTCTGCGATTCGAAGGCGGCACTGCAGTCTCTACTGTCACCTTTACAACACGGACCGCACGAACAGCTAATATTCCATATTACCGAGGCGTTAGACCATATAAGTGATGCAGGCCATGAAATAACCTTCCAGTGGCTTCCAAGTCACTGCGGGATTATCGGCAATGAACGGGCGGATCACGCTGCCCGCTCAGCCCATACTGAGGAGCGTCACGTCCCAATTCCTGTTTCTAGAACTGACGCGGCACGGAAGCTCCGCCAACTTGCTCGGCAGTGCACCGCGTCGCAATGGGATGAGCCACATTTAAGAAATACGCGACTGTACTCACAGCTTCGCCGTAGAGACGCCACGCTTTTATATCGACTTTGGTTGGGCGTTGCCTTTACTAAAGCCTATGCCTTCCGCATAGGGATGACCAACACACCAACCTGTGACCACTGCAGCCATGAAGAATCAATTGGCCATATTTTGTGCGCCTGCCGGCAGTACAGTCCACAGAGGACATGCCTTAGCCACGAACTTAGCTCTTTTTTTTCTTTTCCGGCCGCAATACCTTTGCGGTCCCTATTCGAAAATTCCCTGATGGGGATGGCATGACATGAGTATATTGCGTGATGTCATGTTCAATGCAGGCACGCATACTTGATCGGTCTTAAGGTGAGCCTTTGCCCACAAGCCATGACTTTCGCACTGTGTTGCATCCTGGGTTAATAAATACGTGTTTGTTGATGATCTGTCTGTGGTGCTTTCTCTGCACTGTATCAATGAACCTGGCTGTGGCGCCCTTTGTGCATTGTGGTCTGGAGGCGCGTCGCGTCCTTTCCTGACCGCACTTGCAGGGTAATCCTCGTGCAAACCCGTCTCCACAACATAAAGACTATATCAGTTAATATTTGCATGGTATGTGGCAAGCACACCACGTGCATTGGACCCTGTGCCAAAAGTGCTTGCAGCTGTGCCAGGACCTATGTTGAAAGGTGGAATTGCTGTTCCACCACTGTATTAACCACGTAGTCTTCAAAACATGTCTCGCCATGGTGGTGCCCCTGCTCTGTCCTATGGGGACGTATTGTTAGCTTCACGAAGCGATTCATTGCAGTAGTGCAGAAGAGGCTGGAAGGTCACTTATCTCGCTGGCCGATTGTAAAAGCTCTTCCATGGCCCGGAAAATCTCGACTGGCCAGTGCTGACAACCACTGGGCAGGAAGAGAATGGCTGGTGGCAAGGGGGATGCCTTGGCTTGCAGCATTCAACTGTGAAATGCTGACATACACCCAAAAACATCTCACAATGACAGGCAGCCGGAATGCGAACCCCACAACACGGCTCTGCACAGCGATAGAGTATCTTGGATCTCGCTTTAGACCCACCAGGCTAACAAAAAAAAAAAAAAGAGTACAGAAGCAAGAAATACTGCATTTCACTATGCAAATTTCGAGAGAATTTCGTGCCGACAAAGCTAGCAGTCATGGATGGGAATCCTGCTAAAAGAAAGGGGATCGTCTTGGCTTAAGAAAAGAAAATACAACAGCAACAAAAAAATTAATCGGGATTCCTAAACTCAAAACGAGTTTCAAGTTAGCCTGCTCAAACCATTCACATTGCAATGCAACTTTCCCTTCTTATATCTAACGGAGAAGTTATACTGTTGGAGGGTGAGGCTCCATCGGAGCAAGCGGCAATTTTTTGACGACATTTGATTATTAAGTCATGTAAGAAGGCAGTGGTCAGTCTCGAAGATGAATCTCGCTCTGTACAAGTATCACGACAACTTGTGGGCAGCCCAAACCAAACAGGCGCATTCCTCCTTGGAAGCGCTATAGGCTTCCTCTCTTACAGTTAATTTACGACTGGTGTAGAGAATAGGCTGTTCTTCAATATCATTGTCGACCTGACATAAGTACCATGCGCATTCCTGTATCGCTTGCGTTGCACTGAACTCTGAACTCCTTTGTATAGTGTGGTGCACTAAGCGCAAGATGAGAAACTAATAATGTTTTCGAACCTTGGAAAGTGTTCACTTAGTCCTTATCCCAGTGCACATTACTCAGTGCTTCCATTCGGATTGCATCCGTTAAAGGACTTGCTCTTTGAGAATAATTTGGAATGTACCGCTTGTAGTACCCCACAAGTCCCAAAAATCAATGAATGTCCGTTTTCGTGCGTGGCTGTGAAAAACCTCCAATTGTAGCCGTTTTCAGCTCAGCTGGCTGTCTCATGCCGTAGCCGACAACATGGCCCAGAGAAGCAACCTTTGAGCGGCCAAGCCTCCATTTTTCTGCCTTCATCGTTAAACCTGCTTCCCTCAACAGTGAGAACACCTGCTTGAGGTGCAATATGTGCTATTTCCAGCTGTCGGGAAAAATGCCAAGATCATCAAGATATGGCCGTGTGAACTCCTGCAAGTCTTTTAGGACAAAATCCATTAATTTAGAGAAGCTAAACGGTCCATTCTTCAACCCGAAGCTAAGAACGAGCAGGCGAAAAGTGCCTACAGGTGAGATAAATGTGGCAAAGCGGTTGGCACTTTCTGAAAGGGGAGCTTGCCAATATCCCTGCACGAGATCTAGAGTAGAAATGTATTCTCCAGCGTTGACTCTTTTGATTTGTTCCTCAATGTTGGGTATCAGGTACAACTGATCCCTGGTGATGGCATTTAACTTCCTGTAGTCAACACATGGACGAAGGTTCTTATTAGGGGCTTCCAAAAGTATTAGCGGTGATGTGTAGTCACCCTCAGCAGGCTCAGTAACTCCCAACTCTAGCATGCGCTGTATCTGTGTTTCCATAATTTCTTTCTGTCGTGGGGACAACCTGTAAGGCTTTGATCTTACAGGTTCGATTGATGTCAGCTCTATGTCATGCATTTTTAGCTCGGTTCTACCTGGCCGACTGCTCAATCTATTGAGATATTTCCCTGGCAGCCCCTTTAGCTCATCTACCTGCTCGGGTTTAAGAGCTTCCACGCTTACCGAGTGTCCTACAACTTCTTCAAGGCTGAGTTCAGAGTTGGAGGTTGCCTTACATTAGTTGAATTTGGTATGAATGTCCTCAGGCTCTTTGATGGTCAGGTTAACGACTCTGCTGCTCTGCATATATGGCTTCATCAAATTGCAGTGGTATATTCTCACCTCCTTCCCACGATTAAGCACTTTGAAGCATAGTTAGTATCTGAAAGTTTGTGCATCACTTTGACTGGTCCGCCCCAGTGAACTTCAAGCTTGATCTTGCTTGAAAGTCTGAGGATCATTACCTGGTCCCCGGCATTAATGTTCGAAGCCTCATGTTCCTGTCATAGTAGAGCTTGGCATTCTTTTACGCCATGCCCATGTTCTTTCCTACTAGTTCTTGTGTTGTACTTAGCCATTCTAGCAGTTTTAGCACACATTCTACCACTGTTTGACTATCTCCTCTTTCCTCCTACATCTCTCTCAACATTCTCAGTGGGGAACAGAGTGTCCTCCCATATACTAGTTCTGCTGGCGAGAACCTTGTAGCCTCATGAGGAGCTGTTCGCAAAGCAAACAAAGTAGCCGGAAGACAATTCTCCCAGTCCGCCTTGTGCTTGTAACAGAGTGCCCACAAAATTCGCTTCAGCACTGAATGCCACCTCTCAACGCTATTTGACACAGATGGAACTGTGTAATAAACTTTACCCCGCACTTTCGTAAGAATGTGGAAGTCAGTGAGCTGGTGAATACTGACCCTTGATTCGCCTGAATTTCTGCTCGAAACCCGACTCGGGCGAATACTGTCAAAAGCACATCTACTACCTCGATGGAACTGAGTTCCTTCAGAGGGATTGCCTCTGGAAATTTTGTGTCCGGACACAACATGGTAAACAGGCATCTGTAGCCTGACTTTGCCTTTAGTAGAGGCCCTACCGTGTTTCTTACAAGTAGTCTGAAAGGTTCTGATATTAAGGACACTACCTTTAGTGCCATTTTCCATGTTTTTTCTGGTTTACCTGAGCACTGGCAGGCGTCACATGATCTCGCAAAGTTTTTGACGTCTTTGAAGCAGCCAGGCCAGTAGTAATCTCTGCTTGGATTTGTTTATGGCTAGATGGCCCGACTGCCCATTTCCGTGACAGAGACCCTAAATGTCCTCCCTATACTTAGTAGGTACAACCAACTGATCCAGAATCCTGCCCTTTCGGTCTCTATAGTGCCGATATAGCAAGCCTCCTTTCTCATGCAACATCACATTGCACCTAGCAATGCCTTTTTTTAGCTGTTACATGTAATTTAGCTAAGCTCTCATCATTCTTTTGCTCAGCTGCCAGTGGATCTCTGTCCACACGTAAGAGCCGATCAAAGTTCTTTGAGGCTTGTGACAGTAATGACCTTGTCTCGCTTGCCAAGTGTGTCAGTTGGCTCTCTCTGCAGGCATGAACTTTGACACACGCCTTGTGACACACACTCATTGAGCTGGTCAGCTGGCGGAATTTTCTCAATCGCATTTTCTTCCCTTGAGCCCAGCTCGGTTTCTTTTGCCGAGGCTACCTCTTTCACTACTTCTGTTGGGGCGGCTTTTGCATTTTCTGAGGAAGGCGACGCGATTTGACGAGCTTGGGATTGTGTCAATGCCTGTACTACGCCCTCTCCAAATTTCAGCACCTTCTCACGCGGTAACTGACCCGACCAATTCGAAAAAATGTAAGGGTACTGCAGCAACAAGAATTTGGAAACTGTAGCCTCGGTCACGAGCTCCTCGAACGGCCCACTGATTTGTACTTTTGCCATTGGCAGACACACGCTGTGTTCTTCCACAACCTGTTTTATCCATGCTGCTTCTCTAGTCAAGTAATCTACCGTTACGTAAGACGACGGATGGGCAATGTCCATGGTGGTGGCACTGTCTCGTAGCACCCGGCATGGTTTTCATTTATATCAGCAGGCATGTACTCAGGACTTTCTTTCGGGGGGGAGGGGGGGGGCAACCAAAGGTAACTTTTCCACAAATGAGGGGGGGTACCTTTACTAGTACAAATGTGAATAACGCCCACCATTCGCCATAAAAACGCGTAAACCCACAAAAGAGAAATGAAATAAGGTGTATTCTACAGGTATGGGGCCTGTGCGATGCACCTCTCCTTTACTTGGCAAACAAAGAACCACGTCAAATGGACTCGCGCAGGAAGAACACTGCCAAGAACAAGAAGCGAAAGTGGAAAATGAAGATTACTTTAGCAGAATAAAACTTCAAGAAAACAGCAGTTGGCAATAAAGGCACACGGACCGCGCGGAGTTGTATTACTCCGCCAGCCAATCACAGAAGCAAACAAAATCGTCATGCGGCCTTGTCAAAATGGCGTCGTACTTGATACCTCCGGAGCGTCTGCTGTGCTTGAAGAGTGTTTTCATCGGCGGAAGCAATGAGGTGTGCAACACATACGGACAAAGTGTATGGAGTCTGAGCATTTCGCTCTTCAAAAGTCTGCGGTGCAGTTCATTTCACTGCTGAACCCGTTTTACTCATGAAACTTCACTGCCCCCAACTGAAGATTAACCTCACAACAAATAGTTGTAGCGAAGCAAGCATGTTATTTCAGTTCAATAAAGAATTAGGCATTCGCCATTCCACTATAATTGGCGAGGGAAAAGGTATAAAATCATGCGCTAATAATTTTATTTTTATAGTTACCGCCTTATTTGGGTAACAGAAAAAGTTTGAATTACGAATTATTTGCAGCCTCGCGAGAGGAACAGTGGCTGGCGGTTTATGAAGGCGTGGGTGGGGCTTCAGTGCAGACTTAAGTTGTATCCGACTATAGTAGCGTTTTTTGAATTGGCTCTGGAAGAATTATACAGAAATATATATTTGCGGAACAATCACAGTTCTTTTGGATCCCTCGTTTACTGCTCTAACAAGTGCCAGAACCAACTCATATTATTTGGGAAGTTACGTAACGATGCGTGGCCGCCAGTCGCGTACAACCACATATGGCGCAGGAAGCTGCGATTCTACACGTACTGCGCCAACCGCGGAAGGTTAGAAAAACACCTACATAAGCACAGCAGAGAAGTGGCTACGTTAGGTGGCTCGAATGATAACTGTAGAAGCTTCATTCAGCACAACCGGAATTGTCCTTCACTTCTGGCGGCATTTCCTCTACTTCCTTTTTAAATAAAAAGATTTTTATCCATAAATATATTCAGAAACAACGGTTAAATTTCTTAATTTTAGCTTTTCCTTCCTGTTTGGCTGTTGCCTTGGCTCTCTGCCTTAGTAGATCGCTTAAATTCTCAAATCCTTGCAATTCTTTTTTCCAGTTGGCAATTTTGCACGAAAAGAGCTATACAATTAGGGAAAAACCAGACGAGTTAAAGGGTGACAGTCATATTGCCTATGAGTTTAAGGGTTATTGCGGGGTTTGATGATGGACGCTGTCTCACATTATTTTATTTTCCACCTTAGCTAACCCATATCACGGGTATATGGTTCCGAGGATCTGTCAGCGTCGCGGCGAGCCGTCACTTGAGTAAATAATGAAACAAAATGAAAAGTTAACCGCAGTTGGCATTTTCTCGGGCCGCAACTCGTTCTACGTGCATACAGACCAGCTGACCACGAACTGAATCCCTTTCCTGGTCCCTGGACCAGTCTAAACGAAGGTTGAACTAGCAAAGCAACAACGATGCATGTGACCGTTGAATAGACGGTGACAATTGAATGCATCTCGAGTTAATCGCACGGGCACCGAATTGATTAGAAAACTGGCCTTCACATCCCAGGAGACGCCAATAACTACCACCATCCAAAAGGAGTGAAAAAATGCAGGAAAATGTTGACCGCTGAAAAGCTGTCAAGTATCAACATTGATTTGACGGCGCTTTAAGAATGTGTGTGAGAAGTGGTGGTGTGTGTGGGGAGGGGGGGGGGGGGGGGGTATGCGTCTTAATTTAGCCGGGGGGGGGGGGGGGTGGGGGGGGCCCTTGGGTAGGTGCCTGATACGCAGTTCATAAAGGTACGAGCGTAAAAGTTCCATGTTCTCAGCTCTTTCATCCACGTAGAGCGAAAGAGCTGTTCTCAGCTCTTTCGTCCAGATATTCCTCGCTATCCTTCTTCGCCCATGCTTTGAAATGTTTGGCAAAAAGCCTCGGCTGAAAGGCGGTACTTCTTCAAAAGGCTAGCCTTAACCTTCGCGCAGTCATATGCATCTTGCACTCTGAGTCTGGCGATTACTTCAGGAACTGCACACGGCAACATAGACAGCAACCGCTGTGACCATGTACTCAGAGTGAAGTTCATGTTCTCGCAAGTCCTTTCAAAATTTCCTAGGAACAACTCGATGTCGTTCCAGACTTCAAATGGCTTTAACAGCCTGTCCGTGCGGTATGATTTTGCCTCACTTGATTGTTTCAGAGCTCGAGTCAACTCCCAACATTTACTTTCAAGATCAAGTTACATTTTCCTTAAATTGTAATCTTTCTCGTGTTCCTCTCTCTCTCTCTCTCTCTCGTTTCTCTCTTTTCTGAAAAACTTGTAAGCCAATTTCAATGTCCTCCTCACTTGCCCGTTGGGAAATGAGCTTTAATATTTCTGATTTAATCATTTCCTTGTGTACCACTAGGCCAAGTTCCTCACTGATAACCAACAATTCGTCTCTCAGCATTGTCCTCAAATCCATGATTGCTGTTTTACTGCCTTGGTCCTGCTCGCTAAACACAGCTAGGTAAACACAACCTAGCTCACAATCAACAATCCAGCTTCCCTATTGTTCTAAACTAAACAACCACAAAACGAAGCCTAGAGAGTCAAAGCAAAAAACCAAGCACTCACCGCAGACACAGCACCATGTTGCAAGACTCGTCTCACCATTGCCAGCCAGTTGTAAGAGTTGGGGTCGGGCATGTCAAAAGGGGTAGCTGGCCCGTGCTGTCGTCCAACTCATCCACACTGAGGATGTTGTTGAAGGGAGGAACAGGTTTTCATTGAGAACGAAGAGTACTGGCTGCAATATAGATACAATATATACATGAGTTGTAGAGAACATTACAGCTCAACAGTCTAGCATGGCTGAATTCAAGCACCTCTGAGGAGCCAACAGTGTCTGATTTAATCCCTTCTGGCCTCCCTAGGTCCCTAGGCCAGGAAAATCTGGGGAGATACTCTGCAAGAGTCTACCTAGTGGATAAGTCCATTTCTTCTGCTGTTGCAGTTCTGATTGGCTAAGACAGGCTGTGTGTCAAAGCAACTAGGCGCCACAGCCAATGAGCACTTTTCATCATCATCATCAACCTATTTTAACTCCACTGCAGGACGAAGGCCTCTCCCTCCAATCTCCAATCACCCCTGTGCTGCACCAACCGATTCCAACTTACGCCTGCGAATTTCTTAATTTCATCACCCCACCTAGTCTTTTGCTGTCCTTGACTACGTTTCCTTTCACTTGGCACCCATTCTGTAACCCTAATGGTCCACCGGTTATCTAACCTATGCATTACATGACCTGCTCAGCTCCGTCCATTCTCGTTATGTCGATTAGAATATCGGCTATGCCTGTTTGCTCTGATCCACACTGCTCTCTTCCTGTCTCTTAACGTTACGCCTATCATTCTTCATTCCATCGTTCTTTGCCCGCTCCCTAACTTGTTTTTTAGCTTCTTTGTCAGTCTCCAAGTTTCTGCCCCATATGTTAGCACTGGTAGAATGCATTGATTGCATACCTTCCTTTTTTAGTGATGATGGTAAGCTTCCAGTAAGGATCTGAGCATGTCTGCTGTATGCACTCCAACCCAGTTTTATTCTTCTGTAAATTTCCTTCTCATGATCAGGGTCCCCTGCGAGTAATTATCTTAGGTAAGTGTATTCCTTCGCATACTCTAGAGGCTGACTGGCGATCCTGAGCTCTTGTTCCCTTGCTAGGCTATTGATCATTGTCTTTGTTTTCTGCATATTAATCTTCAACCCCATTCTTACACTCTCTCTGTTAAGGTCCTCAATCATTTGTTGTAACTTGTCCCCAGTGTTGCTGTATAGGACAATGTCATCTGCAAACCGAAGGTTGCCGAGATATTCGCTGTTGCACCTTACCCCTAAGCTGTCCCAATTTAATAGCTTGAGTACTTCTTCCAAGCACGCAGTCAATAACATTGGAGAGATTGTGTCTCCTTGTCTGACCCATTTCTTTATAGGTATCTTCCTACTTTTATTGTGGAGAATTAGGCTAGCTGCGGAATATCTGTAGATATTTTTCAAGATATTTACGTAAGTCTCCTCTACTCCTTGATTACATAGTGCCTCTATGAATGCTGCTGCTGGTATCTCTACTGAATCAAATGCCTTTTCGTAACCTATGAAAGCCATGTAGAGAGGTTGATTGTACTCTGCAGATTTCTCGATTACCTGATAGATTACATGGGCGTGATCCATTGTACAGTATCTCTTCCTGAAGCCAGCCTGTTGCCTTGGTTGACTGAAGGAAAGTGTTGCCGTTATTCTATTGGAAATTATCATCGGGAATATTTTATACAATACTGGAAGTAAGCTAATGGGCCTATAATATTTCAGTTCTTTAATGTCGCCCTTTTTGTGGATTAGTATAAGGTTGGCATTCTTCCAGTTCTCTGGAACCCTTGAAGTTGTGTGACATTTCGTATAAAGGGCCGCAAGCTTTTCAAGCATGATCTCTCCTCCAACTTTGATAAAATCAACTATTATTCCATCTTCACCTGCCGCCTTTCCTCGTTTCATGTCTTGTAAGGCCCTTCTAACTTCATCGCAAGTTATAGAAGGAGCCTCTATAAACTGTTCATTACTACTTTCAAAGGGGGTGTCCTAGCTGCTATGGGTATTGTACAAGTCAGTATAGAATTCTTCCGCTGCTTTTACTATATCTTCGAAATTGCTGATGATATTGCCCTCCTTATCTTTCAGTGCATACATCTTGGATTTTCCTATACCAAGTCTTCTTCTCACTGATTTCATGCTGCGGTCATTTATTACTGCTTCCTCAGTCTTTCTTACATTATAATTTCGTATATCCTTTATTTTCTCCTTGATCAGTTTTGATAATTCCGTTGATTCCGTCTAATCTCTCGAGTTGGACTGTTTCATTCTTGGTTGTTTCTTTATTAGGTCCTTCGTTGCTTGGGAGAGCTTGCCTACTGGTTGCCTTGGTGCATTTCCTCCTACTTCAAGTGCTGCTTCTGAAGCCAGCCTAGTTACGGTTTCAGTCATCGCCTTTATGTCATCTACGTCTCGCTGTTCTATAGCTGCATATTTAGTTTCAAATACCAGCCTGAATTGGTCCGCTTTTATCCTTACTGCGTCTAGGTTGGCCTGTTTCTTTTTGACCAATTTTACTCTTTCTTCAAATTCAGGTGAATCCTAGACCTCTCTAACCTACGATCACTGCACTTTACCCTACCTAACACTTCTACATCCTGCACTATGCTGGGATCGGCAGAAAGCATGAAATCAATTTCATTTATTGTTTCACCATTAGGGCTTTTCCAGGTCCATTTTCTATTGCTACGCTTCCTGAAAAAGTTGTTCATTATTCGAAGCTTATTCCTTTCTGCGAATTCTACCAGTATCTCTCCTCTAGCGTTTATATAATCCACGCCGTAGTTGCCAATTGCCTGTTCACCCGCCTGCTTTTATCCCACTTTTGCATTGAAGTCGCCCATTGCTACAGTATACCGAGTTTGCACTTTTCTCATCGCTAATTCAACATCTTCATAAAACTTATCAACTTCCTCATCGTCGTGACTGCACGTTGGAGCGTAGGCTTGTACTACCATTAATCAATTATCTCTTAAGTTTGATTACGACTACTGCTACTCTCTCATTAATGCTGTAGAATTCGTCAATGTTGCCCGCTATGTCCTTATGGATCAGGAGTCCTACCCCGTATTGCTTCTTATCAGGGAGACCTCTATAGTAGAGGACATGGCCGTTATTTAGCAATGTATAAGCCTCACCAGTTCTTCAAATCTCACTAAGGCCAGTGATATCCCAAACAATGCCTGATAGTTACTCAAAGAGTCCTGCTAAGTAAGCCTCACTTCAGCAGCACTTCAGTAGCAGACGAAGTGCACATGTCCACTAGGTGGACTCTTTGAGAATGCCTCCCCTGCTGTCACACCTTCGTCCATTCGGAGTGTCCAAAGTTGTGGAAGGATCTGCCTTGAGGGCGAGGGTATGCACAATCGCTCCAGCACCTTTGTTCGCTGATCACAAGTGGAGAAATACCTCCAGGGCACCCGGGTCACAGACCAAGAGAAAGGGGGGAAGGAAGGGAACGCCTGTATAGAGGTTGTTACACTTGATTCACTTGGCGAGTTTTGGTTCCTGGGATGACCCAGCAATTAAATTAAAATGTCAAACGGCCTTGGCGGCTAGCAGTGGCCATGAGGAAGCAGCAATAGGACGCCCTTTTCTGCGAGTTTCTTGCTCCCAGCATCGGGGTCGGCGGCTAGCGTGGCATCCATCAACACTCCATTCGCCAAATGTGTCTTGCCTTAATGTCACCGCTGGTCTGTCCAAGGAGACTCATTGTAAGCGTCACGAAGCGATTCGTCGCAGCAGGGCAGGAGAGGCTGGAAGGTCACTTTCCCATGCTGGCCGATCGTAACCAAGGAAACGCACAGGTTTTCTCAACCAGAAAGCTTCACTGCTGAATAAATATTTCTCCTGCTCTAGGGATTGAATCCGGGACCAGCGCATTCCTAGGGCATTCGTTCTATCGCCTGTGCTATCATATTTACCTGATTATAACATTCTCATAAATTTAATGTTTGCCCAGTTTTTACATGTTCAAAGTAAGAAAATGTTGTGTACTCATATCTACTGTGCACCAAAATTTAGAACGCAATTACTTTAGCCTGCCTCTAATTTTCACAGTAAATGGAAAGAAAGGGCCTTTTGAGCAAAGTCATGGTTTCCCTGCTGCGTGTACAGGTATATTATTGGGCTCAGATGTTGATGAGAACATTATCTAGTAGGTGTTATTACGATGTCCAACAAGTGGTGCAACATGTTAAAAGTATAGTCCTTGTAACTGGACTGAATTTTTAACTACGGCCGACTTTAAAGCCCTCTTGTTTATGCATGACCGATATAGTTTCTGTGCTGACGTCCCTATTATAATCAATATGATGCAGATGCAAAAGCGGATGAAGCAGATGCAGCGGATGCAAAGGAGGAGGAAGCAGATGCAAAAGAGGAAGCAGATGCTGAAGCTACTTGCCGAGTCAACTCGCCAATCACCGTTGAGGACAAAGAGAGCTCATCGAGGTTGCTTGCTGATGGTGATTCACATTCTGTTCTTGAAGGTAAGCATGGTTTAAAGAAGCATCTCATCCGCTTAAACATGTAACCTCATTGGTTTCTTTAATGCATAGTAGTTCTCATTAGTAGGACACTATGGCTGCAACTTCGTAGTGATGCCTTCCATGCAATTATATTCCTCTCTTATCATCCACTGTTAACAACTGGCTGATTCCAGTGATATTGTTGGGGGAGTTTCGTTCGGACTACTGACAATGCACGCAAAGAATAGCATTGGAAAATGAATTGCTACATCATTATTGCCTAGAAGACGCAAGCTAAGCGTTCGCAGGCTTCTGCTAGTACTTTGCCCAGCAGATGAATGAGCGACAGTGAGTTTTCTTTATGTTATCTTGCAAGCACTCATCCCAGAAAATGTTTAAAATTCAGATTTTTTTTATTGCACAGTTTATTGCACAGTTATCCAGATTTCAGTTATAACGCTTACAAAGCACTTAAACATATTGTATTGTATGTGCAGTTGAGCCAACAGGGCCTGTTCACTTGTCTGGTGATCACTTCCAGCACAAAAGCATTTATTGTCCAAGTCGGGGAAGCCTTGATACTTGTGGCAATGCCTGAGCTTGCACAAATATGAAGCTTATGAAGAATCACTGGATTGCTTTCCCACTACATTTTTGACCACAGGCTGGCAAATTTAGAGGGTCATCTTCACAGCCATATAATTCACCAGAAGTTACTGGCACTAGCACATATTCATCACTTTTAGCACTCTCAA
Organism: Dermacentor andersoni; assembly: GCF_023375885.2. NCBI lineage: Eukaryota > Metazoa > Arthropoda > Arachnida > Ixodida > Ixodidae > Dermacentor > Dermacentor andersoni. The sequence continues at coordinate 316,906,374 of NC_092814.1, read as the reverse complement.
CCAAGCATAAAATCATTACCAGGACTTGATGGTTCCATTGCATGGAATAAGTGCTTCTGAATTGGTGGTAGTGCGATCCCCTTGGCTTGTGTGCGTTCATTGTGCAGGTGAACACAGAAACACCCAACTTTGCACATATGTATCATACTATGCGTAGTGTAGTAGACTTCGACGGGTGGCTGGACACAGAACCTACGACATGAAGCCCAACGGCCAGGGTGTGAAGTGCACCGTAAAAGAACAGCTGGACTGCTCAAGTTCGGGACCAGACACAGAAGAATGAGTTTATTCCAATGAGGGGAAAGGGAACACGGCAGGGTACACTTACAGTGTTAGGCGCAGAGTGGCGCTAGCGGTCATAACCATTATGAAATGAAAACAGAATATCACAGGTAGCCCTATGCACAAGGGTTGTCCCACATGTCCTTAGCCTAAGAAAATATTTGTGCACACTGCCAACAAGGTTTTATCTATGGCAGAGGTGTCCTTCAGAATTTGTGCCACAAAAATTCTGCGTTCTGTGGAGGTGAACGTTCGAGATGCATAAGCCACTGTAAATAGCTCATTTCCACATTTTTGATGAAGAACAGCTCCTAAGCCAACGTCTGAAGCTTCAGCCGTTACAACAATAGGAAGATGCGGTTGAAACATACGTACCACAGGACATGATGCAGGAACTTCTTTGATCGATTGAAAGCTGTATTCAGTATCCTGATCCCAGACAAAGGCTCGTCCTTACCTTAGATGTTTCCTTAGCGGCTCCATCAAGTCAGCATACTGCGGGATAAATTTTGCATAATATCCTGTGAAGTCCAGAAATGAATGTAGAGCCTTTTTGTCATTACATTGTGGTGCCTCCACAATTGCCTGGATTTTGTTATCCATCGGCGAAATGCCGTTTGCAGAAATTTTATGTCCTAGGAAAGTTAATTCTGGGACACTGAATACGTATTTACCCGCCGTGGTTGCTCAGTGGCTATAGTGTTAGGCTGCTGAGCATGAGGTCGCGGGATTGAATCCCGACCACGGCGGCTGCATTTCGATGGGGGCAAAATGTGAAAACACCCGTGCACTTAGATTTAGGTGCACGTTAAAGAACCCCAGGTGGTCAAAATTTCCGGAGTCCTCCACCACGGCGTCATAATCAGAAAGTGGTTTTGGCACGTAAAACCTCATAATTAAAAAGAAATACGCACTTGTGGTTAAGCTGCATGCCTGTATTGCTTATCCTAGACAGGACAGTTTCTATCATCGTCACGTTGGGTGTGACCCCACACAAGAACATCATCAAGGTAGCACAGTGTACCAGCACGAGTGACATGATTTGCTGAAAAACAGAAGGCATAGATGCCAATCCGAAACCCACTTGCTTGAAGTGAAAGAGACCGTCGTGAGTGATAAATCTAGTACGCTCACAGCTTTTCACAGACAATAAGACGTAATAATAAGCGAACTGTAAGTCCAACTTAAGACGGCAGCATCAGTGAGTCGATGCAACAGTTCATCAGCCTTCGGTAGTGGAAAAGCATTGATCACGATAGCCTTGTTGGGTTCCTTGAGATCGACGCAAAGTTGAATGGAATTGTCTTCCGAACCACAGCGAGTGGAGAAATTCACTTGGACCCTGACACCCTTTCGATAATATCAGCTGATTCCAAGCAATGCAGTTCGGTGGAGACTTGCTCACGGAGAACCAGAGGTAGAGGACGTAGTTTCGCTGAGACTGGTTGCACTGAAGCTCAAAGACGAACGTCCCCTTTACAAGTCCCAATTCTCCTGAGAACAGATGGACGAACTCTGTTAGAGCGTTGTGTGGTAGAGACGAAAGCTGAACACTTGGGTCAGCTGGAATTCCTAATACTTGTTGACATCTGAGCAAAGACCCTTGAATGTCAATGCCCAAAGCTTTGAATAGCATCTAGGCCTAGAAGAGAAGTGCCTTGGTTCGTAATGTGAAATGTCCCTACTGCAGCCTTGTTACGGTACTTGACGAGCGCAGAAAAGTGCTCTATGTGAAATGTCCCTACTGCAGCCTTGTTACGGTACTTGACGAGCGCAGAAAAGTGCTCTGAATGTAATATTTCTTGCTGCGAATAATTCTCGAGTCTGAGACTCGAAGGAGACAAATGAAGAATCTTGAAATCTTCTTCGTACGTGGAGCTGTTCATCAGCGACACTATGGGTGCGATCTTGTACGCGTTCCGAAATCAAACGGAGGCGGTCCGTTCTTTATGTCACGAAATAGGCAGTCTGTTCCGTTGCGTTTGTCCGATAGCAGACGACACGGAATGATTGACAGCAGATATCACGTCACAATTGACGTCATGGCGTTCGTCACAGTTCAAATTTACCAGTCGTGTGCGGCTCGGTGGAACGGACCGCCTCCGTTCTATTTTGGAACGCGTACAAGATCGCACCCCATAGCTCCTGTATCCACAAGCATTTTGAGTGAAATATTCACACTGAGGACTTCAGCGAAATTATTGCTGTACGGGACTTCGGTGCTTGAATTGCAAGCACAGACGAGACTGTAGTGGCTGATTCGGTCTCAGTGGTAGAGGAAACAAGCTGAGCTCGCGCAGGGGGCTGTCGATGCATTCGGTTCCTCGAACGGCAAACTGCAGCATAATGTCCCACTTTTACGCACGCACGGCGGGTAACTTGCTTGGCTGGACAGCCTTGATCGGATGCGATGTGGTGAGGTGAACCACATCGGTAGCAATAGACTGTGATTGCGATGTCTTGACCTGCTTCGCAAAGTTCGGGTTGGGCGCCATGTTGGCTGGCCTCCTCAAATTGCGACTGTCTGCCATGCCACTGGGCACCATCTTGAACCCGCTGGGTGGAGGGAGAAGGGTGGTGGCGGCCGCCATCTTGCGCACCCGGGCAAGGATGGTTATGGTTATCCACACCATCTTGGCGTGGTGTCGAGACGCGATGGACGAACGAACCATTAAAAACCTTAAGCTTCTTGTGAACTTTCTCCATGCTTCGTCCTATTTCCTTGGCCTTCTTGAGCGTGAGGGAATGTCCTTCGTAGAGTAACCTTTCTCGTTTCTTGCTGATACAACACCTTGCAAGATTTGGTCACGAAGGGACTTATTGTGCAAAGCGCCGAACGCACAAGCAGGCGCTAACCGTTGTAATGCGGTGACGAAGTTCTGGAAAGCTTCCCTGGGTCGTTGTTTTCTGACCCTGAAGATAATACGATGTACCAGGGGATTTGTGCTTTCTTCATAATGCCAGTCAAAGAAGCGAAGAATATCTTAGAATGTCGCAGCTGTCAGCTCCATTTGTGAGGCCAGGTCGTAGTAGAGACGCTGCCCCTCAAAGCCTAAATTACTGAGTAAAATTACCTTCTTCCTTTCGTTTTGTAGTGCCTCACATCTGGTCGCCTGATGTTTCCAAGTCAACCACAGTACCGTAGGAGTACCGGGTAATGCAAGGAAAGGCGGCATGGGAGGTGCGAGCGCCATGCTGGGCACCGAGAACAAAGACGGGGAAGTTGAGGTTGACGGAACAGAAGTGGAAGTAATTGTAGTGCCTTGCATGCCGGAAGCCATATAGGAGCAGTAGTAGAATGATAGAGGCAAGCAGCAAGTAGAATAAAAGGTTTACCTCGTCTCCAGGTTGGAGTATGTGGATGGCGATGGAATGCTGCACAGCTGGACCTTGCACAAGTGGAATGCTAGTGGTGTCCGGGCAGGAACCGGTGTCCATGGCAGCAAAACGGCATGAGAGCATTGATTCTCGTCATCACTTTGTAGTAGACTTTGATGGGCGGCCGGACGCGGGACCTACGACATGAGGCCTAATGGCCGGGGCGCAAAGTGCAGCAAAAGAAGAGCCGGACTGCTCAAGTCGGGGACTAGATAAAGAAGAATGAGTTTATTCCAATGAGGGGAAAGGGAACACGGCAGTGTACACTTCCAGCGTTGGGCGCAGAGTGGCGCTAGCGGTCATAACCATTACGAAACCGAAACAGGGTATCACAGGTAGCCCTACGCACAAGGGTTGTCCCGCCTAGCCTAAGAAAATATTAGTGCACACCGACACCAAGGTTTTATCTATGGCAGAGGTGTCCTTCAGAATTTGTGCGATGAAAATTTGTACATGCACAACGCGCATGTTGATTGTGTCGGCCGTTGGTATGGGTAGCAGTGCACTCGGCCAGACCAAAATGGTGAACTTGGAAAGCATGTGCAGTGATTGAATTCTTGTTCTGGAAAGGGAAGCTAACTATGGCTGGGATCCATTAGAATATGTTCAATACGTTGGGGAACGTCACCGTGTGCTTGTGATTGTACAGTGGAAAAAATGGCCTGCCGTATTTAACCAAGGATAAAAAAAAAATAAGCATATAAGATGACCCACGTTGCTGCAGGCCAGATGATGTGAGCATACCATAAAACAATGTAAGATTACATGATGACAGATACCTAACCTTCGAATCCCGGCCGCGGCGGCCGCATATCGATGGGGGCATGCGAAAACACCCGGTGGTCGAAATTTCCGGAGTCCTCCACTACGGCGTGCCTCATAATCAGAAAGTGGTTTTGGCACGTTAAACCCCATAATTTAATTTAGATACCTAACCCTTCATCCAGACAATCTTGGTGATAGAAAAAAAATATAGAAAACTGCAGTTCACTGCATCCGACCAAAAAACATGATGTGCACCCAGTCTCTGCATTGTGGGTCCCAAAATTGCTCACATATAAGCAAAAGTGGTTGCAATGCACAGTGTCCGGAGATGACTTGCAGTTGTTCAAGGCACATCCTGCAAACTGTCTTGCACCCTTAGTGACTGCTCATGAAATATGGGTGCACCACTTCCAACATGAGAGTAAACCACAGCAAAAGCAGTGGAAACAAGCATCCTCTCCAGCCCCTAGGATGGCCTGGTTCATTCTGTTGGCAGGCAAAGTGATGGCTAAGGCCTTTGGGGATTGCAATGGTGTTTCGCTTGTGAATTTCCTGTAGAAAGGGCCAACTGATGTCCTGATTGATTGCCTGTAGGACGCCACCAAATTCAAAGGATCTGTGTGCCTCATAAAAGGGTCCTTCTCTATCAGCACAATATACCGGCACTGCTGTAGCAGTGGCTGCCATTCACTCATGTGGTTGTTCCATGATTCAGCACCCACAGTACTCACCAGATTTTGCACCTTTTCTCTGATGAAAGCAGAACTCTCTCAGGTCTGCTTTTTCTACGTCATTTTTTCCTCGTACAGCTGCTGATTGGAATGGCCTTCTGGGCGACATCGCTGCCATCCCTTGTCCATCCACCTTCATAGAAAGCGTCACCAATCACCTTTCACCGTAGATTAACGCATGGTTTCTGCTTATTTCTGTGTAACCCATCCCTTATGTAATACCCCGTAATGGGGTCTTAAAGGAATTAAAAAAAAAATGATGCAATCAATACCATGACCAATATTTTTTAGGAGAACCAACCTTCCAAATTTTTTTTGTAGCAGGGATCAAGCACTGGAAAATCATTGAATTAAGTGTATGAATACTCTAAGATCCTATGTTGACAGTCCTCTTAAGATCCAGGACAATTCTCCTAACCTCCTCAGACCCAAAGACTGCTAAGGGACATAACTTTTCTTAAAGTCGATTCTTATTACTGACTGGTAGGTTACAAACGTGCAAAAACCATTTTTTCTTTAAATACTTTGGTTTGATGCTGAAGGCAGGATCTCCACGTAAGTAGAGAAAATAGCCATCTCCTCATGATCCTTGCCATAAAAACTGTTTTCAAGCGAAGCTTTCTTTGCCTCTTCCTTTGACTTTTCCACTGCTGCTGCCACTGTCTTGCATGCTGCGTCGGGGGTTGGTTCAGAGTGTGCATATACATAGAGAGAGCATGGCAGAGAAGAAAGGTGACGCGAGAAACTTGTTTGGACTTTTCTTTCGCGTTGCATGCGTGCACATTGCACTCTGGAGCTTCCTGGGTGTCGTCAGATTAGCCTCTTGACAGCTGTAATTATCCATGACCCCCCACAAAAGCACTGCAGAAACTGCAGCGCTTACCCTTCTACTAACGTGCAAGTCCTGAGGAGAGGCAGATAGAATGGTAGAGAGGGGGCAGGGCGAAGAGGCAGTGAATGGGTAGAATCAGTGCAGTCACGAATAAGTGAATAGCAGCCTTGCCACTCTTAGCTCGCAGTTCCCATACAGGGGAGAAGGGTGAGGCAGGGAAAAGTTGACGTGAGAACATAAGAAAACACTACTACTATAGACACGGCTGCAGTTGCGAGCAAACTGGAGGTATGGTACTGTACATTTCGGCTATTTCTGAAAAACAAACACCATGCAAATTTGTCAAGCAGACAACTGACTCAGGGTGTGCAGATGCAAAGCTGCATAAAAGCACCGTACCTTCTAGGCACTGCACATCAAATCAACACGTCTGTGCCCCCCCATGTTAGCTGTGAGGCTATATCACTGCTTGACGTTACGGGGTCAATCCTCACCTCGGCAGCCGGATTTCGACGAGAGCGAAATAGAAACACGGTCGTGCACTTGGAATTAGTTGCACTTTAAAGAACACCAGGGTATCAAAATCAATTCGGAGTCCACCACTACGGCGTGCCTCATAATTCGATTGTGGTTTTGGCACGTACAGCCCCATAATTCTGCCAACAATTCTGCCGTGATACAATGTGCCATCTGAGGCAGTGACGATGCTCAACCCCCTCATAGGTTGTAAACAGTGGCGCACAACAATGCCTCAAGCAAACACATCTCCCTGTGTGTTCTGTGTATTACGCAGACAAACAGCAGTGGTGCATGTAAGGTAACATCTATCATCTCACTATTCTCATATTGCACTAAACACTGAAGAAATTAAACATTTGCTGTCAGCATCACTACTAATTATCATCAATCAAAGCAAACAGCACAGAAAGCTTCACTTACATTGATTCTCACATCGCATGGGATCCGCACAACCTTTTGTTGGTCTAAACACAAAGATAATTATAACACTGCATGGTAGGTTTGCATGTTGGTGATGCATACTGCGTTTTTGTTTCAACTCATGGTATTCAAAAGGCTGGTGCTTTTCGTCGGCTGTGACAAAACAACAATCTATAGACTAAATTAGTGGGAACTTTTACAAAAGCTGACAGCAGTACTGCGCCTAAACCATTTCTATACAGTTCTGCATGCATCTCACTATATACACTATGAATACTTACACACTCACTTCTGAATTAATCATGAAAATTATTAAATGCATGCAGCCAATTGGGTACCAAAGGTCTGAGGAGGACTCATTTTTTTTGTAGTGGTAAATATGCTTTGCTGGTTCCAGATCTGTCATCAGGAGCTCTGCTGAAGGCTGTGTTGAAGGGCCATTGCAATAAGCAAGAAAAATAGTTTGTCCCACATTTTTCCGCAATGTGTAGCACAACCCAACTGACTACACAGCTTAGCTAAATTACTCTTGCAAGACATATATGTGTTTGTATTGGCCATGCAAGCAAAGTTTGCTATAGTTCTCATTTTTTCATTTAACAGTCGGCGAGTGGAATCACATTCAAAGACGCATAATTAATAGTGCACTCTAAACATATACTGTAAAAATAAAAGTGCATTGCATTTTAGGCTTCTTTTTGTAACAGTGTTTTAGAGTAGCTTTTTGTTGCTTTTTTGTTTAATTCTTATTCAGACTGTTTCATCGGGCGAGGAGGATAGGGTGCGCGGAGAGCCTTTCCTCCTCTCTGGCTTGGGCGATCCGGCGTGGCGCTGCTTGAAAGTATTGCTGTTTCGTGCTGTGGAACGATTTCAAAATGTTTTAGATGGTACTTTGTGAAATTTACGCTATGTCTGTTCTTATAAGGTCGTTAGGGAAGCCTTTCGGTGGATCGGTAACTACAGTAGGCGGAAATATCTCTTGGGGGCGCAAAAATGTGACGCGCTTTATCAGCCGCAGTGTACGCACATTATCAGTCGCGGTGTGTGTGTGTTGTGAACTATTTTGCTTATATAGATTTTAATTCAACAAAGAAAACCAGTGTCTCTGTATTAGCAGCATGAAGTGGTAAATCAGCTCACTCTCTGATCGCTTGGCGTAGGGAGCAAAACATAAAGCATAAGAGCGCATGCTTGTGCACGGCCAACCTAAGGCAAGCACGAAACATCTAAGCGGCAGGCGCTATCAAATATTTGTGATGTACCGGCATCGTTCTCGCGCATTTCAAGTCTAGTAGGCTTTACCATATGTCTACACTAGCCTTCCTGCATGAGGCCGATGGCACTGCTCAACACAGTGATCACTGCAGTTGGTGAACCAGCACGATACATATGTAAGCTGTGTGCTTCGGCATTGCCTTTTTGGCCTGTATACAGCCATAATATATGAGAGGGTTTGCATAAAAAGAATGCGATGGCTATTTTTGAGCGCAAAATTTCCGTAATACGTGTGCGTGCGTCGTAGAGAACAGAATGAACACAACCGAAAAAAAAAAAAAAAATTCGGTTGTCATTCTCTTTCTTGAAAAAGCAAGATAAAACGGACTAACGCCATAGTAGGACCTTGCATAGTCACGCCGCACAATGTTTATAAATATATAACCGCTGATGCCGTATGCTTGGACCATGCGGTATTTAGAACAAAGATATATGTAATCCAACACCTACCACTGCTTAGGACGCTCGCGCAGTTCATAAACAGTCCCTTTGTTGGACAAGCTTAATTCAGACTGTAAGGTATGCTGCTATTACTTGGCAAAACTATTTTATTCAGGGGCGGAAACTTCATCCATCAAACCAAGTAGTCACGCAATGAAACCTGCAGCAAACAGTTTGAACGCTTGTCAAAGTATAATAGCACAACTCCTATCGTAGCAGAACGGTACCCACGCTGTTACGATCGTCACGTATGTTTCATGGCTCCTAAACCGCAGCTTAGAAATAGAGGATAATACTGCAATAAGGTCACATTAGTGATTGGGACATTCAGAAATACACAATTGATCTCCGAGGCTGATTGTAGGCTCAAATATGCACGCACACATCGCGCTGCGTGTACCGTCCACCTCAACGCCAGCAGAAATTCCGGCCATCACGCCTTAAACCACTTCAGCACGTCTCACAGAACCGTTTACCACGTAGAAAACGCGCGTCATATTAAACAGACCGCACGACCGCGAAAACAAACGCCAGAACCTACCGCCGAGCGTATACCTGCCATGCAAAAAACCGCTTTCACCCAAGCCAGTATGGCGCTGCTCATAGGCGGCGCCACTGCGTTCACAATATGGCGGCGCCTACGGAACAATGGTCTATCCTTGTAGCATTATCCGAGCTAGTGAAATTTTTTTTTTTGCATCAAAATAAATTACTGAAACATCTTTTTTTGATTATGATATCTGCAATCCATTATTTGTTTTTGCTTTCCCCATAAATTGATCTTCTGAGTCTTGTTTTAATGCTTGTTGCATGTATGGCTATTTTCATGGCATTTGTGGTTCGCTAACATGTATTTCAGAATTCCCTGTATATGCCTGTATCCTGGTTTTATGCACATGTCTATCATCACGTAGTGAAATAATATTCTTGAGAAGTCTACTGTTTGCACTTGTTTAAAGCTATGTAGTCCTTGCTACACTCGCACTCATCAGCACATGCTCACATTCCTACTTGTGCCCTCATGCTCACCAACACTTACATTCATCATAGTCACTTCCATTCACACTCACCGGCACTCGCTTACATACATACTCGCATTCATATTTGCCTCTTATTAACCCCTTTCGGACCAGGCTGTTATCCTGGATTCTGACTAAAAATGACAAAATTATTTTTAGAGAGACTAGTTGCCAACATGTGTTACTTCCTAAGAAAGGAGAAATTTGCTTCTGCTTGCGATGTCCTATGAATTGTGTGTTATATCACCTGCCAAAAGCGTGACTAAGCGTAGAGACAAAACTAGGCTCGTCCATGGCATTTCTAGAAACTGCAAAGTACCATTGACAAGCTGAGCTCATCCATGACCATTTTTACCAGAAATGCATTGGCGAAGCCAGCTTGTCCAAGGCACGAGTACATGTTGCTGGGCTAGTCGGTTCATATAGCTGAGTAGACCTTAAATATGATCGCTTTGGCACAAACAAGGAAGGATGGAAGGGAGGAAGAGACGCAAGGAACAAGTGCGCTCCCCTTGTTCCCTTCCGTTCTTCCTTGTTTGCGCCAAAGCGATCATATTTATGGTCTACTCAATGTCCAAGGCACAGAAGGGGTTAAAATCACCACTGACTTTTGTTTGTACTCGCATTAACAGGCACTCACTCCTGTTCATACTTGCATCCATTCAAACTCGCCGGTGCTCACCCTTTGTCACTTGCTAACTCTGTCTCAAGCCCGTAAATTGAATATGGAGCGAGTATGCCGACCTATGTTTAATATTATGTCTCTCTCAGCCACACTCTCCATGTTTCTCTAAAAGGGCCATTTGGGTATAAAAACAATTTCTTTCTATCCATACAACTGGTTGAGATATTACCATGTTACTTATGTCCTGTTGACCATGTGAGCTCAGGATATGAATGAAGGTGGCCACAAAGAACTGTCCTGGGTTTCCCAAGCTTAGAAACTGCTCTTGTATTCTGCAGGTGGACTGCATGTGGAAGAAAGAGCTGATTGTCGAGACAGCTCGCTAGCCACAGGCCTGGGCAAGAAAAGTTTACTCCTTGGCACTGAGACAAGCTGTGGAACCAAAGGTAGCCACAAAGAAGTGCCTCAGCTACCCACAAAGAAGCAGGAATGCAGCCTCAAGAAAAGGTCTTCACCCGAGGCAGACGTCATCACAATACTGTCAGATGATGAGGAGTCTTTGCATCCTCCAGCAAAGGTCCCAAAGTTGTGCCAGCACACATGCCTTTAGGTAGACATTGAAGGTGCAGGCTTGTTAATATTAGTAATTTTATACCTCTCATGCACGAGGTTTAACAGTGCATTTCATCCCCCCCCTTTTTTTCTTCTTTCTTTTTGATGGAGACAATGCCACAGTTGTTCTAAGGGGCCTGTACACCTTTCTAAAGTGCAGTTCTTGGCTGTTTGCATAAATAATTTTTTATTTGAAGCAGTAGCAGGTTTACGAAAGTCTGAAGCAAGTTCAGCTTGTGTTCCTGCCTCCTCCAGTACAATGCTGTTTTCCATTGACTCTCAGCGCATTTCGCACCTGTGCCGGAGCTCTGCATCACATGTCATTTGGCTGTGCAGAAAAGCTTGTCTTCGCTCCTGGCTTCAGTGGTTTTGCGTGCACAATTTATGTCAGCTGACAGCACTAGCTCCCATAAACATTCTGATGACCAGTGCAGCAAGCTCATGTTCTTGATATTGCTTGGTGTGACATTGGTTGGCTCCACTCTTGGCAAGAATCCTATCACCTTCAATGTTACGAGCACCCTGGGACGCCCAGGAGCTGTAATAGTTAGCCAACAAATGTGAAAGGCTGCTTAGGGGCCCTTTTATTATGTACCATGTGGTGAATTTCTGAGCCGATGTATGAGCGTGGGAGCTTGAAAGAGTGGCTTGCACTTGTAAATTTACAATTTTATTTAAGGCAAGTCGGAGAGTGTTATAGTTTGTATATTGGGCCTTGTGCCCCGTGTTCATGCAATTCTTTGTGACAGGTAGTAAGGTTAAACTGCTGTCCATATCTTAAAACACTTGTACTTGCTTGAACGAGAAGAAAGGGGGACCTTGCTTGCTTGCCCAGAATTAACTAAACTCTGGGCAACCCGGGTCACTGCCGCCATGTTTTTACTTCAGGCTTTTGGTGTATGAATGCAAACCCTAGAGATGTGGATATGTAGTGGTGCTCAGGCACATCAGTATTTTGTTAACTTTTTTTTATTGACTGTGTGTACTTAAGCACTGTCTACACCTTTGCCACAAAAGGCAGGCTAGATCCATGTTCGCACCAAATTTGCACATTAAGCATACACGACCAAACATTGGTGGGCAAGCTTAAATGATTGTGCAATTGCCTAAGGTGTAATGGTTGCCAAAAGCTTTCTGCAGGGGCAAACAAGTGCCGTTTCAGTTGTGTAGTGAAGGATCACATGAAAAAAGCACAAACAAAAATTCACCGCACCAGTGATTTGTAGGCTTAGTTCATGCTCTCAGGCTGTCCTTTTTCGTGGAAGCAATCAAAGCACTTCAACCATTTTTAATTTTGTGTCTGCATCAATGATGTGAAGGTGCATGTTAAATAATTTTTTTAGTGATCATGAGCTTAACTAATTATGATGCAAGTGCTTGCGTTACAATTCCATGAAAACACTGTTAAGGCATAAGGTAAAGAAAAAAGAAGCTGACATGTACAACACAGTTGTGAACTTCACTTCATTATTTTTGTATGAGGAATAAAACGGAGAGAGAGAGCATGTACTAGTGCACAGAGGCACCATTCATGCACAGAGAAGAGAGACGTTTCTATCTACACTTTGTAACAGCAACACAAACAGACAATACACAAAGATGACAAAGACCACGGGACAGGTGCTGATTCACAACTAAGTTTTATTCATACACAACAAGGTATGTACACACAGTATCATATCAAAATTCTTTACATATATGTGTGTGCATAAATGACCTTGTGTATGAATAAAACTTAGTTGTGAGTCATTGCTTGACCCACGGCCTTTGTCGCCTTTGTGTGCTGCCTGTTTGCACTGTTGTTGCAAAACGCTCTTAACCAACTCTCCTAACTTTCCATCCTATTGCATGTTTCTGTCTATATGCATGCCTAATTTATTAATTTTTTTCCTTGAGTGGGGACGAAGAGGTATTGGCTTGGTGTAGAAAAAGCGCTGAATAGTAATAAAAACAATGTTTTTGTGTGAACTGGACTTGAACTGAAGATTGCAATTTTTGTTACTTTAAAATGAACCGAAAAGAGAAAAGTAATTATATACATGACTACCTCCTGCTGCACTTCTTATCCATGTACTGGCTGCATTTCACCGTGGCACGGCCTTGCAAGTAAAAGAGGTTTCTACCTTTGTGCTCTGCTCTCATGTTATCACTGGCCACATCAGTGACTCAATGGGTGCCTTTGTGGCATCCTTTGCGCTGATGCGTGCACAGAGAGAAAAAGAAGAGGAATGATGGCAAAGAGAAAGTGTATTATTTTTTTTTTAAACAACACTGTTTAGAGGTTTCTTTGATACAGTTCCTGGTTAGCTTGCGACTGGCACACTAGAGGAACGGATGGTGGACCTATCTGCAGGGGCCTTTTTGCATGGCAGCAAATGCCGTAACCTGCATGTTTGGCAATAACTGAATATGTGAAGTCGGATACATTCAAAATTTGAAGGGAAAAATCCGCCTCCATTCCACCCTGTGAAAGTGGATGTACAGCGAAGCTGTTGCTGATGTTAGACAAGTACTGACGTTAGACGACGTGAGACAAGCGCCATCACCACAAGTGAAGTATGTTACACATGCACACATGTGTGCGGAAGTGCAGCATACATCCTCATTCATCTAGGCCCTCTGCCAAGCGCAAGTGTGTTATTGAACTAATGGAATTTTTCAAAGTATATTGCATCAGAAAATTTGTGAAGTACGACTTGCACACAAGCTGCAGACCTGATGGCTTCGGATTATAATTTGAATATACGAGAAAACATAATTTTGTTATGCGGAAACTCAAAGAAAAGGCACTTTCCCAGCTGCCGTGCGATGTCTGTCTGAGTGGCTGTAGCCACTCAGACAGACCTCGCTTTTAAAACATTATTGGCGCCAACCGCGCAAATGCGCTAGTGCCACTGCTCACGTGTTTGTCGTCTTCTTCCACAGCTGGCTCCGTTGTGCAAAAAACTATCCTCATCAGCAATGGCTTGAGCTTCATCGTTTTCCACAGCTGGCTTCGTTGCCGCTCATCATTCCAGCGTAGAATTTCACTCCTGTTGTTGTAATGGGGAGGCCATGTTGATGGGGGTATGAGTCATTCATTCTCTTGCGAGGCGTATACATTTAATAACAGAAGTGATATGCAAATGTGTGTGCGTGCCTAATCGCTACAATGACCACAGATTAGGACAATATGTTCATACCTTGGTTCAGTACTCTGGGTCACCTCTGTTGTCGTGCACTAAACAGCTTCGCTGGTCTTCCATCTTCACATAGTGGAAGGGCTCTGAATTTTTTTGGACAGTGTTTGCCATAACGTCAATTGCAGTCGCAGCGCACCCTGTGCAACAGATGCAAAGGGCAGAGTGCCCACGCATCAATGACAGATACATTGTGTGCACACGTACATCATGCGTGCACACACGTGTGCGGAAGTACAGCATACATCCTCATTGTCCTAGGCGCTCTGCCAAGCGCAAGTCTGTTTTCGGACTAATTTAATTTTTCAAAGTAAATTGCGTCAGAAAATTTGTAAAGTGCAACTTACAGACAAGCTACAGACATGATATCTTCGGATTATAATTCAAATATATGAGAAAACATAATTCTTTTATGTAGAAACTGAAAGACAAAGCCCTTTTCCAGCTGCCGTTTGAGGTGTCTGAGTGGCCGTGGCCGCTAGGTAGCAGCATTCTTTTTGGGTGAGCATGAGCCCACGAAAAATCGCAACCAACTAGAGGCTAACAGCTTTGCTGTAAAAAAAAGATGCATTCAACTCATATTCATAATTTTATGAACATTTGCACATCCCTAGCATCAGATTATGCTGAAATGTCTACATATTTTTTTATTTAACACATAGGCAGGAACTAGTTTAAATTGTTTTATACCTCCTTGGAGTTAAACAGAGGCTGTGCGATTAATTCAATACTCTGATACTTACTGATGCATCTCAATTTGACATGAAAGCTGATAAAACCATGACAAGAGCTTGGTTTGATGGCAGATGCTTGCATTTCCTGTCTGTAAAACTTGTCTAGATAGGTTTAGTATGAGACTAGATATTCACCCCCCGCAGTTCAATTTATCTAGTCGTTATGAAGAATAAATAATCATACTTTTTATCCTTATTATCTGCCCAAAAGAGCATGCATAGGTGCAAAGCACTTAACTGAACAAGTAAACGATGTGAAGGTGCTAATTGAATTCAGTTATGCTGCACATCTATGTGATATGACACAATTGAAACTCTGTTCTATTTCTGGTACTGCTCTTGAATGCTTCCAAGTGCCAGTGCTCACATTTCTTTACAAAGCACAAAAAAAATGTAGAAGTGGAAAAAAGCTCCATGATGAAAATGAAGACCATATTGACTCATTGCTTATAATAAAGCAGTCACGTGCCAGCCCCTAAAAGGAATATTTCGAGATGGCAACCGCAGAAGATTGGTGTATTACCAATATTACCAAAAGGTAGTGCTGCATTTTAAAGGGGCCCTGAACCACCCCTCGGGCTTCGTGAAATAACACAGTACGCGGGTAGCATATGCTGCTGTGAACATCTCAGCCAAGTTTTGCTGTCGTACGTAATGCGTAGAGCTCGCAAGCGGATCACGAAGTCTCCTTTCTCTCAAACGCTCTCCTTTCAACAGAAGGCCTGGTCCTCATTCTATTCTAGATGCACTATTTCGTCGTCGGACGACCTATATCGTCATTCCCTTAGACGGCTGCTACTGCCCGATAACTGACATCAAGCTGTGGTCGTCTACATGGCATAGGTACCGCGGCCACCATGGGGTGCCGTCCCGAGTCCACTGGATAAGCGCACTGCCGCTTGCTGAGGGCAACCACGTTTGGCTTATGTGTAGCGCGTCGTAGGCACCAAAAGCTGAAGTCGTGGCGTCTGCACTAACATCCAAAATGACATTTGAACTGCGCACCACGGTGACATTTAGAAGGTGAAGCGTTGTGGGCACGCCCCACTGCACCGTAGCCATCGCACTGCTAGGCATTGAAGAATGGACGGGAGCATGGTGGAGGCCTTGTTCGATTGACAATAACTCCGCTTCTGCTGAACGCATTGGAAGTACTTCTTGCGGCAAAGTATTTCTGAAATAGCCTATTTTCACTTCAGATGCCTTTCTCCACTTTGATAAAAAGTGGTTCAGGGCCCGTTTAAGTGTGTATTGCATGTTGTTTTATGAAAGGTGCATTAAGGAGCAGCAACATGGTGCTCTGGGGGGTTAAAATTTTTTTTATGCATGTGACTGCCTTTAGCACTGATGCACATGGGATGTTGCTCTTTTTCTTTTATGGTGCTTTTCTTCTTAAATCAGGAGAATTTTTAAAAATCACCTGTGGCATGTAGCACAATTCTGCTTCTTGAGCTAGATTACTTTCAGAGGCAGACATTATTTGCATGAAAAATCAAAGTGAATCTGACTAATTAACAAAACTTTGCTAATAGACTTTTAACCTAATTACATTATGGCACATATTGCAATTTGCGAATTGTAGCCGGTAACTTCAAAGCCGTATCCACTTGGATATGTCCTGAGAATTCTGAGAGAGAGACCAGTTTCAAAATACGCATTCTGCAACAAAATGCATTAGTTTTTGGTATCTTTCGAGCGTCACAGCATCAAGAGACATTTGGGGGAAAAAATGGAACAACAGTGCATATGTACTGCAAGTATGACAGCACTTCTCTCAAAACAGGCGCTGGTTTCAAAATTCATTCCAAGTGGATGTGCCTTGTGAAATGATTGGCTTTAATTCGAGCATTGCAATATGGGCTCTTAAGTGATTACTTTAAAATGTATTTTTGAAATTTTTTAAATTGCTAGGTGTTGTTAATTACTCAATTATGCATTTACATTTCCAGTATAAATAATGGCAGCCTCTTTGAGTAATCCACATCAATGAGTAGATTTGTGCGATATGCCACAGATGTCTTTTTACAAAGCCTGGTAACAAAAAATTTTAAAATAAAAAAAAGCCAGTTTAGGCATGTTCTTTGCATGACACTTATGTACCAGCCAACCTTCATTAATTACAGTAGTTTTCTGAAATCGGAAATTGAAAGCATCTGTGCTAGAGGCACGGTCCACTTTTGTTTTCACTGTGGAAATTTTGTGCATGGGTGGCTAGATTGTGACTCCCAACTTCTTTCTTGTCATCCCATTTGCAGAATTTAGTCGTGTGACCCTTAAAGGCATGCAGAGAAGAAAGTGGCATGGTGTGAGAGTCCGTTCTTTGCTGTTGCCTGTTTCCATCTCTCTCCTTGATGCTTGAATTTTCGCAGCAAAGGCTACCCGAGCTCTTTTGCTGATAGATTCAAGTTCACTGTGTCACGTTTTGTGCATGTGGGGTATTCACTGCCACCTGGCAGTGAGTCTCCAGCTGTGTCCCACATTGCAGAAAAGAATTTTGCTGAAACCAGTTGCAGTTGTCATGAAGAACCTCTGAGTTCAGGAAAATGCCAGGACCCACCAGTGAGCCATTCATAGGTTATGGCATACTTGAGGCATGTGTTATATGGCCTGCTGGCACGTCATGTCACACAGGAGCCAGGGCTTCAAAGAAGAGCTCCCATAGTGAGTGTGTTGCATGGTACCTGCTGGCATCAGAAAGCCTATACCGAAGTCGATTAGTGGTGTTGCAGCTCGACTTAATTGCTCCACTTGCTGTAGAACTTGCTGTTAGGCAAGTTGGGACAATAAATGTCACATGGATAGCTGGAGGAATAGTAGTAGGGTGCTGGAGGAAAATTGTTGGTGTACAGGTACTACTGGCTCACCATTGCTTGGTCATGTATTATTCCAAAAACCAAGCCTGACCAACAAAGATGATCTCTAGCATACTTTTTGTGGCAGTGCACACCCTGTGCCTCAAGAATGAGTTAGATCTAAATGCTTGCGTGGGTGTACAGTGTCATCAATTGCATGGCTGACCACAGTTGCACTACTCTAGGTCTGTGGTGCTCAGCGATCTGTTTGTGTACATTTCTCTGAGGTGTGTGTACATGTAGATTTGTATAGTATTTCCAAACTCCTTAATGTAGAGGATGTCTGTGTGGCACATGCTTATATATTTTTATTTGTATGCCCATACTCATGATGGGGGCATTAGGACAACAATGGGGCATGATCCTTTGGGTACTGGATTGCCACTGCCATTAGTGTTGACAGTTCTTGCTTGAAGGTTGCTGGGTGACTGTTTTCGTGCATGTGATTATGTGTGTTGTGCTAGGTTGTGTGTGCCAGACCACAATGCAGTGGTGTTGGAGTTGCACTTGGCAGGGGCATTCCTGCCATAGACGAGCACGCTGGTTAGAGTGCGCAACAAGAAATCCATGGAGTAAGACGGACAGGAGTGCTAAGTTGCCTAAAGCCATCCAAATAGTGCCCTGTGGATTCAAGATTCATGGAGCTACATAAAGGTTGCATTGTAGTTTAGTAGCATTCTGCAGTATGCATCCGGAGGTGACTGAAGATCTAGTTGGCATGCCACACACAGGCCTTGGGCAGTAATAAAGAGGTGAATGAACCTGCGGTGGAAATAAGTAAAAAAACGTCTGGAGGATTGGTGGCATACGTGTAGGGAACTTGCAGAATGAAATAGCATTAGTTTTTAGTCAATTAAATCTTAAGAGTTGATGGTTTGTTAATGCAGTATACAGCCCTTAAGGAGTGATAGTTCACACAGCAGAATGGTAAACATAGCAATCTCGGTGGCGCTGGCCACTTCACATATCGAATGGTATGGTCATCAAATCCATCCATTCAGTCAACCCCTAGCTCTCGGCGCTGCTATGGGCTTGTCGCGCTTTCTTCCAGCTGCAAATAACGAGCTGGCGGTTGTAGATGACATGCCTTTCACGCAATCCCTGCCAGCTCAAGATGTCGACACAAACCAGCTGGCTGAGGGGCATATTTTGTTCTTGCGCATCAGTCCTTTTCTTAAGTGCGGAAATACTCACTGTGTTTTGCCGATGTTCCTATGTAATACTTCTTTTGGTTACCATCAGATACCTGCAGTGATGCCACACTCTTGGGCAAACTGAAGTCCCTTGATCGGCGCACCTTCAGTAGCTTTGCTGGTGAGCGGAAAATGCGATTGAGCGGCTCTAAGGCAAAGGACAGGAATCTATGGCGTTGGTTACCATAAGTCACACACTGGTGCCACGCTCTCAGGCCACCTAAGGGGCCTTCATTTACACTCACTCAAGCGCTGTTTGAGGGTGGTAACATTTCCAGAAGTTCTGCTGCTATTTGCCTCCAAATTTGGCAGACCATAATTTTGATTATCAGTTTGACTGGAGGGTGTGTCGCTTTGGTACCTCTTTTGTTACATGCAGATATATGCTAATGATGGCATGCGGTTAATTTAATCATTTTGTAATATGCGCAAGAAACCTGTAAATGCCTTCAATAGTTACGCTGCCGTCTTCCTTTATTTTAACATACAAAATTTATTTATAATTGCGTGTTGCACGAGACGCTGAAAGCAACATGTTCTTGAGCATAGTGCATAGATGCATACATTTGGTAGCATCATCTCGTTTCAAGAACATGAAGTGCATTGAGCCCTTCTTTTGCTCTAGCTTTTAATATGTTTTACACAGTTTTTGGTAATAAAGAATGCTCTTATTAATCTGTTTAACTACATGGCAATGTAGAGTTCACATATGCTATCTTTTCTTGGTGGCTGGGAGCAAAGTTCATTTAATATATGGGAGCAATCACACAGCACAAACGATTGTGAGCAACATGACTGTCATGATCATGGGCAACATGATCTGGGTGGACTCTTGACAGACTGCCAGTTTGATTTGCACATCGCTAAACTTGGCGGAAAGTTTTTCCCAGCATATTTAGCCAGTGGTGACATGTACCCTTTCAAAGGCTGAGACCACTCAAAACTGCATAGGCATGAGTACCCTTAGTGCCACCTAGAATAGGGAGGAAGTTGCGAGTCTCTTTCTTATGTGCCGCCATTCACCGAGAGCTGTCACATGGAACTTTAAAGTTAGCCGAAAAGCTAACTTAACAGATCCATTGTCCATGCTGTGCTGGTTTTGGTGCTGCTGAGAGCATCAACACTTAAATTACTGTTTGTCATGTTCAGTCATGCCACAACGGTGTTTCCTTACAATTCACAATGTTTTAGGGAAATGGAGTCGTAGTCAGAGCTAAAACTGCACCTGTTCATTGCATCACTATTGGGAGCACACGCACAAAAGTTTCTCCCTTGCACATTGCCTGATTTTCAGTGTATTCAGCAAAGACTACCATCACAAGTATGATGTGTCTTAAATTAACAATGCGAAGCGTGCTTTGGCACATTGCAGGCACTTTGCAATAGGTTCCCGTCTTGCATCGTTTCAGGCCTTTTAATAAAACAAAGTGTGCAGTGGTGGGTTCGAACATAGGTCTCCCAGCACAGCCTGATGGTCTAGTGGTCTAACCATACTTGAAAGAGGGAGTGACTTATGAGAGGAAGAAGCACTGTTTTCTGTAGCCCAGTAGGGATCATGGCTCTGCGCTACGATCGATCACACACATACTTATCATGTGCTAATGCCAACTAGCTCTTTTAGGTGACTGTTTCATGCATCACATTGCACAGCATGAGCAAGAGCAACTTCTCTTGTGCCCCACTTTCCACTTGACCACAGTCCTACCGCTGTCTCTCATGTGCATCACGTCGCACATCAACAAGTTGCTTATAAAAGCGAGACTGTGCCAATTTTTCTCATTCTTCCCTTGGCAGCTAGCACTTTGAGATGCTGTGTTAGACTGCATTGCCTTCGGGAATGGCCCAAATACCCCAGTCCTCACCACATTCCCCAGTCATTTCCTCTTAGCAGCTAATGCAGTTGACGTACTGTGCGGCATTGTATTACCTTCGCAAGAGACCCAAGTTGTAAAGTAGCAGGCGGCAACGTTTCTTTGCTTGAGTACAATAAACATCAGTCATCATGCCATCACCATTGTCTTGCTGCTGTTGTCAAACACATTTGCTCCATCATGTAATGTGATGCAGGAACCCAAACAACACTGGATAATCTGCGAAATACTTTGCATAGCACAGTGCATGGGGTCTGAATTTTAGAGCAGAGCTCTTAGGCGCCTTCTCCTGCGTTGAGCGTTGGTGTGCCTTGGCATTGTACCTCGTAACCGAGCAAATGAGCATAGCGGGAGATGAAAGAAGGGAGCGTGAGGAGGAAAATGGAGGAGGAGCGGAGGGGAAATGGCCTCTGCATGCACTGAGTTGCCGGCAGCCACAGGCATTCGCGGCTGCGTGGGCGATCTCATCTGCGCTTCCGAGTGGAGGCCAGGGTGGTATGAGGTGGGGAGGGCTACGCTCGTCCGTGGTGTCAACTGCTGAGGTCAGTCTGCAGTACCAGCGTTTGTGACGAGGATCACTGCTCTTGCAAGGGGCGATGGCGAGCGGTTACGAGTAAGGCTAGATGTAATGCTTCCCTTGGGTGTTGTCACCGCTGACACTGGTGGCGCAATTTCTCGCAACGAAGGGCTGGTTTCGTCGTTGGTGGAACAAAAGCGTGAGAAGAAAAGCGTAGTGCCACGCAAGACAGGCTGTGTCGCGACAATGGCTACGATATGACGGCAGAGTAGTGCACGTCGCTCGTATGGAAA
Source organism: Dermacentor andersoni (assembly GCF_023375885.2). Lineage (NCBI taxonomy): Eukaryota > Metazoa > Arthropoda > Arachnida > Ixodida > Ixodidae > Dermacentor > Dermacentor andersoni. Next base: position 316,884,836 of record NC_092814.1, on the reverse strand, counting down.
CAAAATGCTGCGTTAACAGAGGCCTGTCTGCGGCGGCTGCTGTCAATCGTGCCCATGCATCACCCACGCGCTGCCTCTCGCGATCTTCCGATTAACGAGGCAGTCGCACCACACTTAGCCCCGTTTGCAATGTGCCGCACAAGACTGATTGGCAGTGTCAGCCATGCTACTCACAGCGTTCTTTTCCTAAAATAAACCATATACCAATATAGTCTTATTACAAAATATTAACCTGCGAAATGAAAACCTGTATGGAGTGCGCTTAAATTTTGCATTACTTATCGTAATCAATGGAGAACTTTTTTTTTCGACTTTAATTACGGTATTTGCTTGTCCTGTTCTAAATAAGCAAAAGTATGACAACAGCAGGGAAGCATAACCAATGAAAGCACTGGTGCAAAGGGTAGTCATGCCATCTGCTGCCAGGTAAAGACAATGTTGCCGCAGAGATTAAACTCTGTGGCACATATTATGTAGTTCAGTATCTTCACTGCTTTCAAGAAGGTAAACTTTATGTGTACCATGAATAAGGGTTATCTGAGCTTCCTTATAATAGTAGCAGTGGGGATAAAGCATTTAAGATTCTTTTGACACTTGTTAGCCTGGTTCCTAAAAGCGTGAGAAGTGGCTTTCACATATAAAAAAGTCACAAGATGTGGACATTTGCACAGCTCTGCTCTTCGCATGTATATGTAGGAACACTAGGGCCACCGAGCACACCTCAGGCAAATTCTGAAAGTGCATCCTTTCATTTTGGTGCTATGCCATACAAGTGTAAGCTCTTCATGTCAGAAAATGTTGCGAACAGAAAAAAGAAAAATTGGCAGTTTCGCCAAAAGAGCGAAACACAGAAAGCGATCAAGGCTTAGTGTTGCGCTTGAACTCCTTGGACAGTATTGTAATATGCAGGGACGACATGTTGCCACGATGCAATGTGCAAGACAACAGCACCCTGGCAGCTACCAGGCATCTCACAATGCTGGCATGATGAACAGCACCATCAGCTACATTGTAGGTGTCATATTTTGATGGTGTGTGAGGTACGAGAGCGACGGAAAACCACTGGCGTGTGTTTTTCAGCAGAAACGCTAGTTTTTCTGCTTGCAATGCTCATACCAGCAGTAGAATGCAGCATGCTGCCCTGGCTCCGCTGCAGAGTTGATTGGGCAAAACCTGAGGGTGTGTCACTTGGCTTTGTCGTTTTTGAAGTGAAACGTACTGCACATCTCTTGCGTCTGTGGAGACCTAACCCTCCATGCGTCGTTGATACCGTGACAGCACGATGGTGGCTACAGAGGTAATGTGCCTCAAGGAGTCATATTTGCTTTTGAAATGAAAGGAAATGATCCAGAGCATAGTGTGGTCACCGTGCATGCGAGACCCCTAAAACCAGAAGAATGCGTTCGCAGGGACTATAGGAAGCAGATAAAGCGCAATGCTTTAGTGCTACTACAGTGGAGAAGACTAGATGCTGTATGTACAGTTGACCAATTCTTTAACAGAACCGCGCGAGCGGCGACTGGTCGGCTAGTCGGCGCCTTCTAAGTGCGCAAAGCAACGACATCAGCAAGGGTAGCGCATGTGCACCAAGTTCAATGGAAGCAGTTATCTCCGATAAGCCAAGGAGCTTGCACCTAGTTAATCATGCCAGGGGCTGTGTCATGCTGTTGGAAAGAGCCTAGCAGACGAAACTTGCGCTTCGAGTGAATTTGGTTCACATGCACTACTCTTGTAGATCTCGTGTCGCTTCGTGCTGTTAGAAGGTGCTGACCAGCCGGCCATACGACACTCGCACGGTACTGTTAAATAATTGGTCAACTGTACATGACATTCTGCTTAAGAAGGTACAAGCGATCGTAATGCCAGCGCTACTCCTTTTAACAGAGCAGGTCAACAGCGCGACTTGTTCACGTTTGCTGATAGCTACTTTCAAAAGCATGTCTTAAATGATGGCTTCGGTTCTGCATGCAGTGTACTGACGTAGCACTACCTTGCTTTTTGTTTTCATGCCATTTGCAGTAAGGCACGCACATATGCAGCCAATGCTTTAAGAAGCAAAGCTTTTTTTTTTTTTTTTTTTGCAAGCCCTCCTGGACATTGCTCACTGTGGCTGCTGCTGTCTTGCTGAATAGCTCACGCATAGGACAGTACTCTTGATAAATCACTTTATTACGTGAGGAATTCTTTAAAGTGAAACTAGCTTTGCGCACCCTCCTGAGCTTTGCTGATCAAGGCTGCTGCTGTTGTGTTGCTGAATAGCTCACACAGAGCACTCGTACGACATATTGGTTATATACATACAACATATATATATAGTGCTACCACTACATATGTGTTGCTGGACAGCTCTGTTCTCTACAGAATAATGTATTGAAACAGCAAACAATATCTAATATCTGCTCTGCAACAAATATATGTGTTGTATATATGTGTGGTCAAGTGCACAATTCCTTCATTAAAGTGAAGCTTCCTGTGCCTTTGTTCCCGGGGTTTGGTGTGTCTGTAGGTTGGTTTCTTGCAGAGCAAAGTGAGATAATACCGGAGGCAGTGTAATCCACACTTACGTGGGTTGCATGGTGGGTGTCATGTCTTCCTGGGCAGGCACGTAACTGCTATGCGGACAAACTCAGTGCAGAAGATGAACAGTCTTATACCATTTAACAACTTTGCGAAAGCTTCGATTTACATAGATTCCAATATAGGTGCATTGGATCTGCTTTTTTTTTTTTTTTCATGCTGTGCTGTCTGTACAGTGACGTGCAGATTTAGTGTTAACAACTGTGGAGACAGAAAGGGGGTGGAGAGAATTTTACAAAGGCCCAAAGAAGAGGGGAAGCTAGCCGTGGAAAAGGGCATTGTAGAAAGCTAGGTGCAGAATGGTTGAACATGCCAGAGGCATTGCGAGGTAGGCAAGTCATCACTCCTTTCTGTCTTCCTCCATGGTGTTGGTGCTCCCTACATGCTTAAAATATTCAAAGTGCACCCAGTGTGTATGTATGTGTGTTTCCTTAAAAATATTTTTAATACTGGCATTGGTAGCGAAGGCATGTTGAAGCAGTGAAGAATAAACGAGTGCCTGTTTCGCTTACCTGCTTTTGGTCTTTTGTAAGACCCTTGTTACATACTATTTGAAATGAACCTGGGGTCGAATTCACAGTTTTTTGTGCGTAAGTGCTGTTCGCCATTGGCCAGCCGCATTCGTTACATATGTCCAGCAACAGGATTGGCTAGCATCTGCTTTTATGGAAAGCTTTTGCATAAGAACTTTTTGTGAATACGGGCTCTGATCCAGCTGTTTGTGTCATGGTCATGTACAAGTGGTCATGGACAAGTGGTCATGTACAAGTGGTTTTGTGATGAGTATTTTTGCACAGTTTCCATGATGTAGACCTGTACGAAAGAAGAAAAGTGAGTTAAGTAAGGAGATTAAAATCATTCAACTGGAAGAACTGAGCAAGACTGTGTATCAAGTCTTTCACTTTGCTTAGAGGCAAGTGGCTCAAGGTGGGCATGTAACCTGGATGAACATGAATGTGGCCTGCTGAAGGAGTGTCCCTTAGAGAGTTTAAATCTCCCTGAGGCGTTTTTAAATTCCTTAAGAGGAAGCTTTAGCTCGGGTGTTCCTATATAAATACATGTAAAAGGAGAATTCATTTTTTCTGCAACCACTGCACCAAATTTGGCGAGGCTTGTTGCATTTAAAAGAAAAACTTGACACCTAGTGATTGTTGGTTTCGAATTTTTTATTTAGGTCGTCAATTTTTTAATTAAACATTGGCAATAATAGAGAATCTTCAGAAAACGAAACTATCAATTTACAACTCTAACTCAGCAATGAAAAACAATATTACAATTCTGTGAATTGCATATAATATTACATCTAAAGTGGACAAAATTGATGTTACACATGAATCTAACAAAAATTTAGTAATATGAAAATACAACTTTTGCTGAACTCTTGTACACAACGTAACAAATTCACGTAAGATATAAAATGACATATCAAATTTGTCCACTTTCAATGATCAAATGGGTGCCATTTACAGAACTGCGATATCTGTTCTTGATGCAGAGCTATTTGTAAACTTCGTGCTTCTATTAAGGCGAAAGCCTTTAATGGCTCATGCTCATGGTCACGCCCGTCCGTGCACTGGAATTGTGCCAACTGTGGCCTCTCCTCGGCGCAGCGGTGCAACTTCCTTCCCTCCTAGCAACCGGCGCGCCGGTGGGGGGTGCAGCTGTGCATAGCAACTGTGACGTCACACAGTAGCAGCGGGCCCCGCACACTCTCAAGTTCAACAAATGGCCACAGAGGGCGAAAAAATAGACCGCGCGCCGCTGCTAACAAAACCAGCATAGTAGAATCACTTCGGGATGCTTACTTTAGTTCCATCATTTCCCACTAGAGCCACCGTAATAAGCGCAATTTGGTGGCGCAACCCACTGCCCCGTTCCAAAGGGGACGCTCATAACACCCATCCATTTATCTTACAAACTTTCTCTTACAATTACCGGAGCATTTTTATTACATAAGAAAGAAGGCAAAATTATCATTGCTAATTAGATATTGTACTCTTTGTTAGTAAGTTCATTGTTTCTTCGTCATTATAAACATAAATAGCGTTCAGCATCGTCGATCTTTAACGTGACCTCTGGCCTGGATTTAAAATTTTTACCGGTATTTTCGAGTGCACGGCGGCACAGATTCATTCGTTCGTACAGTTCGTACACTCAGACTGGTTGCTTCTTTGTTTCTAAAACTAGTTTATTACGCTTCGATGTCTCGCGTTATTTAACTTGGGGTGAAGTGACGTGTTTGCAAGCGGACATGTAAGCCCGAAAGTTGGGTTTCAGTCGTGAGCCATTCGGAACACGTCTGCATCGAAACGGGAGCTGGATTTTGCTGCGGCTGACAACGGCAATAACGGTGAGTCGTTTAACACCGCTGCTTGAATCGTTATATAATATCAGTCTCATTAACTTACAGGCGGGGACAAGTTAACGAACTAGATCCTGCATTACATATGGGCAGTCAGGATCTCAGTTGCTGTTTTCTAAATAAACCTTTACTTGCGAGGCTGTCATTATACACACACAATCAGGAAAGAAAGAGCGATATCGGAACGCGCATCTCATTTTTCATCTTATTGTAGCCGTGGTCATAGGTGACTGAGTAGCCTTATCAATATACATATAAAACTTTTTTTCGAGTCTGCCGGCAACTTCTTTTGTTCACAAAACCAAATACTCCTTTGGTAAACTGAAGTGAAAGTACAGAATTTAATGTATTAAACAGTTGCAAGCATGATAAATCACCCATATTTCGTACTTGTTGGTTCCAAACGTTCTTGCTGTTCAGTTTGGTTTACCGTAGGGCATTTATTTTTGCAGTAGTGAAGTGGTGCATCACGTTCGTGCAGAAAAATAATGCATCAGTTCTAATATCTTCATGACTTTCATGCATTTGCTTGTGGAACCAGTAGTGTGATCTCTTCTAGTGTATAAATGAATGCACAAATGTTCTCATTTGTGATCTTAAAATACTTAAGCTGTTGACATGCATTGTAGTTAGGCAGACGTCAATCTTATGGACAATAGCAATATTTATTTAACATGCTGCTTAAGCACCCTAGAACAGACAGTGTACATTTGCATGTGTTCTGTAGTCGCAAACCATTACAATATATATGTCGCACCTTTTTGCATTTCATATTGCAAAATTGTGCTTTTTCAATTTCTGATTCAGGCAAAATTTCTGTTCCAGACAAGCAGTAATGAGGACGGCACCAGTATAGAGCAACACCCTCCACGCACTAAACAGAAACTGCTGCCTGCTACTACAAGGTAAACAACACATGGTTCAGAAATAAACATGCTTGATATATGCTGTATTGGTTTGCTGTTTGGAGCAGATATGAATGTTTGTTCATATTTATGGTTCAGTATAATTTGGTTCGAACATAAAAGAAAACACACGAGTTTGGCTAATCTGTGCTGTATCTCATGTCACCATTCTGCCCCAACAGAGTCTATGCCAAGCACATCTTGGTCATCACAGGAGCTCCTATCTACACCAACAGGAATGGGCTGGAGCCGAATTTGCAAGGCTTTTACACCATGAACAAAGAAGTGCAAGCAGAAGAATTTGGATGAGATATCAAGTCTGCAGAGGACTGTGTCAAGACTGAAAAGAGCTTCAGCCACCATTCCAGCAGCACGGACATTTGGCTGAGTCATCCAGGTAACTCAAAAAGGACTTTCTGGAAATTCTTCGTCTTCAGATGCACCTGCAACTTCTGACCAAGCACGGACGATGTTGGCCAAAAGAGTTTCGTCAGTTTGCCCTTAATCAGCTTCCTGGCCATGTCAATTCCATTTGTGCAAAGTGTAATTTTTCTTCTATAAATGCAAGCTTTTTCATTGCCCATTCTCGTTAGAGATCATTCATCCTCAACCAAACATAAAGGCCAATCGCTTCTTCGCTGATACTTAATACCAGTCACTGTCTAGTAGCCTAACATATCTGTAGCAGTATCTTCTAGTGTATGTTGTCGTGCACAATTCCTCTCCTGAAATAGCTGACGCAGCATTGGCATGTGTCTTGCATTAACCTACGCACCATGTGCTATGCACCATTTTACTTTTCTTGATGTTTTTAGCCTTCTATGCTTGCAAAGCAGAGTGGCTTCTCTCTTGAATGCAAGCTTTCTAATTTTCCATATTCCTAGTCTCATTGATTATTGCTCTTCTTCCTCGATAGGCTGGGTCTTTGTACAAGCTACAGTGAAGTGATTGATTGCAGAATCTGGTTTTGCTGCCCCACTCGGTTGTGGTAGCCGTGTTACATTTCTCGGATGTGGGGGCCTGGTTAGTTGCATTGGTAAGCAATCGCTTGAGGTAAGCATTTGCTCCTGCACTCCACACAGCGACATAGACTCCCAGTATACACGCACCGTAACTGGTGCTCCCTGTTCGTTCTTTCCTGCTGCAGCCATGGGAAAATTGTGCTTGTGGCCTACCTCGGCCATGATTTGCCCAAAATGGAGACCAGCATATGTGCTTACATGGTTCGAAGTGTATGAAGTTGATAGCCGTGTAGGTGGAAAGGCCCGCAAAAATAGCGGCTGCCAAAGGTGATGCCCACAAAAGCGACTTGTCCGTATTGAGATAAAGTGGGACACCAAGTGTGAGCCACACATTAGCGGCCCTCAAAAGAAAATAAATGTGCAGGTTGGAAAGGAGTTAACGCTAAAATGCCGGGTAGTCAATGTCGCTGTGTTGGTTGCGGCGGCACATGCCTGCGTCACCTGATTGCTTCGCAATGGAAGTTGCTCCTCTTCACGGTAACTGTCGGTTCAAACAGGTGCGACTCTCTGTCCAATCTGTTTGTATCGCTGGTTGTTGCTCGTTACCAGACCACCACATGCGACGAAGGCAAGCATTATGCCTATAAGTGGGCGGCTGAATGTATCCTAAGAGACCCCTGTATGTGAATGCTCACTGTTGCCATATGGTTCGTAGCCAATGTATAATGTATTGTCTAAACCTCATGCGGTGATTGATTGCTGTTTAATTTTGCTGTTATCTCACTTGGTTACGGTCGCCGTGTTATGTTTTTTTTGCAGTCTCCTGCAGTCTGCACAGCGACATGGACTCCCAATTAACATACACCGTGATTCGTGCTCCCCATTCACCCTTTCCTGCTGCAGCCATGGGAAAATTGCACCAGTGGCCTTTCTCGGCTGTGATTAAGCACGAACGGAGACCAGCATACATGCTTACATGGTCTGACGTGTATGAAGTTGGGTGGAAAGGCCCGCAAAAGTGGCTGATGAAGGTGATGCTTACGAAAGCGACTTGTCCATATTGAGACAATGTGGGACACCATGTGTGAGCCACACATTAGCGCCCTCCGAAAGAAAAGAAATGTGCAGGTTGGAAAGCAGTCAACGTTAAAATGCCGGGTAGTGCATGTCGCCGTGTTGGCTGCGGCAGCAGATGCCTGCATCACCCGATAGCATCGCAATGCAAGTTACTCATCTTTAACGGCGACTGCCGCTGCAAACAGGTGGGACACTCTGTCCAATCTGCTTGCGCCGCTGGTTGTCGCTCGTTACCAGACCGCCATGTGCGACGACGACGGTGAGCCGTTTACGAGCTCGCGTCAATGATTCCAGCGTATCTCTACATGCAAATTTTATTTCTGCTATTCTGCTTGTCTTCTGCCAATAAAGTCGCACGTTCTTTTCTCTCACTTGTGGCTTGTTTGTATGGGCGCCAGTAGAGGCTCTTTGGTCTCCTGGCAATTAGAACGCACTAGCTACGCGGCAGCCAAGGAATTGAGGCATGCCGCATAGCCGGCAGGGCAAGCACGGCGCGTACCAGCGTACGCTACCGGCAAAAAGCAGCCATATTGAATTTTACTCTGAAAAAAAAAAAAAAAAACTTATGGATGGATGGATGGATGTTATGAGCGTCCCCTTTGGAACGGGGTGGTGGGTTGCGCCACCAAGCTCTTGCTACTATGCTGCCTAATATCCTACCTAGGTTAACCAATGAAAAAAAAAAAAAAAACACTATGAACTACCGCGTCCAAACTTTCTGATCCCCTATTGCGAATTGTGCTTTTGTAAGTCTCCGTCTTTTGTCGTTTCCCTACTTTTCTTCCACCAATCCTCCAATCGCCTCTTACTAATGTCTATTGCGGACCTGTTTGCTTTACCACTGCTCCCGCTGAACCCAACGGCTTCAAGGAGGCCAGTGGTGCCTAAATCGACCGCTGGGTACACGTCTTCACATTCTAATAAAATATGCTCCGTCGTTTCCCTAGCTTTACCGCAGCAAGCACATGCTTCTTCCTTCTTATATCTCGCTTTATAGGTGCGTGTTCTAAGGCATCCCGATCTCGCTTCGAAAAGTAATGAGCTTCCCTTTGAGTTATCATAAATGGTTTCTTTCCTGATTTCGTTTTTTCCTCTTAAGTAGTTACTCATGGCAGGTTTCTTTTCCATTGCCACCACCCATGAGATTAATTCAGCCTCTCTGACTTTCCGCTTGACCTTCCTTGTTGCTGTGTTGCCCACCCCACAGGCCGCATACTTGCTGGTAAGCTTCCTAGTTCTTGTCCTCCACTGTGAATCAATGTTTTGCCTGTACAGATACCTGAACACTCTCCCAGCCCAATTACTTTCTTCCATATTCCTCAGCCGTTCTTCATACTCAATTTTACTGCGAGCTTCCCTCACTTCAAAACTAGTCCAGCCCATATCCCCCTGCACAGCTTCATTTGTAGTCTTCCCGTGAGCGCCCAATGCGAGGCGACCCACTGACCTTTGGTTCCCGTCGAGTCCTGATTGTACCCATGATTTAAAGCAAACAACCGCATTTCCAAAAGTAAGTCCTGGAACCATTACCCCTTTCCACATACCTCGGAGGACCTCGTACCTATTGTATCCCCATAGCGCTCTGTGCTTCATTACGGCTGCATTTCTCTTCCCCTTGACTGTTATGGTTTTTTCCTGTGTTGCCATATATCCATTACGATACCCAACCAATTACGGAGCAATACCATTATACATAAGTGGACGGACTGGGACGAATTCCGTAAGGGGCGCCTCACCACAGCGCAAGACATCACAGAGATCGAAACCTGGACGGCGGAACTCCGCGATGCAGTGCGCTCAGCCACAAAGACCATAGAAACAGATGAGGACGTCATCATCATGGACAGCCGCCTGGCCCATCTGATAGAGGCCAAACGTTCGATACAGGCGCGTTGGAAGCAGCACCGGCTGAATCGCAAATTGAGGAAGAAGGTGGCTGACTTAAATAGGGCCATTGAACAACATTGCAGGCTCCTGTGCCGTCAACAGTGGAACGAGATCTGCAACCGAGCTGACAGGGAATTGCATCGCAGTTGTACATGGAATCTATTTCGGCACCTCCTAGACGACACAAAGACCAAGTCAAACCAGCGCGACCGCCTGGCCCGCCTCATGCACACCATCACACAACAGCAAGGAAAAGACGCTGTTATCAGGAGCCTGGAAGCCAAGTATCTGCCAGACACGCCAACGGAAACCCACCCGCCGTACGGGGGGCTGCCCAACGCGTGGCTCGACCGAGACATTACCATATCAGAGGTACGGGTAGCGCTGCACGAGCTCAACACCCGCTCAGCAGCCGGCCCAGATCCCGTTACAAACAAGATGCTACGCAACCTGGACGACGCTTCGATAGAAGCCCTAACCGATTACTTCAATGAATGCTGGCATTCGGGCAAGCTCCCCCGACAGTGGAAAACGGCAAGAACGATCCTGATTCCGAAACCGGGCAAACCACTGGACATCGGCAACCTGCGTCCCATCTCGCTGACGTCCTGCGTGGGCAAGGTGCTGGAGCACGTGGTCGCCAACCGGTGGCAGGAATACCTAGAGAAGGAAGGCCTCTATCCTGACACGATGATCGGCTTCCGGCGCAGACTCAGCACACAAGATGCCATGTTACAACTCAAACAAGAAATCGTCGACAACAAGACACAAGACAGCAAAGTAATTCTGGGTCTCGATTTACAAAGTGCATTCGACAAAGTTAAACACTCAGCCATATTAGGACAAGTATCAAGACTCAACATGGGGGTAACGAGCTACAATTATATTCTAGACTTCTTGACCAACCGCACGGTAGAACTGCACGCCGGAGACCTCAAGCTCCCCGAACACAAGCTCGGCAGTACGGGTACTCCACAGGGTTCGGTCATATCGCCGTTGCTCTTTAACCTCGTCATGATCGGGGTAGCGAGGGCAGTAGCGGGGACCGGCGTCCGGCATACTATCTACGCCGACGACATTACCCTGTGGGCGGTCGGTGGCACCGACGCCAGCATCGAGCAACAGCTGCAAGCGGCGGTTACCGCCATCGAGCAGCACCTTGATGGCACAGGCCTAATGTGCTCGCCCGCCAAATCCGAGCTGTTCGTCCTCACACCGCTTCGACCGGGACGAAAGCGCGCTCCTCTTCGGGAGTGTGATCACATCAAAATTGTGACTGCGTCGGGGCAACGCATCCCCGAGGTGCCCAAGATCAGAGTACTGGGCCTGCTGCTCAACAAGAGCGGCCGCAACGACGAGACCATCAACAAGCTTACCACCAAGGCAATGGACGCCATCCGGCTCATACATCGAGTCTCTACACGACGGGCGGGCATGCGTGAAGACAGTCTCGTGCGCCTTGTCCAGTCGTTCGTGATCAGTCACATTGCCTACGTTGCGGCCTACCTTAATTGGCACGTCACTGACAGGACCAAGATCAACACGCTGATCAGACGGGCTTACAAGACGGCGCTGGGTTTAATGGAGACCACGAGTACGGCTCGGCTCTTGCAGCTCGGCGTCCATAACACCCTAGAAGAAATAGCCGAGGCGCAGCTCACCGCACAATTCGAGCGCCTCTCTACCACCAAGACGGGGCGCAGTATACTGACGTCCCTGGGTTACAACCCCCAAGCTCCCAGCCGGCAACCGTGCGAGATCACAGATGAGGCGCGGGCCCACATTTACGTGGACCCCATCCCGAAGAACATGCACCCAGAATACAACCAAGAACGGCGGCAGGCGCGGGCCAAGGCCCTCACCGAACAACACGCCCAAGACCCGCACGCCCGGTATGTGGACGCCGCGGAATACAAGCGGGAAGGCTTCGCAGCAGTGGTCGTTGCGGCGGCTAACGGCACCAAGACAATGGCAGCGAGCGTGCGGTGCACGAACGCCACAGACGCTGAGGAGGTTGCCATCGCTCTGGCGATCACCGAGGCCGAGTGTCGCACCGTGCTCAGCGACTCGAGGAATGCCGTGCGCAATTTTGCCAAGGGGCGAATATGCGCGCCGGCGGCCGCCATCATCGGCAAGCTTCAATTTCAAGACCGCGGCAGCACCGTCCGTATCAAGTGGTTCCCGGCGCACGCCGGCGAGTGTGCATCCTCACCGAACCACAACGAGACGGCCCATTCGGCGGCGCGAGCGCTTACCTTCCGCGCCCCCGAGAGTGACCGTTCCGTGTGGTGGTTCGAAACCAAGGACAGATTGACTAGTTATGCCGAAGTAACCAAGTGTTACCGCTTAGCTCGACGGACAATGCCGCCTCCCCACCCGGCACTCAGTCGGGAGGAGGCCGTAATCCTAAGACAAATACAGACCGCGTCACTCCTCGCCCCCGCAATGCTGCACGTGCTTCACCCAGAGCTCTATCCGAGTGGGCTGTGTGGTGTTTGTGCAGCGGGTCCGGCGGACCAATGGCACATCATGTGGGACTGTGCCAGGTTCCCGACGGCAGCTACCTCCAGGACTTACCCGCCAGAACTTCAATGTGCACTGCAGTCTACAGACAAGGACTCACAACTATGGGCCGTCCAGCAGGCCCGGGGTGCGCTCGAAAAGCACAAGCCTCGTGACCCACTACAAACGGGCCCAACGGGGCTAGTGCAGAGTAGAGTATAACCCCGGGTCGACGCTTGGCCAGCGTCACGACTCGTTAAATCGTCGTTTGCCGGCACTTTATTAAAGTCTACCTATCCTATCCTATCCATATACCAAGGTATTTATATTCTGTTACCCGAGGTATTTCTTGGCCCTGTATCTCCACTGTCTGTTCACTGTTTTCATTGAATACCATAACACCTGATTTTCTAACACTAAATTTCAAACCTAAATTGTTGCCTTCCTGTCCACAGATATTAGCCAGACGTTGCAAATCGCTTTGCTTGTTAGCGAGCAACACAATGTTGTCCGCATAAAATAAACCTGGGAGTTGCTGCTCTATTACTGTACCTGCCTGTTTGTATGAGAGATTAAACCCGATATTACTTCCTTCCAGCGCCCTCTCCATCCTCACCATGTACATCATAAACAGCAGCGGGGATAAAGGGCACCCTTGCTTCAGTCCCTTGTTGATATGAACTTTCTCCGCGCTCCTCATCCCTTCCCATTCAACGCAAACGGTATTTTCTAGGTAAATCTCTCTCAAAAGCTGTATACAATCGTTACCTAAGCCTTCCCCTTCCAGAATATCCCACAAAATGTTGCGGTCTACGTTGTCGTAGGCTCCTGTAATGTCTAAAATGGCCACATACAACGGTCTGCTTTCTGCTTTTGATATTTCAATACACTGAGTAAGAACAAACAAGTTATCGTCCAAACGCCTACCTATTCTGAAGCCATTCTGAAGCTCTCCCAAAATGCCATTGTTCTCTGTCCATGCTTGAAGCTTTAATTTGATTGCCTGCATTGCTAGCCTGTATATTACCGATGTAATAGTCAACGGTCTATACGAGTGAATTCTGTCTTTCTCCCCCTTACCTTTATAAATTAAATTCATTCTACTTTGTCGCCAACTGTCTGGTATCCGTCTATCTTTTAAAGTTTTTTCCACTGCTTTCACCAGAGCTTCCTTACTTTTTGGTCCTAGTTCATTTATCAGCTTAACGGGAACCTCGTCTAGCCCTGTGGCTGTGCGCTTAGGAATTTTCTCTTCCTCTTTCTTCCAGTTTAAATTTGTCAGAACCAGCTCCTTTTCCTGGGTCTCTTTCATGCTCTTTTTTTCCTCAAATACAACCTCGTCATTGCCTTGGAAAGATTCGGCTGTTATTTTTCAGATGTAATTTATTGCCGCTTCTCCTTCCAGTCTGCTTTCATCTTCGTCTAGGATATGTTGTATTGTTGTTGACTTCCTGCCTAATAATTTTATGTGATTCCAAAACATTCTAGGTGCGGCCTTCTTTTTCTCGCGTATTTCTGACAACCAACGTTCACTTTCACCTTTTAATTTTGCTTGCACCAGTATTTGAACCATAGACTTTTTCTCCCGGTATATTTCCCATTTACTAGTTACTTCATCCTGTGACAACTGCGCCTTCTTTGCCTGCCTGTGCTCTCGAGATGCTTTCTGTCGTTCGGCGATCGCTTCTCGTATCTCCTTGTTCCACCAGCTTTTTGGTTTCTTTTTTCCTTTCCAACGAACATGTTGTTTCTCTTTCCGTATTTCTGTCGTTATTACACTTAGAAGCTCACCATATTCCCACTCTTTACTTGGCCATTTGCCAAGTTCTTCCTCAACTCTAGTGATTGTATTTGCTATTTGTTCAGCGTTCAAATTTGGACTGGCCATTTTGCTCTCCTTGCTCTCTTTCCCAACTACATATCCCATTTTCAATATGATGCGTTTATGGTCACTCCCTATGCTGTTAAACCCTTCCTCATCGATGACCATTTCTCTCAACTTATCATGAATTCCTTCTGTCATCAGACAGTAATCAATGGTTGATTGCCGGTTTCCCACTGCCCACGTGACCTGTCCTTCACACTTAGGCCCTGTATTCACGATCACGAGGTTATGTTGCTCACAAAGGTCCAGCATTGACTTCCCGTTATTGTCGGTATAGCCATCTAAATCCTGTATGTGGGCATTCATGTCACCTAATAGGACAATTTCAGCACCACTCCCGAAACCCTTAAAGGGCCCCTGAAACGGTTCGGACAAATTTTGTAGGCGCATAGGGTACAGCTTAAGTAGAACATTCGCACCACAATTTAAGTGAAGCGTTACGTATTAATAGAGTTACAAGCGATTAGAAGTTACCCTCCTCCCTAGCCATGCCTTTCCTCCTCAACTCGCTCGCCGAGCGAGCGGCGCTAAGCTCCGCCTTCACTGGTCCTGCGTCACGATGCAACGTCACATCGTCCACTTCCGGTTGTTGGAGCACGCCTCCTCCCGCGCGAGACCTCTCCGCTGGCCGCTTGGCCGTCGACCGAGAGCCATCGAAGCAGCGTGCGTTGCGAGCATTCTGTCGTAGCGCCGAAGGTGGCCGGTATTCCGGTAACCACAGGCAAGCTGGTCATTTCGGCAAATGACTGGAGGCATAAACTCAAGCTGATGAAGGAACTTCAGAGTAGACGTACGTGAGCATGCAGCCTGATCGGTCTGCACGGTCCAGACACTTGTTGGCGCAGCGCTTAACCAGTCAAACGAAGCGCTAATATTGCTCTAACCAAGTGTAAAACATTTTAAACATTTATAAGAACAACGTGTTGATGATTACACTCCTGCGAAAAATACACACCAGCAGCAAAGAAGAATGCACTTCGTTGCTGCTACTGTGTATGGTTGAGCTCTGTGCCACCAGGTGGCTGCACCGTGCAGACCATTCACATTTACCTTTCTGCTCATCTCATGGCTCATCCCGGCACAGTCAAGCGGCCAGACCCTGTCCCCTTGCGCTTGTGTTTGCCCTAATACCGGACTTGCGAAACGCTATTGCGTTAGTAATCTTCCGCTGTAAAGTGACGGCCACAAACGCGCAAACCCTGGCGCCTATCGGATAGCCGCAGTCCGATGCGCAGCAGCCAGTTCGCTCGTATGCTGCCTTGCAGAGGGACACGATTTCGCAACTTCACATCTTTCCAGTCGCTACGTCTGCAGCCCACAACGCAACAAGGGTGATTCATCGTGCTCACGAAAAGACTGATCGACACTGACGGCGGAGCTCTCGTCAAAGACTGCGCACGTTGTAACACAAGCAGACGACACTTGCTGTGTGCCGGAAGTGCTCAAGTGTACTAAAAAACTATTCTTGTGTATTCTCTTTAAGTTATTTTCTTTTTACAAAAACAAAGTAACTAACATTCCAACTATTACGAGCATCATTTGTTCACCATAAAGTTGGAAAAATTATCGACCACGCGCCCTGGTCAGCCAATCAGATAGCTCGCCCATGTGACGTCATATGGGTTATTTGCATCATATGGGTAGGGGCGGCTTAAAATTCCGCCGAGCAGTGCGCTGCGATCGACAGCGATGTGCATTTTTAAAACCTTATAATAAATTACACGCTTTACGCAGAGCACTTAGATGTGTCAATTAATGATCAGAAGGACCTACTCTAACGACTCAGTACGTTTGTAGAAAATCACCAAAATCGTTTCAGGGTCCCTTTAATATCAGCGCTTATGCATTCCACTAACTCTTTATTCTTCTCTGTGCAATTTTTTCCGGTCCACAAATACGTAACACCCAGCCAAGTTTCTTTCCCACTCATTGTAACTGATAACCAAAGATGCTCTTGACATTGTGAATTTACTCTTTTCCATTTGGCTCCCTGATGGATGAGCGTTCCAACTTCCCCTCCCTTTCTTTCCGACATAGTTCTGTTGCACCCTTCACAAACATAATTCTCAATAACTGGCGGCTCTTCTGAGTCTCTAAGGTGCGTTTCTGTAACCGCATACACCCCTATTTATTCTCTGTGTAACTGCTCCTCAATCTCTGCCCACTTTTCCTTTCTTCTGCCGCCCTGCATGTTTATGTAGCCTATTGCATGGCGAGCTCTTTTTCTTGTTTTCCTCCTTTTTCTATTATCGACGGCGATGCTCTTCTGATGTTCCCCTAGGGGACCTTCTTCATTACTATCTACTCTGACCTCCTGAGCGCCTGCGGGCCCCCTAAAAAAGCAACAGCGCGACCACCAAGTCGCCAGCCCACTTCTCGTGCTAACCTGTAATTGAAGTGGATCCCGTCTCGTTTAAAACCACCACAACTTCTCACTTCCCTGTTTACTTCGACAACCTCGAAGCCTTTCTCTCGGCTCATTTTCCAGATTGCCTCATTAGCAGCCACTACGGCTGTTTGTACGTGACTGTCACGCACAGGCACCTCCGGTACCGTGCACACCACGATCTGCACCTGAGGGGATAGCTCGCGCAAGTCGTCCACCCCCTTCGCCAAGCGCTGGGCTAGTCCTGGCCCTTTCCTGTTTAGGACGTCATTTAGCCCACCTGCTACTATGACGAGGTTGCGCACGTGGGCATTTTCCGCGAGCTTTTCTTTTGCTCGCTCCATGATAGAACCAAGTGTGCGCCCTGGAAATGTCCCTACCGCCACTCTTCTGTCGCCTTTCACCCTCTCCACAATTGCTTTTGAGCACCCAGCCAGGTTTGAATCGCCAGCGATAATGACCATTCCACTTTCTCCTACCTCTCCCTGCTTCCCTTTGTCATTTTCCGCGTGATTCGGACTCGACAAGGGGGATTGTCTCCTGGGCTCCTGCTTTTTCCGCGTAGCGGCCTCAAGGTAGGTGCTGCTCTTTCCAGCTAACCCTTCATCACCCTGCCTGCGTTCGACGTATTTCTCTGACCCTCCCTCGCGTGTCGCGTCGGGGGTCTGCGTTCCGTTGTCACGCACATTGTCGTTCACAATGGCGGCCCTGTTCAGCTTTTCCTCGGCTGCTTCAAGCCTTTTTTCAACTACCTTCCGTGCCTCACGTTCGCTGTTTAGGTCATTTTTGAGCTCTTGCACCTGTTTGAGAAGCTCTTCCTGGAAAGCCTCCATTTTCTGCAGCCTAGTATCGACATCACATTGTGTGCCGGTTGTTTCGACGCCCTCTCCATTCTCACCCGTATCCTCATCTGCCTTGAGGGACCCCCCCCCCCCCCCGTACTGCCTGCTTTACCGGCTTTCTCGCCATGTATTGCACGGCTTTTTGCAAATACTATAATACTATATCAATGCAGAGCACGTGCCTTTTAGAAAAAAAAACGATACGCACAGGATCCAAATCCTCAAAATGCCGCTAAGCAACTGTCACCACTATTTCAAAAATAAACAATGTCGCGGAGACCAAAGGTATGATACGCTCTCGCACGCGCTCAACCACGCGGCCACGCTCTCACTTTTCTACCAAACACGCACAGTAAAACCGCTAATAGCTATTTGTCTTGCCACTTCCAAGCTACTAGTTAAAGACTACAAACACTCAACGTCCCACCCGGCTGCACGTGTTGGAACACGTGGCACGAAAGGACGCTCTAATCATCCTGCAAAACAAATTTACACGAAACACACCCGCGCACCCGAAATACGAGAGACAAAAAAAGGGAAAGAAAAGGAAAACCCCCCAATTACTATTTAAATGCAAAAAACCAGCAAATAAAAAACAGAAGCAAGCTCAAAGCATGCACAAAAACTTATGATTTCGTCGTCGCCACGGAGCCCCGAAAAGCACGTCCATTCGCCACAAAATCCAAACGAACAAAAAAAAAAAAAAAAAAAAACGCTTTCGGGTTGAGCAGCGCCATCTGGCGTCCACCTAAGTAAGTTCCATGAGCTGCCGCTGCTTATTTTCGAACTACTGCGGAACACTCTTAGGCAAAGTTACACCCTTTGGAGTGCCCCTTCTGCCACACAACGATAATCGTCATCTGCCTTGATGCGTTTCGTTTCTTTAACGCTGCGAGCCCGGTACTTTCCAGTAACGAACGGCATGCGCGTTGTCAGCATGATAGCATTCCTGACAGGAAAGTAGCGGGCGCGGCGTTTTCAAGCAAGGAAACGCATCAAGGCAGGTGACGATTATCGTTGTGTGGCAGAAGGGGCACTCCAAAGGGTGTAACTTTGCCTAAGAGTGAATGTACAGTTTCCCTTCTCTAAAGTTGGTTCTTTATTCTATAGTAGCGGTAGAACGAGCGCGCGCGCGTCGGCGGTGGCAGCTGCACTGCGGCTCCTTCGCCAGACGTCTCGGTGCAGTCGAGTGAGACGCATGGCTCCAAAGCGGCCCAGTGATTCCGCGCCAAGTGGTTCGGGGAAGCGGCAGCAGACGCTGGATTCTCCCAACACCAAACGCCAGAAGAACAAGGAGCGAATGCGCATGCGACGACTGAACATGTCACCAGATGCGAAAGCAAGGGAGGCAGAACGGAAACGCCAACAGCGACAGATTAGATCGCCGGGTACCAAAGGCAGGGAAGCAGAACGAAAGCGGTAGCATTACGGCTGGTCACACCGACAACAACAGCTACCACACAGCACTGCAGCTGTCTGGACCTGGTCTTCCAGACATATCCCGTCACCAAAGATCTTGAGTACATTTCGGTGCACTTCAGTGATCACAAGACAGTCGTCATGGACGTCGATCCAAACAAGCACAAGGGCTTCACTGGACACGAGCGACAAGAAGATATCCTCCTAGAGGACAACTTCGAAGCAATCGATGAATGTGATATGGCATACACAGAGAAATAACAGGTTAGTACAATGAATGTATGAACGTGACCGTGAATAAAGACACATAGAATGTATAGAGAGTCCCTCGTTTACTACAAGCACCTTTGGGTAATTCAAAGGGATATCGGCGAACACTGGCCATTCCACACTGGCCATGTACAACATGGTATATGCAGTGGGTTGACCACAAGGCTTTCGCCAAGCACACTTTAGAATTTCCAGTGTCTTCGGTAATTGTTTTTCTAACTTTCGAATTTTTGAAAATCTTTAACAAAACTCGGGCCATAAATCGAAATTCCGCTTCCAACAGTCTAGAATTTAACTTTCTGTCTCAAATGCAACACATTTCATTAAAGTCAGTCCAGGAGTTATCTCGGAAAAACGTGGACTGTTGAAATACCATCACAGAAACCTGGAAACGCTTGTTTCATGCGAATAGACTTATTTTAAGAGAAAATGCGTTCTGAAGCGTCTGCGTACCTCTAGCGCAGTTCAAATCGACCGCCCTCCGATCGAGGAGTGGTGACGTCTTAATCTCATAGTGACGTTACGCCGTCTGTGAGTAAAACGGCGCTCGCAGACGGCGCTACGGCTTTTCTGTGCAAAACGCAAACGCGCGGCCAGAAACAGCCATGACAGAGCCGACAGCAGCGCGAAAACGGAACTATGGTGGCTAGCGGAAGGGAAAGCGCGCGACGTTAAGCTGGCCTTTTATTTTGTGACGCCAACTTTTACGCTCGTTGCAGTGACGACCCTGACAACGACACATTGGCTCTCGATGCTGGGCTCGACTTCAGCGATTAAAGCACTGGTGAACGTGACCTGCTGCTGAGGGCTCGCGCTGCCGGCATCGTTGCGTACTACTACGAAGGCAACTGTATGTCATGGCTGTACATATTCGCACATTTGTAGCTTTTCCTTCGTGAAAACCAAATGCCGCACTCACCGCCCCGTCTTCAACCTGCAGTTTTTGCGCTTCGGAGAATGCAGGCAAGACCGACAGAACAGCGCTACGGGAAAGCATTGCTTTGAAAGACACTCCACACGACTTCAGTAAGTCGGCGTTGAACTCGTAATCCTCTGGACGAAAGTGCCGCGAGCACACTATGCGATTTTTTGGCTCTTTGCCAACGCGCTGTGGCAGAGGTACGGTACTTAACCACTTCGAACGGAGAGGTTCACTCGTTGGCACACGGTGATAAGTAACGTTGGATTCGCCGCTGCAACTGCCCTTGGCCAAGTTCCGCGGACCGTTCGCGCATCCTACGACATCACATAGACGCGGCATTCTCGCAGCTTGTTCCAAATGCAAGTTTCGCGAGCCAGCAAAACCAGCGCAGCATGACGCGATAACGAAACAACTGAAACTCCAAAGGGCGCGCGGCGCCGAGTGAAAACGAAACCTTTCGACCACCCATACTACTGAAGGGTAACGTCAAAATGTTTTTTTTTTCTTAGAATCGTACAGAAGTAGAGAAGTATCATTTTTATCCGTCTTATAACCTAATAAAATGATCTTTTTAATACGAGTAGTTGAGTACTACTGACATAAATTATGATGAGGAGTGCCTTCGTCATCGGGCTAGTACCGGAATGTCGCTGAGGGGTCTCAAATCGTGTCATGCATTTACTTCGATTTCTCGGTTACTAAATCTCTGTTCGCGATTATATTGATGCCTTAGACGTTCTAGAGCATTGCTTTATCACTAATTTGACTTCATAGTAACCTTTAGTGTCCCTTTAAGAAGATTTAGAAATAGCGCACCCAAGAGTCATTGTGCACCCAAAACTCCACACCATGCTTGCATTCTTTTGTACGTCCTGTGGTTCGCATCTTTAGGTTTACACAGCATGGAATCTGTACTACAATAGTTTTTTTAATGGGACGCATTCTTTGTAAACTTCACCCATACCTCTGTCTGTCTCTGTGTTTGTGCGCGCGTGCGGGTGCGTGTGTATCTAACCTATTTCACGCCAACCTGCGCCGCTCGATAGTTCATGGTAGAGCACCAGGCTGTGCTGAAGGAACCAATTGTGGGACCAACTTCGATCACTGGGTATGGGCCACTCCTCAATGAACCTCTTTCACGCCAACTTGGTTCGCTGGGTATGTGCTGCTCTTCAGTGAACAGGTGGAGACAACGAGGTTGGTCAGACCGTCTACAGTTTATTGAAGGCTCCGTGACGGGGCATGGCGCCATGGAGAAATAGGAGAAGACTGTGCATCAGTCGTGGCCGCAGCCTTCGGGAGCTGGCCTCGTTCCCTGTGCGTGCTCTCTCAGCTGGTGGCAGTGGGGCTGCCACATAGCCCTTGCCCAGGGCGAACTTGTAGGGAGTGCGAGGTCGAAGAAGAATGCATGAACAAAAGGAAAAGAAAAGAAGGGGGTAAAAACGCGGGACACTAAGGGTAGAAAAAGAAACTGCTCGGTAAATGCCGAACTAACAGGTCCTATATAGAGAGTTTGTGACATCGCTCCAATGTAAGCGCCGTGTCTATTTGCAGTATATGTTTGGAGGCTATGTAGTACAATGTCTAGCGAAGTTGTATCATTGCAGAAGTGCAAGTAGGAAACAAAAAAGGCAAGACCGGTACAATGTCAATGTTCAGGAAGTCGTCCGTGGTAGGGGCCTCAAGTAGCGGCCTCATCGTTTCTGAAATGCGGCCAATTAACAGGTAATCAGTCTCACCGGGGGTCACGACTAACTGTGACATTCTGGTTTAATCACTCGCACTTCGTTGTGTGGGGCCGAGTAAGGCCGGGTCAAAGGGATGTTGGAGCTGTCGGCCCATGGTGAAAATTCGGCAAAATCGCCCTTGTACTTCATACGGAACCTCGCGGCGACGGCACAAATGCGCTTCAGGTGTCCATATAATTGCCATAGCAATAAAAACGCGTTTATTTGCAATGTTGGTTGAACATTATAAACCTTCTGCGGCCTTTTACACTTTTCACTGCTGTGTTTGTATTGTAATCAAGATTAATGACCTTTCACATCATCAGAGGTTATGATAACGGCGGCTTTTCAATTTATAAAAAAAAAACATGCGTGGCTCTGCTATCGGAAACCAGAGACCAGCAGAGCTGGGGGAAGTTAAGGCTTCAGAAAAATCCATGCCGTCTTCCTCTGTGGGAGGTTTCTGTTGGGACGGCGCTGAGGCAGCGTGCGGTGAGGCAGCGTGCGGTGCACCGCTCGAAGCGTCATATCATCTTCTCGAGGAAACTGCTCCGTGAAAAGGGTCTATAGACCACATTTTTTATAGCTTCGTAGCGGAGTGTCAGCGGCCCTTCTAGTCGCGGCTGACAGGGACCCTCGACACGAAGGGACTGATGATGATGATGATTTATTGGCATGAGAAATCCTCCCCTAGCCTGCTTGAGCACCTGCTCAACGCCGTGCAGGTACCCGCCGTGGTTGCTTAGTGGCTATGGTGTTAAGCTGCTAAGCACGAGGTCGCGGGATCGAATCCCGTCCACGGCGGCCGCATTTCGATGGGGGCGAAATGCGAAAACACCCGTGTACCTACGTTAAAGAACCCCAGGTGGTCGAAATTTTCGGAGTTCCCCACTACGGCGCGCCTCATAATCAGAAGGTGGTTTTGGCACGTAAAACCTCATAATTTAATGTTTTAGCCATGCAGGCGCTGCTTTCTGGTGAGGGCTGCGGGGACTGCGGGAATCGAGAGAAAATAGCTGCACTTGCGGGGCGGTGCGTGTTCGCATCTTGTGTTTGCAGGCGTGTTCTTACTGAATCTGCTGAGCGGAATCTACAACGGTTATTCGTCCTGTGCCGTTGGTGGCTGCACCTACAAACTGCGAAAGAGGAAGCTGCTCATGCAAAATCCCCGCGATCTACGTTCACGGAGTCGCAATAGGCTTCTGTGTGTAAAGTGTATTCGCTGCGCAAGTTTCCTGCGGCGCCTGAAAAACGACATCATAGGATAGTGGCTTTAAATAGATAGCAAAGACTTCGTGCCCAGCAAGCTTGCTCGGGTGGGTCTTCGTTTTGTTGTAAACTACGCGATGGTATGCGTCTTGCCTTCTCGCGCAGAGGGCCTGCGATATAACAACATAAAGCGGCGAAGCCAATCTCACAATGAATGTTTACGATAATGCGTTTAGCATTGAATCAATATAGCGACACAGCATATTGCCACAGTCGAAACTAGTTACGTATGAGGCTTGTACTGCATCGGGATTCCTCTGTCGTGCTTCCCTAAGAAAACTTGGCGCCATCTAGTGCCGCCACAGCGAAGCCTGCGTGTGGCCTCCAAAATCATGGCGTGCCTGTGCGTGCGAACGCACACGCACGCCCTGTGGCGGTGGCGGTGGCGACCGGGTTCCCCTCTCGCGTTTTTTTTCTGGACCCGCTGCGTCATCTAGTGACATTGCCGAGAAGTGCGCGCGTGGCCCCCGAGACGAGAAGCGTGGCGCGCCGGTTCTTGCGAACGCTGAGAATTGTTCCATCGTCTGCTGCACACTCGGTGGCGCATAGTGGCCCAAGTTGGCGAGAGGTTCGTTGAAGTGCGGCGCCTACTCAGTGTATTTGTTTCGCAGCCTGCTATTGCTTCGGATTGCTGTCCTTGAGGAACCCTTGTGACGCGGACTCGATTCTGCTCGGCATTGGAGAAATTTAAGGGCTCTTTTTCGTCATTCTAGAGCGGCACATTCCCTGTGGCACATAACTATAGTTATCCCAAGCTGGCGTCAAATACATGAATTGAAGAGCGGCCCAGACCTACTGGTACATACCCATTTCCAACTTGGTATCGAAGAGGTTCATTGAAGACCAGCACAAACCGAGAGGCAGATACCCAGTGCTCCAAGTCAGCGTCAAAGTGTCTCTTCGAATGGCGGTACTTACACAGTGCCACATCTACAGTGACCCATGTCGACGTGAAATGGCGTCGTTGAAGAGCAGCACGTATGTACGCATTGCCAGATGGGGACCCAGGTCGGTCCGATGTTGATTCCGAACCCTGCGTCATCGCGTGTCTCTGAGCCAGAAAAAGATTGGCACACTAGAAAGCGTTGTAACCATTGCTTGTGCCATGGCCAGTTTGCTGATCTGAGTGCTTGTTGCTGCCGCTGGGTTTCTGGCTGACGCTTCACTCCAATAAACCTTGTCACATGGCATTCAACTTCGTTTATTTTTGTTTATTGTTGCCTCAGCACAGGAGGCCGATGGTCTACCCATTCGACCACGGACTACCCAGTAGCCCAGGTAGGCGGAAAAACGGTTTGATAGATAACCTCCGAAAAGTGCGTGAGGTACAGTAAGAATACTAAAGCATTAAAATAGTGCCGCCTTTCGGTGGCATTATGGTGGGTCTGCTCGGTTCACTTTCCGGACGGAAAACTCACTACGGAGGTTAACCCTACCCAAAACTGACTTTCGGGTGCACGGGTCGACTTCGTAACTTGCGCAGCGATTGTTCCCTTACGGCAATTAACACTGCACAGAACTTGACGGTTTTCGTGTCCTGTGTTTTTCATGCACATGAATGAGGCACATTCGAGTACTCGTGACCATGAATAGAGAAAGCAATGCATATGACTTGCGCGCACAGAAACAGGGCTGCGCACGCGTCGACACTTCACTTGATTTTTTTTTTCTTTCTGCGCAATGTGTGGGGGCTTGAACTGGTAAAAGTGGGCGATGCTTACAGTTGGCTACACGAGAAGCATGTTCAACAGTTCCTAACAGAGCCGGTGCCCCTTCAGCGATGTCGCACATGAATATGCAAATTATTAATGCGAAAGCATTATATGCCCCATTATGCGAAAATTCGGCGTTGCAGTCGGCGGCGTGACCGAATGATGGTATCAAAAATGGCGGACGGCAGAGAGTAAAACCACATAAGAAAATACTAGAATTGACTTCAAATTTCTCAGGGAGGTTCCTGTAAACAAAGTAAGTTTATGCCCCCCCCCCCCTTTGAAGAGAATATTAGATAAATTTCAGGGAATATTAGAAAATTATGTCTGTGGTATATTTCTGTGATCTGAAATGTGATCACGTTAAAGAAGACGCACTTACTCGCATTCAGAGGCAAGACGGCTTTCAGAAGCAGCCATTGGAGGCGACTGACACCCGCAAACACGCTGTGGCCCGCTGCCACTCGCGTCGTTTGGAGAGAAGGACGAAGGAAGCTGCATGTTCTTAGATAAGCGACAGCAGGGTACTAAGCTTATTCTGTCGGAAGCGCCTCACTTGCGTAGTATGAGGGATAACGCGGCGCGCTCCTCATAGGTTTGGCTGTCGACGTTCTATAAGAACATCGCGCAGGAGCCCTCCTGGGCACTTCTGTATAAGTACTCTCAAAACGAAGGAAGTTTTTTACTGTGAAAATCATAATATTGTGTAATCTTGTGTAAACAGCATGGTTACCGAATACGTACAGCGAACGCCCACTGTGCGTAGTCGCCGAGATGGAGTCCTCCGTACCGGTTTCTTGCGTGAAAGGTACGCAGTCGCTGAGAGCAAACTATGTGAAATATGCTCTTATAGTGGGCTGTCTGTATATCCAAATGGAGCTTAGCAGAATGAAGACTCAATGCATTGATCGCACACGAGACGTGCATTTGAGGGATCGCCCGACGTTTGTGCGCAGGCGCGAGTAAGACTACAACTACGGCCCCTACTGCTCCCCAGTGGTGTTTTTTTTTAAGGTAAAGCGCCGCAAGGGGCAAGAAATGATTGACCCGGCATGACTGACTCAGCACCAGCGCCGCAGGCGCGAGAAAGTCTGTCCGACCTACCTTCAGACACCGATCACCAAATGGGGCGTCCGTGCCCACTGCCTCACATCGCGGGCAGCCAGCTTCGGAGCATAAACAAACTCGACTCAACTCCGCAATGCCGGCATGCCTAATAGACAAACGCATACAACAAGCGCCAAGAAACCTCCTCCGTAGTACATAGGCAGGGTCATATATTCAAGGAGCAAAAGCCCCCAGATTTTCTCTCTCGTACCCGCTCTTACTCGCGCCTGCGCACAAACGGCTGGCGATCCCTCAAATTAACGTCTCGTGTGATCGCACGGGTTCGCGGTGACCGACTGCGCATCTGCATGCATGTCCACGGACAATGTTTCGCTTTCGCTACGAGCATGCATATGAGCATTTGACAGTGCACAAGTAACCATTGCCGCGTGGACAGTATCAGAGCTGGTCAAGAATAATTTCGTTTTAACTAGAGACAAACGTCTACGGCGGCGACTTGTGACGTCCCGTCATGACGATTCAATCTTTTTTTTTCTTCTAAAGTACTGGACGTTTGAATACCATTATTTCTCAAGTTGCGTCGCACTGTATGTTTATCGGTCTTCTCAGCAAGCAATTACCAGCGGCTTCTCTTTCTTAATCCAGTACATTTCATTGTTTGGTACTACACAAGCATGAACACATACCACGCCTTTTTTAATGTGCTTTTTATCGTTGCCTTTCCATTCCAGTGAACTTGCCAATATCTAGCATCAACAAGTTCGTAGACCAGAGCTTCATGACATTAGCCGGGCAGCGCGCGTGGGCGGGCGTGTCAGTGCGCGCTTTCTGCTACTCGCCGAACATCGCAGCCTCGACGCCATATCAGAAATCTTCCTCGCGGAAGTGCTTGCTGCACACCCGAGTTGTAGCCGATGACTGCTTGCCGGTTCTAAATTTCGCGATCCAAGCTTCATGCAGCTTCTTGTCTTGCTGGCACGTGTGAAGGCTGACACCGGGCTCCGTTGCGTACGTCCGGCACTGCGATACCGAGCAGGAGCCTACCATGTTGGAAACCTTCAGACAGCCACTACTTATTATAGGGCTTTCAAGTGTTGTCAAGCACACACCTGAAGCGGCAAAAACTTCCCCACTTCATCAGAACCGCAGCGCAGGTGGGACTTTAAATTTTCGTTTTCAGCTCGCTTCGGCGCTTTCGCAGCAGCCGCTCTGTCTACGTGATCCCTCATGCCACGTCACGCCGACGGTGGCGCCAGCTTTTCCAGTGGTGGAGCTCACCCCCAGTACCGTCTGGATTGCGGATAATCGCACATTGAAAGGAATGGTTTATGCGGCGTGCGTCTAGCTTGCGGCGATATGCGGTCATTGTGTGGATTGTGTGGTTTGCGACCACTTTACCAGGCTGACCGGCGCGTGCATCAAAGGTTTGTGTCCACTGCCTCCTATTTTCGTGACGTGCTGAGATGTCAACAAACCATAGCCCAAGAAGCTGCGGCCACGGCGGCTGCATTTCGATGGGGTTGAAATGCGAAAACACCCGTGTACTTAGATTTAGGTGCACGTTAAAGAACCCCAGGTGGTCGAAATTTCCGGAGTCCTTCACTACGGCGTGCCTCATAATCAGAAAGTGGTTTTGGCACGTAAAACCCCATAATTTAAAAAAGAAGCTGCGCTCCATTTGGCGCGCATTTTGAAATGGCCACCCAGAAATAGGATGCAATTGGTGAATTTTTGTGCGTTCAGGAAATTCTAATAGCACACTGGTAGTTACGGGGACGACAGCTATGTGATGAAGCCTAAAAGTGATAAAATAGTTTTTTTTGTGCCGTACCCCTTTAAATTTTATCAGCTTGGATTTTAATAAAAGAAAGAAACAAAGAACGAAAGAAAGTCGCAGTTTCACTCGAAAGGCGAAGCATTGATTGCGATAGCAAATTAGCAAACAAACACGAAGTTGGGATAGTACTTTTATCGGCCGTATCAACTTGTTAACATTCGTTTTGTCAGCGCGCGCAGCAAACATGAACACATCACACTCGGTGACCGCGGACGCTCGCTGTCAAAACGCTGGCATGAGAAAACGCGGCAGCAGCAGCGAGCGAAGTGACCTTCGTGCTGTCTATCGCTTCAACACAAACTGAGCGCCGAGAACACGCACAAAGCTTCTAGCCGCCGACGCAGATTGCTCCCAAGATATGGCCGTGCGACCGCGCTTAGTCGCCACATGCGCAGTTCAACCGGAGTAGAACGCACTCCCCCCTTCTCCCGGTGCCTCGCGCGCGACGGAAGACGGCGCGCTTCCTACCCGCTTTCCTCCTTTTCGCGCGGACGAGATTGAGCGATTGAGCCACGATTGTCAGCTCCCCTAGCAGGCTTTCACTCGCCCATACAGCGTAGAGATGTAAAGTTTCATGAAATTTTGAGGGCCGAGAAAAAGCTGTTTCTTCATGTTTTTTTTTTTTTTGAGAAAATACAAACAATTGAAGAAAGGCTATTGCGCACAGAGCTATGAAAAACCAGACACATTTATTTCCCTAACGCTGAAAAGAATATCATTGTTACATTATTGCATCACAAATGGCCCAGCACAGTTTCCGTGTTCAAAATCTAAGCACGATTTCACGTCAATGTATTGATTTCACATCAAAGCGTCAAGACTGACATTTGTATCAATCTGTGTCTGATTCCTTTCCGCCTGACGCGTCAACGCTTCGCTGTGCAGTGGACGAAGCCTTCCGGACATTGAGGTTCGAGTGCACGTACACAAGTTTTTGAACGCGATCCCCTGGGAGCCTGTTGCGTAGCTTGGTGTGCACATTTTCAAACTCGGACCAGTTTCTTTCACATGCCGCAGAACAAGGGGGAATCTGCAGTACGCTACAGACGAGAGGTCTCAAGGGTTGCTTGAGGCGAAGTCCTTTCCCCCACGTTGATAGATCCAGGTGCTTCGCAGACTCCCAAACTCCTTCTTTCGACCAAACTTTTAGATACGTCGAAAGGGGTCGCGTCGCAACAGAAGAATTCTGTGGGGAGCCGCTGTTTTTTGTGTTTCTTTCTTTTCAATTTATCCTGGTTGAAGAAAAAGAAAAAGAAGCTTGTTCTTCCCCGCAATTTTGAATGTTTTTTGCAACCATTTACATCTCTAATACAGCGTAGGGTGCGCGTCGAGGGTTTTATTGCACTTGGCCTTTATGCGGAACATCACGGCGGCTCCGACGGCGATGCCGACGGCAGAAATGCGCCTGGAGTGTCCATATAATTGCTATCGCAATAAAAGGCGATTTCATAGCTAGTGACATTCACCAGTAAACATTGATTGAATCATTCTTTAAGACACCGAAGAGAATACACAGAGCTTTAATTTCAAGACGCGATTGTCATTCATTTGCCGGGAAAAAAGAAAGGCTGGTTATTGGTGGAGAAAATGAAGGGCAGAGCTTCCCTTTCACTTCCGACTGAGCCACAGTGACTGTACTTAAGTATGACGTCACATGTGTCAGAGTATGTTTGCATGTTTAAGCCGTTTTTTTGTTCAGAAAAGTTTTCCAAGACCGGCAATATTGAACCTTTAGTTGTGTTAAAATGCAGTGTAACTCAACTGTTTATCGATAAAATGTTAAGTATAGTCCCGAGCTGACGGTATCCAAATACCATGATGCCACGAACAGATATAGAGCTGGGGTAATTCAAGAATTTTTCGTTTCCGCGTTTTTCTTCTGCCTTACATAAATTCTGTTCATCACAAACTTTACGTTTCTGGTGGTCCGAAACTGTAAGTCACTTCAGCTTAACATTCCTCCTTGGTGTCCCTTTAACACGGCCAAGATTTGTCTTAATTTCTCAAGGCAGTGCAAGCATGTTGACTTCTCTCCATGAATATCATCACGTAAAGAAAAGAAACTTCGGTACTGGACTCTTCTTATTTTTCTCTAAAGTCCCTCAGCTGGTAAGCTAGCCGTATCTCATTTATTGTTATAAATAAATATCCATCTTTTTCTTCAAAGAGAGTGTGAAGAAACGTGCGCGGGCTTTTTTTCTTCTTCCCGTTTATATATATCTGAATGACGTTTACTGTGCCAAACCGGTTCGCCGGCCGTCCTGTAATTTTATCTATCCGAACCAGAACTAAACTGGAACGAACTCGGAGCACACTTAAACCGAACTGAACCGGTTGAATTCTGGTTCGGATAAATAAATCGAAACAAATAACAAACCGATAAACAAACCGAAACGCGGGCAGAATTGTCCACATCACGCACATGTTGTCCCGGGAATGATCTTTAAATGTCGAAGAGCACGTTGTACTCTGTTTGAAGACGCCAAACATGCGTTGAACTATGGCCCGCAGCAAAAGGAAATTTCCTGCGCTGTTTGGAGCCGTTGTCACCGCGCACTGAGAAAAAGACGGCATCCATTATAGCGACCGCAGCGTTATTGTCACAAGAAGCCGAGCTCATGAACTATACAGTTAGTTTTCTTATTTTTCAATTTTCGAGGTTACCGTCTTTTTTCTTTCTGTGGGTCCTCCAGCTAGAATTGCGAAGTGGTAACTCCGGAGGAGTTGGAATGATTCCGTACAGATGAAATGGGAGCGGAATGAAAGCCCGAGATTCTGGAATGGGTTGGCCACATTAGTCCCGGGGCGCTAAGTGTTCTTTTCTTTAAAAAAATAAAAGAATTCGCTCACGGGCTAGGTTGGTGTACATTTCTTTCATTACTAAGTTTGTGCAGCGCAATACATAAACAGGACATGAGGGAACACGAAACGACGTAGACTGCAGGCGCTGACTTCCAACTATACTTTATTTGAAAAACGTAGAATCAACTTAATTACATGCACACATGTTATGAGGCAAAGAAGTATCAAAAGTGACCTATGAGAAACTGCATTTCCTTTATCGGTGATGTTCACACTATAGGGGCGCTCACGCAGAGATCACCAGCCTTCTTAATGTGCGATGCCACACTTCTTTTTTAATGTTGTAGGAACGTAGTCTTGTCTAACTGTGGTATGCACCCACATCGGTTGCAGTGATCTGCGAGGTGTCCTCCGGATTTGTTCTTTATATCTTAAGGTCGTGTTTCTGCGCTCTCACACTGAAGCAGCGTCCCCGTCTGGCTGATATACGTTTGACCACGACTTAGCGAAATTTCGAACACCACGTGCGTTGTACAATCAGTGTATAGATGTGTATGCTTTTTCGTACGAGATTACCGCTTTTTATCGGCTAGCAAAGGGCAAACTTGTGCCAACTTACACGGAACAGAAAAAAACAACAACAAAAACTCTGGCGTCATATTTGTTAGCTATCTTTTTAATATTGCGTGAAACTCTATGGATGTAGGGAATAATCTGAGGTTTTCGTTTGCCCTTTTCGAAATTCCGACCTTGGCCTTTCTTCTTGAAGCCCTGCAAGATCCACTCGCATACGGCTGTGACGAGAGCTTGAGGAAATCCAGCAGTGGTTAGGCGCTCAACTTGTTTGCTCATGGTTTCTGAGGCGATGTGGCAACAACTTTTCATTGCCGAAGCTTTCACAGAGGCCATCGTGATACCCCTTCTGACAAGCTTAGAAAACGCATTGTCGCAAGAAAGAAGGTTCTTTTTGCGGGGGTTATACGCCCAGCACACATGTTCATTGTTGAAAATTAGCTTGAGATCGAGGAATTGTATGCGGTTATTATTTGCTCTTTTGCAGGTGAACGTGAGTCCACGTGATTCCGAAGTATAGACGTTTTTATATCCCGATAACATTTTCACAGTCTGTCGTACAGGAGGTTAGAAATACTACTAATAATACGAGTAGTAAACGTATCCAAAAAAACGCTGACCAGTACCAGCGACCCTAACCTTAATACGCGTGTCAACTGATACTTAAGTAGGTGTCGCATAATACCGGTGCTCTGGATGAACCTAATTACACTGCCATTTTGGACACCGCGAAGTCAAAGCTCTTGGCCCCATTGTCAGTGCTGCTGGAATGCATCCTGATCCTACTAATATTCACGCATTCAAGAACTTTCCTGTACGCTGCTCAGCAAAAGATGTGCGCAACTTCGTGGGCTTATGCTCCTATTTTCGTCGGTTTGTTAAAAATTTTTCGCATATCGCCCGGCCACTGACCTACCTTCTCAAAAAGGACAATACGTTCTTTTGGGACTGTGAACAAGCAGACGCACACCATTCTACACCTTCATCCGCTTGTTGACAACGCCTCCTATGTTAGGCCACCTTGATCCATCTGCACCAACACAAGTTCACGCACACGCCAGTGGTTATGTCGTAGGTGCTGCCCTCGCCCAACAGCAAAACGGAGACTATAGTGCGTAATTGCCTACGCCAGTCACCTCTTGTCTTCTTCAGAGCGCAATTTTTCTATTACTGAGCGCGAGTGCCTTGCTAGGGTGTGGGAAGTGACTAAATTTCGCCCTTACTTGTTTGGCCGCCCATTTTCTGTCATTACGGGCCGCCATGCCCTGTGCTGGCTATCGTGACTGAAATATCGACTGGCCGCCTTGGTCGCTGGGCACTCAGACTCCAGGAGTATTCTTTCGTTGTGATGTACAAGTTCGATCGCTTATATCTGGACGCCGAGTGCTTGTCTCTTCACCCCGTCGATTTTCCTGACAACGACGAACAGGGTGCCGACACTTCCCTATGGCCATTTCTGACTTTCGTGACATCGTTACTGAACAGTGAAAGGATCTCTACGGTCGACTATCGAGCGCTTGACCACTGGTCAATCAGATCGCTCAATCAGGACGTTTGTGCTCCATGACGGCATTCTTTATCGACGCAACGTCAGCACTTATGGACCACATTTACTGCTAGTTGTCTCTCGTCACCTCCGCTCTACTGTTCTTGCTGAGCTCCACGACGCGCCCACTGCCGGACACCGTGGCACCTCCCGCACTCACGACAGAGTGCGACGTCGCTTCTTTTAGGCAGGCCTGTACCGCTCTGTGCGACGTTACGTTGCGGCTTGCGACCTCTGCCAGCGGCGAAAGAACCCATGTGCGCAAAGGTTGCGTGCGCAAAGGCTTGCGCCATGTGCGCAATCGATGTTCTCACGGAGCCTTCCTTTGGTGTCGGCATGGGCCTTCTTGGCCTCTTCCCCACATCCATAAAAGGGAATAAATGGATAGCCGTTGCAACAGATTATGCGACGCGCTATGCTATTACACGTGCCCTGCCCACCAGCTGTGCTACAGATCTAGCAGACTTTTTACTTCAGGACGTGATTCTTCACCATGGCACGCCAAAGCAGCTGCTGACAGATCGTGACCGCTACTTCCTGTCCCAAGTTGTCACAGACATACTTCGTTCCTGCTCCACCGAACACAACCTCGCAACCGCATATCACACACAAACGAACTGACTCACTGAACTTAATGGCACCCTTACAGAGATGTCTATGTACATTTCAGCACACCATCGCAATTGGGACAGCGCTTTGCCCTACGTGACATTTGCGTACAATTCATCACATCATGATACCACCGTTTTCTCGCCTTTCTACTTCTTCTTTGGTCACCGTCCCACTCTACCTATTGACACCCTGCTACCTTCGGTGTCGCGGCACACCACGGAATATGATCGTGACACCGCTGGTCGAGCTCGTGTGGCTCGCCAGATCGCCTATGATCGACTTATAGCGGCTCAGGCATCACAAAAGACCCGCTGCGACTGTCGCCACTGGAACCTTGGCTTCTTTCCCGGAAATCTCGTTGTTCTGTAGGCTTCAAGTTGCCACGTCGGCCTGTCCAAGAAACTGCTGTCAAGCTATACCGGGCCTTACCGGGTATTGCGAAGATTAAGTTGCATAAATTATGAAATCGTCCCTGTTGAAGACATGCTGTCACCATCCCAGCTACGAACTGACGTCGTCTACGTGTCCCGTTTAAGGCCATACTGTTCATCTAGTTCTCTATCATTCTAACAAGCGCTAGGATGGTGCGTCAGTCCCCGGAGGTTATGGTACAGTGCATTTGGACAGTGCAATGCGAGCAACAGAGAGATGAAGAGGAAGTGGTAGACTGTGTGGTGGAGCTGTGACCTTTGTACCAGGCTGCGTGTTTGCCACTAACTTTTCCCCATGTGAATAGTATGTACGTTTCTACATCGGGCTTCCTCTTCATAACAATATACCGGCATTTTGAACATAATTCTGAGTATTAAACATGATGACAGTCGACCGAGGATAAAAATCTAAAAGTTATAAAAAGTGTCCACTGGTTAAATACTTTTATTTTGGAAGCTGAGCTCCCCTGATTGTTCGATGCTCTCACGTACAGCACTGAAGAGACCCTGACACGGTATCGAGTAGAAGAGTTCCTCGACACCGAGACAGAACGCAGAACGACCAGTTTTTAGACCGCTACTCTCGAGTAGCTGAACCATTTCTGTTCAGCGTTTTCTTTTATTTTTGCATTGATTTCGCTTTTAGAAAGATATAATGCTATAAAGGCAATGTCATTCGTTATTGTCTCGCAGATTTAAATATGGGTTTAAATGAACTCTATATCCCATTCATCCGCAAGAGTAGGTGTAAGCGGGGAAATGCTCCCTCGCTCTCTCTCTCTCTCTCTCTCACACACACACACACACACACACACACACACACACACACACACACACACACACACACACACACACACACACACACACACACACACACACACACACACACACACACACACACACACACACACACACACACACACACACACACACACACACACACACACACACACACACACACACACACACACACACACACACACACACACACACACACACACACACACACACACACACACACACACACACACACACACACACACACACACACACACACACACACACACACACACACACACACACACACACACACACACACACACACACACACACACACACACACACACACACACACACACGCACACACACACACACACACACACACACGCACGCACGCACGCACACACACACACACACACACACACACACAGAGAGAGAGACAAAGATACGACACATACCCGCATTCACATTTACACGCGCCCACGCATGCTCACACGCCCAGAAATGTACGCACGGACGCACGTTCGCACACACTCACACAAACGCACACACACAGAGATACGACACATGCTCGCCCGCATTCACATTTACACGCGCCCACGCATGCACACACGCACACACGCACGTTCGCACACACACAAACGCGCACACACACAGATACGACACATGCTTGCCCGCATTCACATTTACACGCGCCCACTCATGCACCCACGCACAAAAATGCACGCACACACGCACGTTCGCACACACTCACACAAACGCACACACAGAGATACGACACCTACTCGTCCACATTCACATTTACACGCGCCCACACATGCACCCACGCACAAGAATGTACGCAGACACGCACGTTCGCACACACTCACACAAACGCGCACACACACAGATACGACACATGCTCGCCCGCATTCACAGTTACACGCGCCCACGCATGCACACACGCACAAAAATGCACGCACGCACGCACGTTGGCACACACTCACACAAACGCACACACAGAGATACGACACCTACTCGTCCACATTCACATTTACACGCGCCCACACCTGCACACACGCACAAAAATGCACGCAGTCACGCACGTTCGCACACACTCACACAAACGCGCACACACAGAGATACGACACATGCTCGCCCGCATTCACGTTTACACGCGCCCACTCATGCACCCACGAAAATGCACGCACACACGCACGTTCGCACACACTCACACAAACGCACACACAGAGATACGACACCTACTCGTCCACATTCACATTTACACGCGCCCACACATGCACCCACGCACAAGAATGTACGCAGACACGCACGTTCGCACACACTCACACAAACGCGCACACACACAGATACGACACATGCTCGCCCGCATTCACATTTACACGCGCCCACACCTGCACACACGCACAAAAATATGCGCGCACACGCACTTTCACGCACACTCAAACGCATGCCGGGTCTCCTTGAAGCGGATATGGTAACTCACCCACAGAGTACAACGTATACACTTCCGCATTTTCTTGAAGACGCCTGCGGACGACTGATCCAAGAAAAGGAAAACCTCCGACGTACCACTCGACCTCCGTGTGGGTCAGACCTCCCTGGTGGGTTAATCCGCCTAGAGGAGGTTACGTTAAGGAGGATACGCGTGTCCGGGTCGCGCTCACCCCGTCTGTGACCGCTCTCTGGCCATAACAGTACCATGGTCCTTACGGAGCATCGTGCCCATTCTGTAACACAAAAATTCAAAGTGTGGCAGTGACACACCTGCGATGGACGCGCCCAGGACTTCATCTAAGCCTTCACCGCCACCTCCTGGCAACAGGCCTGAGGCCTGGCCGCCCACCCGACCTTGAACATAGGATTCATGGACCACATCGTTCACTTCTAGATTTTTTTGCATGAGATGAATCTGTTCCCGTACTTTTAACATCCTTTGTATTATTTACGGGCAAGATTTCGAATGAAAAAAAAAAGAGAAACATATTCAACGGAAGCTTCGCGGGAGCTGTTATCTCGGCAAGACACCTTTCCGGAATGCCGATGTGCTGTCTGGCCAGGTGTCTAGCAAAATCGTCGATTCATTGCCAGTAAAGTAAGTAGTTGGCGGTCTTCGAGATGACGCTGATATATAAGCGCTATCGCTTCCATGTGCCGAAGGGAAGCGACAGTCTCAGTGTGTGCTTCTTTTTATTGTGTTTTCTTTAGTTGTGCGTCATGGCATACGCCATAGCGTGATTTTCGAAATCTTCAAGGTTGATACGCCATGTGGTGGGGAAAGAAGGAAACTGAACGAAATGTCCCTAATTCCTTGCTATGCTCTTCACGCAAGCCCAGATTGCGTCTCACGTAGTCCCATTCTTCCAAATACGCATTGTTACAGATGTGGTGGATTTATCTAACGTACGAAGAAGTAAAAGGGTATCTAGAGAAAGGACATGGGTGACCGCCCGAAGTAGCCGGTGATGATGATGATGATGATGATGATGATGATGATGATCCTATTTTATGGCTCGTGCCCACAAGGGAATCGGGTGGCAAAAGGTAGCTTAAGACAATCCTTATTTTAAAAGGAGAAACGCAAATTAAAATGTAAAAACAAAAGGAGATTCTGGGATAACTAGACAAGTATGCGCGCGAGCAGTCAAACTAACTGAAGGAAAATTTTTAAATGAGGTTGTTATCAAGGAGAGCATAAAGGTAATGCCAATAAAGAATTTGTAGAAACAAATTTCCGTCTATTCATGTGGATCATCAATCCCTCATGCCCGTTCTTCTTCCTCATCTACGTTCCTCAAACGCCGTGTTACATCTCTCCGGGGCAGAAGAAGCCCACCGAGTCAAATTGTCCGTTGGTGATGGGGCGTCAATCGTGCGACGTGCACAACTTGCGTCTTGCGTGAACGGCGGTTATCAGCCGTCACTTTGGCGATGACGTAGGCCACATCACTCAAGCATTTGAGAATGACGAATGTACCTGAGTACTTGGAGAGAAGGTTTTGGTGGAGTCCCTTTGCCATAACTGGTGTACATTAGCCACACGAAGTCACCTGTGGCGAAACTGACTGACAGTTGCTGTGCGCCATAGCGAGCCTTTTGAATGAGCATGCGACGAGAGAGTTCGGAGTCTGGCAAGTCGACGCGTTTCTTCCGTGCGACAGAAGCATCTCAGTCAGGCGAGAAAGGAAGTATGGCGTCGAGAAAACTTTGAGGATGGCGAACGCAGAGGTGAAATAAAGACGCATATTCTGTGGCTTCATGCGTGGCGGTGTTGAAGGCACATGTGATGAAAGGTAATTCGACATCCCAGTTCTTTTGATTCGCTGAGACATACACTGAACGCATGTTGACGACGGTACGATTTTTGCGCTCAGTTAGGCCGTTGGCTTGCCACTGGTCAGGCGTGCAATGGCGATATTTTGAGATCTATAGAAAGGCGTAGTAACTCTTCCACGATGTCAGCGGATCACCGCGGACCCCCATCACTTATCACCGCACGAGGGGCTCCGTGGTGGAGGATAATCAAATGCAGTAAAAACCACGACATAATGTTAGCGGTCACTATATCCTTGGTAGTCTATTGCGCTCTTTCTTTTTTTGCTTTTTTACGTATATATAGTCATGAAATCCAGTTATCATTTGCTCTTTTGATATTTTTCTCGACCAGGTTCTGTTCTTTCCATTCCTTCCATCGATAAAATTTCGGTTTTACGTCTGTTTTTTGCGAAGATAGCTGTTCCTTTTAGCATGTCTGTGTTCTCTGGTCGCTTTTTGCACCACTTTTCGATTGCATCCCTAGTTTTCCTGTTCCGCCATCCACATGGTCTTCCTGTTTCTCTCCACCGGACATTTTCTTTCTCCAATTTAATTTTTCTTGCCATAATATGGTGAACATCATTGTAATACCATCCTCTTGGTGTATCTTCTGGTTCCTCAATAATAGCTGCTATGTATATTGTGCTTTAGCGAATTTAGGAAGAGACTTCGTCCGCATGTGAAGCAGACGGCAGTCCGGAGGCGAAATCGGCGCATTCCCAGCTAAAACACATCACATGGGAGTGCCCCAGGAGGCCACCGCACATAGACAGCCCCATATTACACCAACATCCACTAATGAGGAATAGGCAGTGGGAGGCATGGCTTGCGGACGAGGGTCGGGAGAGCCAGTTGGCTCTTCTGGACCAAGCCCAGCGAGCCGTTCGTGCCAGTGGGGCCCTGGAATAGGGGCTCCAACCATCGTGCCTTATTTTATTTATATTGAATAAAGTTTTTACTCTCTCTCTCTCTCTCTCTCCCATCGCGGTGTTAAACAGCTCACAAGTTCGAAACTTAAACGCTAAGAGAGTGGAGTCCCGCACAGGTAATTGGGTATTTTAGAGATCAAGTCACGAATGACATTCCGAATGTAGCTTCGTTGGGACGTTCAAAGCGCAAACGTAATCTCCCACGACATGAAGGGCGCTCGCCGAGTGTGGCGTGTTCTATATCTATCTTGCTGCAATTGGATACTTTTTTTTTTACGTGTGACAGTGTTTTTCGCGAATGTTCCGATGTTGCTGTCGCGAGGCCGGTAACAAAATTGCTGAAGCCTACTGGCGTCTCCAATTTCTCGCTGCGCTTACGCGTTCGCGCTGCTTGTACAGTGATATTCAAATAGCAAGCGTCCATAACTTTCCTCGCTATCTGCACCATTCGATTTCCGCAGCTGGCGAAAGTTGACTGAAGTTCCCTCTGCTTTGACCCCGTGAGAGATTCCGACGTTGCGGCAACGAACTCAAATAGATGGACTGACGAGGCAGAGCACGCCGTGCCGTGGAGGAAAACGGACAGCGCCCAGCCCGCTGCACTAATATTATAACGCTGCGATAACAACCTTCGCTGACCCGAGCTCCGCGCGGGTCAGCGAAGAAGAAAGCGAAGAGGTGAAGCGCGCGGGCTCTTGCGCCTCCCGCGGAGTGCGCGAAGACGACGAACAAGAAGGCGCTCCATTCGGCCAGGGCTCGCATGTGACGCAGCGGCTCCGCTGACTCGAACAAAATTGGGCGCCGGGTGCAGCGGCTCAACAGCCGAGTGCATGGATGGACAGCGTTGCCTGCGCTGACTACCTCGTGGTGAGCCAGATCCTCGAATACGTGCCCGTCAGCGACCTGTTCAACACGAGCGAGGTCTGCCGCCTCTGGCAAGCCATTAGCCTCGGTCTTCTAAGGCGGAAGCTGCGCTACCTCTGCTACTGCCACGTGAGTCGCACGTCCGGCGCCAGTTTTGAGGAGAAGGCGTTAGGCAGCGTCGCGGGTGCTCGTCTTTTGGTCAGTCGAGCCATGGGGCACGCGCTTCGAGCGGAAGGCGCGCCCGTTCAGCTATCGGGAACAGCGACACCCAGGAAGAAGTCAATTATCATTGCACGTGCATGCGTGTAGGAAGCAGGTTTGGTTGGTTCGAAATCGACGTCGTTAGGGCTGCCTCTGCAGCCGCTTCCGGGGACGCTTATCATTTGGTGAAGATGGAGCGATCGAAAGCCGCATATTAGCGACACTACACAAAGCGGTGTAGGGATGTGGGTGCGTGGAAAACGTATAGGAAGCCCCGAGGCGCTCGCTGTGATGCCGAAGCTTGCCGCCTCGCCCCACATATCGTGTCATTACCAGAGTTTTGTCATCCACATCATTTGAGGTTTCTTTTGACTTTTGCCTCGACCTTTTCACTTAAGATTTTATTGCGGCTAATAGCTTACTGCATCATTGTTGGCGCGGACGTGCACGAATTTTAATTCATACTTTGCTTTATTCCTGCAAATCCTGACAACAGGAGAACAAGCGCATTAGAAGTACCAGCGACGGCTGACTCATCCGTATTTTCTCACTTCAACATTGTTTTTAATTTCCTCAGTAAACACCATGCACATACACAATATTTTAAAATATATACACAGGACGAACTTTATTATACTTTTAAAGAGAAGGAGGTAGCCAATTAACAATTATTTCTAAAGGTACGGATAGCTTATGCCTAGAGAATGAATATGTTGCTGTATGTTCACCTAGCTTCAAAATGCTTTGCGTGCTTTTTTGACCCTGAAAAAGAAACTGTAGGCTTTAGTGACCCCTTCAGCAGAGTCTTTTATCAACGATGTGTGAAATACACGTGAATGATATGGGCCTCAATATATCTCTTCTTTTTCCAGTAAGCAAAGCTAACGACTCATTAAAAAACACTTCTAATAATTTACAACATTTATTATGGATGGAAACATCATCACTTCCATGCAGAGGTCATAAATATATACAGGGTGTCCCAAGTAACCATCATGCACCAAGATTAAAAAAAAAGCAAAGCGTTACTCGAAGAAAACCTAGTGCATATTGTTTCCATTACAGTGGAGTAGCTTCTAGTAAATTTTTCGTTAGTGAGATTTAATTAGGTAATTGTAAATAATTATCTAACTCAAGACGTACTATCATAATGATCAAAGTGTCAATGAGGCATTTGTAGGCACACCCAAGCGACGTAGTAATTGCGTACTCATTTTTCCGACTGATAAATAAACCCTGGGAAATAGGGCGAATACCACTTGACTGCGTTCCCACTTGCATCATAAACAAAGCCCTCAAACAGACTCCTTCTGAGTTAGCCAGAACGAAGTGAAGGAAATAAAGAAAAAAAATCACCGCCCAAGCACTCCGTACAGATGGGTAACCAGCGAAGCTGAAACGCGGGCCCGGTGTTTATCACTGGGTTAATCCGGACTGTTCATTAAACGACGGCTTGGTACTGCCTGGCCCTCGGCACGCAGTTGCTGCTTGCGCTCGACTGCACGAGCCTGTTCTTGTGCCCAGGCTGCAGCATCTACATGGCGTAGACGAGCTCGTTCCCGGTTCTACTCGCGGCGTTGCTGATCGAAAGCTGCCTGCTCCTCAAGAGTACGTTTGACGCGTGGCCTACCCATTTCGGGAGCCGGAAAGAAACTGCTGCGCATGCGTTCTACTGCGACGGAGAGCAGCGACGTCACTACTGGCGCAGCCAATCACGCGCTTCACTTTCGCTTTCCTTTTTTTCGCGCATTCGCATGGCGTTGTGCCGGAGGAGTTTTCGGCGTACAGGTGACAGACGGACGGACGGACGAATCGGCTAGCCATATATAGCTTCGCTGTAAGACACCGTGCTTGAGCTAGTGCGTTATCTGCCGTGCCTCGCCTGAAGTAGCACGTCGCGTTTGGTATTAGAAACAAGCTGTGATAGCTGTTGTCTTAGCGTAGATAAACTGCACGGATGGCTCCTTTTTTTTTTTGCCACAAAACCTATCACCACAAAAGTGCATTGACAATGTGAGTACAAATGTTTTAAGGTGCGTTTTGTTTCTTCCCAGTTGCCATGTCTTTCTGCAATAAGCAAAAGGTAAAATGATTCTTGTCTTGGGAACTACAGATGACAATAAGAAGGCCGCAAATATATATCAGTCGTGAAAGTGTGGCGGACGACTAAACGCGTCGACTATCATCAGAAATGATGAAAACCTGAGACAAACCGTAAGCCTCAAGAAACAACGGCGTAGGACTCCATCTTTGAGTCCTAGCCTACGCACGGATGTTCTAGCAATTATAGCCTCAAACCATCATGCTAGCGTGTAGGACGTGGCCACCCAGGTACCAATTTCTAAGTCGTCAGCTTGGAGGACTCTAAACGATGGCCTTTCACCCATACCACCTTAACCAGCACCAGTGCTTGAAAGATAGGGACCTGTAGAATCACCTAGATTTCTCAAATTGGGTCCTCACCAAACCCGATGAGTCACCGGTCTTTTTGAGCAACATCATGTGCACAGATGAAGCCAATTTTCACAAAAACGCCGAGCTAAATTTGTATAATGCACACTGTTGGAGTGACTACAATGTGCACTGAGTAAAACACAATCGGCACCAATACCTTTGGTCGTTCAATGTGGGGTGCGGAATTTACGCCGGTGCTATAATCAGTCCCATCTTCTTCGATCACACACTGACTGGACAGCGTTATGTGGACGAAACCCTTGAAGGAGTGGTGGATGAGTTTCTCAGCGAAGTCCCACTGTCACGTCTTCCACTTCTGCAGCAGCCGAGCATGAAACTGGCTGGATGCGACTTTTCATGCGCAATAGATTGGAAGACACTGGCCTGTAAATTGGCCGGCTAGGTCACCTGACCTCTCTCCACTCGATTTATTTCTTTGGGGTTATGTGAAAGATCGTGCTTACATGATCGAGACGGACGTCAAATTAGCTCAAGACAAGGATAACGAATGTCTGCGTAGAATTCGAGCATCGGTCATCAAGAGAGCCACAGAAGATGTGATAAAGCGGACTCAGTACTGCGTAGCTGCATGAGACCTATTCAAACACGTCCTCTAGGCAGCAGCTGGTGTTCAGCGGCGCTTACGAATCCATAGATAAGGACACACTGAAATCTGATGTATATATTTTTT
Source organism: Dermacentor andersoni (assembly GCF_023375885.2). NCBI lineage: Eukaryota > Metazoa > Arthropoda > Arachnida > Ixodida > Ixodidae > Dermacentor > Dermacentor andersoni. Next base: position 316,842,029 of record NC_092814.1, on the reverse strand, counting down.
GTTTGTTTTTTGTGCACGCGTCCCGATTGCCAATTCGGCTCATTTAGCAGAGGTTATTTACTTTCGGACACATCAGTTTTGCTTTTTCTCAACGCGTGGTCCGCTTCCTGGTCTGTTTATTTAGTTTTTATTGGATGCCACGAACCTGTTTTGCAGCACGTATACACGCACATGAAAACTAAAACCGTCACTTAATTTGGCTTTGGTTCTAAGGAATTTTCTGGCGCGAAATACAGCTGTGCGAGCACTCTGTCGATGCGGTGCGAGCAAAGCCGGTATTTTGACACATGCCATGACTATTACATTGCTTTTCGCGTTTCGTGCGTGATCGGAGCGGTGCTTCGGCGCGTTATCAAGGGGCTTTTGTTACCAATGTGATCAATCGGCCTTGAGAGACAGATAATAAGTGTGATGTAGAGAGGAAGGAATAGCTGCAAAGGTGATGATTATCAGGCAATGCGCTGCCTCTTCGGGTTTGCGACAGGCAGTGCAGTTGCTTTCAATCAGCTTATTTGAGGGTGCTGCTTTATGGTGCGGGTGGGAGCGCAGTCACGTGGTATTTTTCACATTTCGTGAGGTTTATTTGCCAGTCGAAAAAAATTGCACGCAATTCATCATCATCATCATCCTCCTCCTCCTCCTCATCATCATCATCAGCCTGGTTACGCCCACTACAGGGCAAAGGCCTCTCCCATACTTCTCCAACTACCCCGGTCATGTACTAATTGTGGCCATGTTGTCCCTGCAAACTTCTTAATCTCATCCGCCCACCTAACTTTCTGCCGCCCTCTGCTACGCTTCCCTTCCCTTGGAATCCATTCTGTAACTCTAAATGACCATCGGTTATCTTCCCTCCTCATTACGTGTCCTGCCCATGCCCATTTCTTTTTCTTGATTTCAACTAAGATATCATTAACTCGCGTCTGTTCCCTCACCCAATCTGCTCTTTTCTTATACCTTAACGTTACACCTATCATTCTTGCATAGCTCGTTGCGTCATCCTCAATTTAAGTAGAACCCTTTTCGTAAGCCTCCAGGTTTCTGCCCCGTACGTGAGTACTGGTAAGACACAGCTGTTATAAACTTTTCTCTTGAGGGATAACGGCAACCTGCTGTTCATGATCTGAGAATGCCTGCCAAACGCACCCCAGCCCATTCTTATTCTTCTTATTATTTCAGTCTCATAATCCGGATCCGCAGTCACTACCTGTCCTAAGTCGATGTATTCTCTTACCACTTCGAGTGCCTCTCTACCTATCGTAAACTGCTGTTCTCTTCCGAGACTGTTAAACATTACTTTAGTTTTCTGCAGATTAATTTTTAGACCCACCCTTCGGCTTTGCCTCTCCAGGTCAGTGAGCATGCATTGCAGTTGGTCCCCTGAGTTACTAAGCAAGGCAATATCATCAGCAAATCGCAAGTTACTAAAGTATTCTCCATTAACTCTTATCCCCAATTCTCCCCAATCCAGGTCTCTGAATACCTCCTGTACACACGCTGTGAATAGCATTGGAGAGATCGTATCTCCCTGCCTGACGCCGTTCTTTATTGGGATTTTGTTGCTTTCTTTATGGAGGACTACGGTGGCTGTGGAGCCGCTATAGATATCTTTCCGTATTTTTTCATACGGCTCGTCTACACCCTGATTCCGCACTGCCTCCATGACTGCTGAGGTTTCGACTGAATTAAACGCTTTCTCGTAATCAATGAAAACTATATATAAAGGTTGGTTATATTCTGCACATTTTTCTATCACCTGATTGATAGTGTGAATATGGTCTATTGTTGAGTAGTCTTTACGGAATCCTGCCTGGTCCTTTGGTTGACGGAAGTCTAAGGTGTTCCTGATTCTATTTGCAATTACCTTAGTAAATACTCTGTAGGCAACGGACAGTAAGCTGATCGGTCTATAATTTTTCAAGTCCTTGGAGTCCCCTTTCTTATGGATTAGGATTATGTTAGCGTTCTTCCAAGATTCCGGTACGCTCGAAGTCATGAGGCATTGCGTATACAGGGTGGCCAGTTTCTCTAGAACAATCTGCCCACCATCCTTCGACAAATCTGCTGTTACCTGATCCTCCCCAGCTGTCTTCTCCCTTTGCATAGCTCCCAAGGCTTTCTTTACTTCATCCGGCGTTACCTGTGGGATTTCGAATTCCTCTAGACTACTCTCTCTTCCATTATCATCGTGGGTGCCACTGGTACTGTATAAATCTCTATATAACTCCTCAGCCACTTGAACTATCTCATCCATATTAGTAATGATATTGCCGGCTTTGTCTCTTAACGCATACATCTGATTCTTGCCAAATCCTAGTTTCTTCTTCACTGCTTTTAGGCTTCCTCCGTTTCTGAGAGCATGTTCAATTCTATCCATATTATACTTCCTTATGTCAGCTGTCTTACGCTTGTTGATTAACTTCGAAAGTTCTGCCAGTTCTATTCTAGCTGTAGGGTTAGAGGCTTTCATACATTGGCGTTTCTTGATCAGATCTTTCGTCTCCTGCGATAGCTTACTGGTATCCTGTCTAACGGAGTTGCCACCGACTTCTATTGCGCACTCCTTAATGATGCCCACAAGATTGTTGTTCATTGTTTCAACACTAAGGTCCTCTTCCTGAGTTAAAGCCGAATACCTGTTCTGTAGCTTGATCTGGAATTCCTCTATTTTCCCTCTTACCGCTAACTCATTGATTGGCTTCTTTATGTACCAGTTTCTTCCGTTCCTTCCTCAAGTCTATCTAATTCGAGTTCTTACCATCCTATGGTCATTGCAGCGCACCTTGCCGAGCACGTCCACATCTTGTATGATGCCAGGGTTATCGCAGAGTATTAAGTCTATTTCATTTCTAGTCTCGCCGTTCGGGCTCCTCTACGTCCACTTTCGGCTATCCCGCTTGCGGAAGAAGGTATTCATTATCCGCATATTATTCTGTTCCGCAAACTCTACTAATAACTCTCCCCTGCTATTCCTAGTGCCTATGCCATATTCCCCCACTGCCTTGTCTCCAGCCTGCTTCTTGCCTACCTTGGCATTGATGTCGCCCATCAGTATGGTGTATTTTGTTTTGACTTTACCCATCGGTAAAGCGGTAAAGGTGCAGCGGTGGCGTAGAGGTAGAACACCCGCCTCGCGTGCAAAGAGGTCCGTGGTTCGAATCCCGGTGCCGCGCAATTTTCCACCGGACCAAAAAAAAAAAAATCCGCGTGTCGATAAAATTGCATAAAACAGGCCTGGAGTGTGGCCTGATCCCGGTGACCAGAACCGGTAACGCACTCCCTCACCAGAGCAGGATTGACCACCCTGGTGCAGTACTTGGCCACAACCTCCTATATGAGCACGCAATTATTACGTAGCTGAAAACACAGCAGTTAGATGTTATTTGGGGGTGCCTATAGATGTCTCATTGACACTTTGATAATTAGGACAGTACATCTCGAATTAGATAATTCCAATTGTCGAATTAAATTTCAGGAACGAAAGAATTACTGGCGCCTACTGCACTGTACTGGAAACAATATGGACTAGGTTTTCTTCGAGTAACACAACTGCTCTCTTTTTAAGTCTTGGAGCATGATATTGTGGCACCCTGTATAATTCACTTAGTAACCGAAATGAGGCCAAGCCGGATTCACTCGAAATCAGAATCAGCAGCAGTCATGCGCAGCAGCGCTTATACCGGACTCACAGCAAAAAAAAAAAAAGGCAGAGAGAGGCTGCAGTTTCGCCGGAAAGGCGAAGTAGTATTAGTGACAGCGAAGTAATACGACCATTACACGAAGGAAGATTACACCACCGAGAGACGCCAAATTCATGGTGTTGGGAGAGGACTCAGGCTGTGGAATTTATCTGTCCCCTACTATGAGATCTTGTAAATTCTTATATAAGGGCGTCATTTCAGTGAACAATTCTTCGAGGTCACAAATAAATGATAATATATAAGGGGTTCGGAAAGTTGGTCCCCCCCGGAGAAATGAAAGCTTTCCGCCTATGATCAAGAGTTTTCATATCCAGGTAGCACGAGGATACGTTGATTGCCGACACACGCAAAATACTGTTTTGTCTTTTCGTTTCTCCGTTCTAGCTGCAGAAGGCTGGACGCAATTATAAAAAGAAATATCATCCGTTGATACTCGTCGACCAAAATTCGCCTTTTACCGTTCCGATTCCTAAACTGGGAGCACGAAGAGAGCCCGGGTTCATCGGCGGTTCATAGGGTGCCTCGATGCGCGCGCCCTCTTGGAGGGTGGAGTCATTCTGTGGTCAGTGCCGCCTTCCGACCACCGGCCGCCATTGCGCTCCCCACATTTCGTTGCGGTCGGTCGAGAGAGACACGTGCACGGCGTTTTCTGGTCCGAAATACCCGGGTGTAGCGTGCCCCAGTGCACGAACCACTCACGGAATGACTGGAAGATGTTCCGATTTCCTAAAGAATCGAAAAGACGACTCCTCAGGCTGGTCAAGGTCAAGCGCGACAAGTGGCAACCCACGGACCGGTCGTGTGTGTGCAGCGTAAGTTATGCCATTTCTTCATTCGTAATTATTCGTTCATTTGTGTGCTTTTTCCCGTAGCGTATTCGTCTTGCATTCTTGATATCTGGCACATATACATGCGTGTGTAACTCTTTATTTGTGGATAACACAAAATGCTTTGTTTTTAATCGCTTGTTGCACACCGGCTGCAAGAGCGTCAAGGTGTACAGTACGCGTACGTTGTGCGCTCTTTGTGACCGGCGCCTCGTACAATTTGATTTTGTACTTAGCTGGAAGAGCATACGCATGGCGCAGTAGAATGTAAGGTGAGCTTTAAGCTTGCCTTTCATGTAATGACATACGGATCGTGTTGACGTGTTTTCCCGGCGTTATTCTTGTGCCGCTGTCCAACTCTAGTCTAGTAACGTTGGTCCAACTCGGGCGGTACTTGGTGTCCGTGCGTGTGTGTGTTCATGCGTGTGTTTGTGTGTGTGTGTGGGGGGATGAAACCTATGACCACGCATGACGCATGTATGCTCATGACAAGCATGTCATGTCACGACTCATCATGACTGATTTAGTGGCATTCCATTTGTGGTTACTGTTATGTATAGAATCCACGTAGTTGTGTCTTGGGCATGAGTAATTTGATCATGCATTGTCTCTGCGTTCGCTATTTCTTTCCCAACCCGATGATCGGCGAAACATTTAAATACCGGATAAGAGATGATTGATGAGGATTTCAAGGCTACGTGTCCATTAAACGACAGAAATTTATTTTGCGTGGTTACAGAATTAGAAGAAAAAGTGAGCTGTTGTGTTCGTGCTCCTCGAACTTTGTGGACAGCATGACGCCAGTGTTGACCTACAACATTGCCTTGTTGAGCATACGTATAATATAACAGGGTGCCACTTCTTATACTTAAAGTGATTTCTCAGCTCACTACCCTTGTTCCGCCTGTCAGTATAGGTAAGAAGCTTTAATATTTTAATTTGGAAAGCGCACACGCCTTCAATACATATTGTAGAATTTCCTCACACTGTCCCTGTTTGTTCAGAGAAAGCCGACAGTGTTTGGCTTCTTCTTGATTATAATTTAGCGAGCCCTTAAGTTTCACTTATCACTGTTCGTGAAAGTCCCTGTGTGTGTTAGTTATTTTGGGCTGTTGAGAAGGTTAGCGTTAAGCCTTTTCAATTTAAACAATGATAAGCTGGTGTCACCATTGCGTGCTTTCGTGCTGCAGGCACATTTTGAAGAAAGCGCCTTCGAGCAGAACCGGGCGGACGGCTGGAAAAATTGAAGCCAAATGTTGTGCCAACGCTCTTCTCGTTCAGAGGTAAGAAGCCACATATTTTCGCACTAACTAAAGTTTGCGGAGCTTGTTTCTTAATCCTGTTCCTTGCAGTCTTTGCCGGTTTGTTGCTCTAGCTTAGCACTCTTATGACCGGCCTTCCTTAGTCACATGGAGCGATTATCCAGGGGTTTCTTCAGAGACAGAAAAGACGCACATTACAGCAAGATGCTCTTCATACCACCGGTCAATGAAATAGCTCGTTTCCTCTATTTTTATGGAGAGATGAATCAACCGCGCCTGCCATCCAGAGGCATGCTACTGACAATTTCGTATTTTGTTTAATTTCCCTCTATATGTAGCATAACTCGGAGCATGTTCGTTCATAATGATAAAAGAACGTACCCTCTGAGATGCAACATCTGTGGTTTCTCTTTTCTTCAGCGATGCCTAAGCGCAGGAAGCCGCCTAAAGAAAGGCTTTTACCACAAGGGGCACCTGCGGCAAAAGAAGCAACACATACTCTGCAGCATCGACCCAGTGCTTCTGATACCTCACGGATAGACATTCAAGACCAGCATGTCAACGACAAAAATAAAACGTTCAATGAAAGCGCATGCTGTATACTCAAGCTAAACATAAAAATGCGCCAGAAATGGTTCATTTCGTACTATTAGTGTGTAATATCCCACAGAACAAATGTAAATTACGTTTCGAACTACAATGAAGCAATAAAAGCGGCCCAGATGTATAGGCTCCGTAGTTATCGCGCTCGACTGCTGATCCTGAGGACGTGGGAGACATCCAGCCGCGGCGGCCGAGTTTCTATAGAGGTTAAACGCATGGTGTTGTGTACTAGTTAGGTATCGGTGCATATTAATAAAACCTTAGGTCGTCGAAATTTCCGATGCCCTCTAACACGGATTCATTACACCCGATGCTACGAAATAACAAAGAAAGGCCGCGGATGTGATATTGGTTGAAATATGCGACGTTAGAAAATTCGCAAATGTCAGCGCAGGTAACACAGACACAAATGAAAAGCTGCCACATTCACTGCAGTATCCGTGACCCCGAAACAACCATTCAACATTGGTCGAACATCACTTACACACGGCCTCGTTTCAACCGCAGAGTGGTTATTTGACTTTTACGATCATTGCTTTCTACTCAGCGTTGCAGCATTCAGCTCGTAAATGGGCTAACTGATGACTGATTCGAAAACAAGATTTGAAAGTAGGGTGTGCGATGACGATTATTCTTTTGTCCCGTGGCGGCACGCGGTTTGTTAAACAAATTCGGGTTTCAGCTGGCAGCCAAACGGTCTTTACACTTTGGTTAAAGGCACGAAACACACACAGACACAGCGAAAGACGGCGGGACTCGTGCCTGCGTTTGTTTCGTGCCTTTAACCAAGGTGAACAGTCACCAGCTAGCCCAACAAGACGTTCTTTTAAGGTCTGCGCGGCTGGCGTGGACGGCAGCTTTCTGCTGCCAGCAAGTCCAGTAGGAAATTCCGCTTTAAAAATAAAAATGACAGAATATTAAATTGATACCTTCACACTGCTGATGCGAAAATTTCGTGTTCTCGACATATCACTAAAGCAGCACACGCAGTCAAAGCGAACTGTACGTGCAGCTGCGCGACGCCCGTTGATTGCCTACGGAGCGGGCATCATAATGGCGGACGCCGTAGCAGACGACGCGGTTGTCTTCCCCCTCCACGGCGGCGGAGGGGAGCGCGCGCATCGAGGCACCCTAGCGGTTCATAGCGGTTCATGGGGCTTAGCGCACGGAGGAAGGAAACTAAGGAGAGGCCCTACCCCCTCCGCGCGCTAGGAGAAAAGTGTGGCGGAAATGACGTAGTACGTTCTCATTTTTTTGCTGCTTTCTTATTTTTTTTGTTTTATGGCCACGCCTTTTGGGCCACAATGGCGGCGTTGTTATGGTTTTGAGTGCTCGCACGTGTTGCTCTGGTAGGTTTCGGGCCGTGGCAAAGGCGCTGAGTGGGCGGGTTTGCGTTAGTCACCGTGTCTTGTTGCGCTGTGTTACCTGCACCCTGCTCTGCCAGATGTTGCGCGCGCGCTCCGCGCGCGACACCACGCGCAGCGCGGCGTGGTTTCGCGAAAGATGTAAACAAGAGAGGAGGGTGGCCCAAAAGGCGGAGCATCGCCATGAGCAACGCCAAATTCCGGCTTCACTTTTGCTTCACAAAGAGTGACGTCAGGGCCTCTCCTTAGTTTCCTTCCTCCTTGGGCTTAGCGCCATCTGTA